>NC_141923.1:14873106-15176136 GCF_057802395.1 Ceratotherium simum simum | reverse complement strand
AAGACACAAAGAAATGGAACGATATTCCGTGCTCTTGGATTGGAAGAATTAACATAGTTAAGATGTCCATACTTCCTAAAGCCATCTATAGATTCAATGCAATCCCTATCAAAGTTCCAACAACATTTGTCACAGAAATAGAGCAAAGAATCCTAAAATTTATATGGAACAACAAAAGACCCCGAATAGCTAAAGGAATCCTGAGAAAAAAGAACAAAGCTGGAGGTATCACACTCCCTGATTTCAAAATATACTACAAAGCTATAGTAACCAAAACAGCACGGTACTGACACAAAAACAGACACACACATCAATGGAATAGAATCGAAAGCCCAGAAATAAACCCACACATCTATGGACAGCTAATCTTTGACAAAGGAGCCAAGAACATACAATGGAGAAAAGAAAGTCTCTTCAACAAATGGTGTTGGGAAAACTGGATAGCCACATGCAAAAAAATGAAAGTAGACCCTTACCTTACACCATACACAAAAATTAACTCCAAATGGATTAAAGACTTGAATGTAAGACCTGAAACTATGAAACTTCTAGAAGAAAACATAGGCAGTATGCTCTTCGACATCGGTCTTAGCAACATCTTTTCAAGCACCATGTCTGACCGGGCAAGAGAAACAATAGAAAAAATAAACAAATGGGACTACATCAAACTAAAAAGCTTCTGCACAGCAAAGGAAACCACCAACAAAACGAAAAGACAACCTAACAATTGGGAGAAGATATTTGCAAACCATACATCTGATAAGGGCTTAATCTCCAAAATATATAAAGAACTCATGCATCTCAACAACAAAAAAACTACCAACCCAACTAAAAAATGGGCAAAAGACCTGAACAGACATTTCTCCAAAGAAGATATACAGATGGCCAACAGACACATGAAAAGATGTTCAAAATCATTAACTATCAGGGAAATGCAAATCAAAACTACAATGAGATATCACCTCACGCCTGTCAGAATGGCTATAATTAACAAGACAGGAAACAACATATATTGGAAAGGATGTGGAGAGAAGGGAACTCTCATACACTGCTGGTGGGAGTGCAAACTGGTGCAGCCACTATGGAAAACAGTATGGAGATTCCTCAAAAAAGCAAGGATAGAACTACCATATGATCCAGCTATTCCACTGCTGGGTATTTATCGAAAGAACTTGAAAACACCAATTTGTAAAGGTACATGCACCCTGTGTTCATTGCAGCGTTATTCACAATAGCCAAGACTTGAAAGCAACCTAAGTGCCCATCAAGGGACGAATGGATAAAGAAGATGTGGTATATATTCGCAATGGAATACTACTCAGCCATAAGGAACGATGAAATCCAGCCATTTGTGACAACATGGATGGACATTTCAGGTATTATGCAAAGTGAAATAAGTCAGAGGGAGAAGGTCAAATACCATATGATTTCCTTCATTAAGTAGTAGATAATAACAACAATAAACAAACACATAGAGACAGAGATTGGATTGGTGGTTACCAGAGGGGAAGGGGGGAGAGAGGAGGGCGAAAGGGATAATTGGGCACATGTGTGTGGTGCTGGGTTGTGATTGGTATTTGGATGGTGAACATGATGTAATCTATGCAGAAATAGAAGTATAATGATGTACACCTGAAATTTATACAATGTTATAAACCAATGTTACTGCAATAAAAAAAAAAGTTAAGCACTGGAATTGGAACACCTACTTGAGATAAGTAAATCAAATGATTTTTTCCCCTTTAAATGAGGGTAAAGTCAGAAATAATGATGGCATGTATTCCAACTGTCATACTAGCTAAATGTTTGTGAGGAGGAAAGGAGCTTGAAAAGCGTAAAACACAGAGCTAAATGCCCCCACGACTCAATGTATCTCTCAAGAAATGAAATTTGTAAAATTCCTGTTCGGGAGCTGATGTATTCCGATTTCCATGAGGCTGATTTTTGTTACCTTCTGAGTACAAAAATTACTGTGATTTGTAGTAATGTAAATGATCTAAGGAATCCTGATTTGTCATACCCCAGTTTTCAGCTTTTACGGTTAGGCTAGCAGTCATTTATTTTTGACTTGTAAACTACTTATTGCTGAAGAGTCCTGAAATGCCCCCCACTTCGGAAGTTACCTGGAAAATAGTTTCATCTTCACTATGTATGATATCATAATCTTTTGTCAGAGATCCTTTTCTGTTAACAAAATTAGACAGGAATAATAACCCTAACAATAGCAAATTCCAAAAATATGTCTAACTTCAGGGAAGACTCATAACTTCTTGGTCTGCAACAGTACTTGCTGCAGAACAACAGCTCAGGCGTCCAGGAGAAATACTATTTCCCTTCAGCCTCCTTGGTGCTTTATGAAATGCTTTAAATCAGCCTGTGACATCTTTGTAGTAGAGAAATGTTACAGAGGGAAATTTTTCTCAGGTAGACTGTAGATTAACCTGCCTTGCCTGTCGAAGGAGAGCCCTGGATACCCATGGTGAGCTCCCCCCAGAATCCTGGGATGATAGAGTATACAGAATGAATTCAGATTCATGCTTTGTACACCCGAATCACAGAATATTGGAATTTGACAGTCCTTAGAATTCATTTAGGCCACCCTACCCTCATTTTCCCAAGGAGACAGCCAGAATAAGTTGTGATCATCACACACTTAGGTTGTTTATAGTCTGGACCACAACCCAGGCCCCTAACTAGCTAGCTATGTGATTTCGAGCAAGTTTTTTTGTTTGTTTTTTACTTTTTGCTGAGGAAGATTGGCTCTGAGCTAACATCTGTCCCCATCTTCCTCCATTTTGTATGTGGGATGCCACCACAGCATGGCTTGATGAGCGGTGTGTCAGTCTGCGCCCAGGATTCAAACCCGCAAACCCCGGGCTGCCGAAGTGGAGCACGCGAACCTAACCACTACGCCTCAGGGCCAGCCCCTCGAGCAAGTTTTTTAACCTCTGTGTACTTCAGCTTTCTCATGTGTAAGAGGGGGAAATAATATTCCTACTCCACAAGGTTGGCATGAGGATTGAAGAAGTAATTTCGTGTAAAGCATTAGCACAGAGCCTGGCTCAGAGTGAGTGCTCCGTACGTGTAAACTGCTGTCGTAATTATCATCCTCATATGACACTATTCTGCCTGCCTCAAGGAGCTGGAATAGACAGTCAAATGCTAAAGACCCAGAGAGCTTTAGCACTCATAGAGGACTCATGAACTAGTAGATCATAGAACAAAGGAGGAATTCCTAAAATCAATCTATTTCCATTGTTTTTCTCACTGTATAATTGCGAATAAAGAGTGCAGTTATCAACTTCCTAAAAGCAGACAGTTATTGCCAGTCCTCTTTTGGTTTATTAAATCACTGAGCAATCCTGTCTTGAATGGAAAACTCTAGAACGGAGATTCTCCAGCTCTAGAATAATCATTGTTATCCAGTGACGAACTGGCCTCAGCCCCAGAGATGTTGATCCAGTAGATGAGGTTCCGAGTCTGCATCTAAACAAGCTTCTCAGGTAGTTCTGGTACCAGTGGTTCAGGTACGACAGTCAGGAAGCACTGCCTAGAACATGGAATCCGGGCCCATTCCTTCAGCAGGGTGGGCCGCCACACCAGCAGGTGCTCAGCAAATGCCCGTGCAGAAAGCCCAGTCAGAACCAGTGCCCACCCAGCCCTCAGTCACACTCCCACATCTCCATGCTCCCCCCTCTCCCCCTACAATAATCCAGAACCTCATTTTACAAAAATAAACTGTGAACAGCACCCCCCTGGTTCCCATTCCAGAAGGTGGATTGGCTGGGAAGTACCACTTCTCTTCATTTCCTTTGTCACCATAGGTAATGTAGGGAGTAGAAAGTCCGTGAATACTTTGGAAGTTGTCTCAATCCAAAGGAAAAGAGGGGTGGCTGCCATCATGTCTGCAGCTGTCACGGCCCCACAGTTAACCCAGAGCTTCTGAAGATAGCTCATTTTGATATAATGTACTATCTGAAGTGTTTTCTGCCTCATATATTAATACACAAAAGAAGTGGGCTGGCCCCATGGCTTAGAGGTTAAGTGCGCGCGCTCTGCTGCTGGCGGCCCGGGTTCAGATCCCGGGCGTGCACTGACGCCCCGCTTCTCCGGCCATGCTGAGGCCGCGTCCCACATACAGCAACTAGAAGGATGTGCAGCTATGACATACAACTATCTACTGGGGCTTTGGGGGGAAAAAAAAAGGAGGAGGATTGGCAATAGATGTTAGCTCAAAGCCAGTCTTCCTCAGCAGAAAAAATATATATATACAAAAGAAGTTAGGATTGTCTTTGCCTCTAGGACCCTGGAGGTTCCTGCACTGGGCTTTGGTGGGGAGATTGGGGCCCTACTTTAGAATCTTCCCCAGGCAGACATGACTTTTGCTGCCTTCCACAAACCACCCCTCCCGCCCCCTGTGCTCTGACCCCAGCTAATGGTGTTTCCTTGAATGGGGTCTGTGGTCCTTGTATCAGAATCGCTATGGATATTGGTTTAAAATTCATGGTGTCTGGCCCCATTCGACCTCCTGAATCAGAATCTCTAGGGGTGAGGCCTGGAAATCTCCAGTTTTTAACAAGCTCCTCAGGGAGTTTCCACGTGCACTGAAGTTCACTTCTGTCCCAGGTGACCTTAGTGTTCTTCTATCTTACTCACTTCTCAGTTACCTTTTATATCGTGAATAAAGGTGCAATCAGAACATCCATCCTCCCTGAAGCCAGACAGAGTTTTCCATCCATTTTTTATGTCATCTGCAGGTGACCCAGAAAAGGAGTTGATTTGATAAACAACCTGGTGTAGGTTTTCTTCCTGTGTGTTATTTCCAGCACTTTCTCTCCAGGACCAGGTTTGATGCTCCTGGAGGCAGAAACTATCTTCTAATCACCCCACTCTGCCCCTGTTCTTAGCACAGTGTTTGGAACACGGTAAATACTGAAATGTTGCCTCATTTGACTGTCACGTCCACACTTGCCTTCCAGCGGCTCTCTCTTCAACGTCTAGAAATGATTCCAGAGAAAGTAAATTTTGATTGTGAACACTTCACCCTCATATTTCAAACCTTTATCTTGAAGCATTTTCTTTAGAAGATTCAGAAAACTCGATCCACGCTTCTGATAGCCTGTGAGGTACCGATGACCTTCCCACCTCTTCATGTGGGGTGCACGCCTCTCCCCCCACACCTCCTTGCACACGCATCCTGAGGTACTTACTTGTCGCGGTTTCTCATTACCTCAGTTTCTTTTAAGGGACCCCCATCACCACTCTGGCATTCCCAAAAGTGATTTTTAAAAAATGACTGACATGCTGTCCTTTCTTTCTCTGAAGGAACAGGGTCCAGTCTCCTAGACATTCACTATAAGGAGCTAAGGAATGGAAATTGTTCATTTCCTACAGAATGTGTCAACATCTATAGCTTCCAATCATTGGGTTCAAACCCTAGTTTGTCAAATTTAAATCCTGAGAGAGTGTTAACATGAGTGTTTTCTGGTGATGTTATGTTGTCTGAGTGGTCATTTACCATACAACACTTCAGTATAAACAGATAAGTGTATGTTTGTATAAGTTAATTTCACTTTATACCCTGGAGTTAGTTAGCCATCAATGGAAGTGTCTATTCTGGAATCCATTATCAAGAGGCAGCTATTAAGCACTATAAATATTGTTATCAAAATATACACCATAGGGTGTATTGGCTAGCATAAGAAATGCTGGAAATAATTCTCTGTCAGAGAAATGAGTGCTGTGCAAGATATGCGATTTGCCAAACAGATTGCGTGGAACCCAACACCCTTGAGTGAACGAGGCAGTAAATTCACCAAGCAAAGCTGGAACCCTTCAAGGCAGCATTGAAGGTCTGGAGCTTTGTTGTTTCAATGTCAATTAGAAGCCATTAAGAAAGAAAGGAATGGGCAAAATAATCGCACAGGTTATAAAGAGGATGCCCAAATGACCACGAAACATAAAAAAAGATGCTCAACTTTATTAGACATCAAGGAAATGCTAATGAAAACCACTGTGTACCCATCAGAGTGGTTAAAATGAATATTGGCAAGAATGTGAAGGAACTGGAACTCTCAGACATTGAGGGGGGCAGGGTAAATTGGTACATCCACTTTGCTGAACATGTGCTTATCCTTTGAGTCATCAGTTCCACTCCTAAGTGTATGTATCCAAGAGAAATGTGTACATATGTTCATCAAAAGACATGTGCCAGAATGTTTGTAGAAACACTATCCATAATAGCCCCAAACTGGAAAAGACCCAAATATGTATCAACAATAGAATGCCCTCTTCATCCCACCCCTCCAGTGCCCTCAGCTGGTACCTGTTCCTTACTATCAAACAGATTCAACAACTTGCTCGATTTACAAGTAAATTTCCATTAAATTCCAAATCCCTTGCAGACCTCCTCTTGAAGCTCTTTTAAGTCCCTTACACTGAATTATCAATGAAGATGGAAGGAGGAGCTGGAGGGGTGGGGAAACAGAGGGGAGAAGATGCCTGTTGAAAAAATTGCAATCCCAGAGAGAAGACATCTCATTATCCAGTGCTATGTAGCAAACCTTTCCAAATTAGTGGCTTAAACAACAACCGTGGACATTTCTCACAATTCTGTGGATCTGCTGGGCTCAGCTGGTGTTTCTTTGGGTCCATGAGATATCAGCTGGTATAACTCATGCAACTGTGTTCAGCTGGAAGCTTGACTGGGGCTGGAATGTCCAAGATGGCTTCACTCAGTATCCGGGGAGGCTGGAATGGCTGGGGAGGGCTGGGCCTTGCACTCCAACTGAGTGGTCACACTTCTTGCACGGCGGCTCAGGAGTCCAAAGAGAGAAAGACGAAACTGACAGCCTTCTACTCTCTAAGCCTTCAACTGGTACAGCGTCACTTCCCCCGCATTCTATTGGTCAGAGCAAGTCTCAAGGTCACTCAAGATTCAAGGGGAAGGGAAATGGGCTTCACCTCTTAATGGGAGGAACAGCGAGTGTTTACAGGGATGGGCGCAATTTGCTCAAAATCATCTTTGGAAACTGTTTACCCTAGGCAACAAGAGTAAAGGAGGGCAGTCTGGATGGGTAACCTGGATTCAGACCAAGCCTCCACTCCTTATGAAGATTACCTGGCTTATCAGTGTCTCACTTTCCCCACCTGTAATGTGAAAAGCTTGGAATAGAAGGCTGCGAATTTCCTCTCAGCTCTAACAGTGTGGTTCTGTAAATCTGAGTAAATACAGAGTCCTGGTGAGAACCCTGAGTGTACTTTCCACTGACCCTCTGAGTCTTCTATCATTAAGAACCCCCTCACCATCCCCCACATCCTCCTAAGAATAATCCATGGCTTCTGTTCTTGCCTCCTTTTTCCATCCTAATTGGAATTGGAGGGTCTTTTAAAAAACACCCTCCGAATTCATATGTAGTCTCATCATACACAAAGAGGCTTAAAATTTCCAAATCAAA
The DNA here is from genome assembly GCF_057802395.1 of Ceratotherium simum simum. Classification (NCBI taxonomy): domain Eukaryota; kingdom Metazoa; phylum Chordata; class Mammalia; order Perissodactyla; family Rhinocerotidae; genus Ceratotherium; species Ceratotherium simum. The sequence continues at coordinate 15,168,679 of NC_141923.1, read as the reverse complement.
AAGATTACGAAAAAGTAAATACAAGTCAAGCTTTGATTTCTCAGTGTATTGAGAAGAATGAATCAAGAGGGATGCTTCGATGAAATCCAGCCATTTGTGACAACGTGGATGGACATTGAGGGTATAATGCAAAGTGAAATAAGTCAGAGGGAGAAGGTCAAATACCGTATGATTTCCTTCATTAAGTAGTAGATAATAACAACAATAAACAAACACATAGGGACAGAGATTGGATTGGTGGTTACCAGAGGGAAAGGGGGGAGGGAGGAGGGTGAAAGGGCTAATTCAGTACATGTGTGTGGTGATGGGTTGTAATTAGTATTTTGGTGGTGAACATGATGTAATCTATACAGAAATAGAAGTACAATGATGTACACCTGAAATTTTTACAATGTCATAAACCAATGTTACTGCAATAAACAAAAAATTAAAAAAAAGAGAGAGAGAAAAAAAAAAAAAGAGGGATGCTGCTTCTGGGCAGGTGTTTGCCTGCAATCTGAGGAAACCTTCCAGAATATTTTAACATATTTTTCTTTGTTTAAAAATAATGATATGAAACATTAGGATAAAATTAAGTCACCCATCTTATTACCACACTGAAATTGAGAGTGATTAAGAATTTTTATTTTAACCTGATTAAGAATTTTGTCTCTTTCCCTTTATGTTGTTTTTTCTGTGTATGTTGGTGGCAGACATCATCAGTTCTGGAGTCCATCTCTTCCCCCAGGGGCTCAGGTTATCCCTGACCAGTCTAAATCTAAATCCATTCCTCCAGTAGATAGTTCGTTAGAGAAGTGGACATGTGACTTGGTTTTGATTAATGATATATAATGGGAATTTTGCAAGGGGGTTTCTAGAAAGGATTATCTGCTCATATAAAGACAGGAACACATTTTCTGGCCCTGGACACTGGAGTGTGAGGAGGTGATGCGTGAAGCTGTTGGCATGCGGGGAACTAGCCGACATGATAATGGGTCCAGAGCTGGAAAGGTGAAATGGTGTTGGCTTATAGATGATGTTCTAAAGCCACCCAGTTAACCATCCCTGGAGCTGCCTTATCTCTAAACTTCATGTTCTGTGAGTTAATACATCCCCTTCCTCTTTAAGCCACCTCTGTTTATGAGTTGCTGTTAACTGGCATCAAAAACATCTTAACTGCTATGATATATATTGCTGCATAAATATATTTTATAAAGTTTATTTCTTCACCCAACAAATATTTAATGAGGATGCCCCATGGGCCAGGCTTGAGTCATTCTGCAGACACACTTTGGCTCTGCTTTTTCCCATTTAACATTTTCTCCAGTCAGTAGGAACTCTCTGTACATATCATTTTAATGGCTTCATTTTAATGGCTACTTTATTTTGTCATTTCCCTATTACATGACATTTAGATTGTTGAGCGTTTTCATTATTAAAAGTAAAGACATGGTGAGCATCAATGTACAATATTAGTCACATTTCTGATAATTTGGGGGATATATTCTTAAAAACAAAAAAAAACAGAGAAAAAGATGTAAATATTTTTAAGGTATTTGATACATATTCCCAAATTGCTTTCTATTTGTGCCAATTTATATGTCCCCATGCAGTGTTTAAGATTTGCCTCTGTGTCCAAGGGCACTCTCATAATATACGTTTTGTGGTTTTTTTTCAAAGCTTTCTAGAAAAAAATCTGATTGAATTCTATACACGTTTACTCAACAAATAAATGGCATAAAAAATGGGAGGGAAGACTGTTAATGAATAAAAGAGATTTAAAAGATATAATGCATGGACCTTATTAGGATCCTGAGTCATACAGATGATTGGTAAAAAGATATTTTTGAGAAATTTGAATATGGACTGGGCATTATTTGGTGTTAAGGAGTTTGTTAGTTGTGATAATGGCCTAGTGGTTGTGTTAGGAAAATAAAGTCCTTGTCAGTTACAGATGCATCATTATAAATGGATGAAATGGCATGCTGTCTGGGATTTATTGAAAATACTCCAGCAAATCAAGGGAGTGAGGTGGGATAGGAGAAACATGGTTGGCAAAATGTTGACATTTGCTGAAACTGAGAAGTGAAGGTTTATTATAGTATTCTCTCTACCTGTGTGTACATTTGAAAAAATATCATAATGCAAAGATTTTAAATTTTTTACCTTGATTAATTGTTAAAAGAATATGTAGTTGACAGCATTTACAGAAAAGGCTGGGAGACTGCAGGCCTGCTCTCTTTTCGTGGTTTCAGTGAAGGGCTCCACTGGGGTTGACTGGGACACTGGCAGTCCCTGGTTGCTTCATTCCTGGCCTCAGGGACACTAGGGAGCCTAGTTTGGTCCCAGGAGCACCCCTAGGGGTTATGGTCACATTAAAACAGATCTCAAATGGTTCAAGGGAACTAGACCGAAGTAGAACACCAGGCGAGCTTCCTTGGCCTCCAAACCAAACTCGTGTCCCCTTGGTCCCCAATCAGCTAGCTCATCTGATCCTAGACTCAGGTTAAACACAAATCAGTTGACCTCAGACATGAAGCATAGGGAACAAATTGTGTATTGAAATACACCACCTCTGACAATCAGTTTCATTTGTGTGCCTGTGAAATACAGGGAGACCGAAATGCATGGGGTGTAAGAGGTTTTTAAACTGATTTAGTTACGTCACTTGTTGGAAGAAGAACAAATACATTCAGAAATGTGTGTTTTAATAAGTGAAGATTGTAAAATTTCAGCTTCTGAATGTAGCCAATCCCCTGATTTTGGTACCAGATTTGGTGGCCATTGTGATCTGGGTGTCTGTGTAAAGCATGGAACTATAGATGCTTGTTTTATTTCCCTCCCTCAATTCTACTTATGATGTATACAGCTGACAGTGGCTTGCACTCATTTAGAATAGTCAGGTGGAAAGAGCTCAGGCCTGGGAAACAAGACAAATCTAGGTTCTAATTCCGGCTTTACACCTTTAGGCAAGTTACTTAGCTTCTGTATTCTTCTTTTTCTCATTGGTCAAATGGGGCTAGTAGACTAGTAATTGATACCCAGGTCCCCAGCAGCGGGAGGAGGCTGTGATACCTGGCAAAGGGCAGACTATTTTTTTTTTTTTTTGGTGAGGAAGATTAGCCCTGAGCTAACATCCGATGCCAATCCTCCTCTTTTTGCTGAGGAAGACTGGCCCTGGGCTAACATCTGTGCCCATCTTCCTCTACTTTATATGGGACGCCGCCACAGCATGGCTTGACAAGCGGTGCGTCAGAGCACGCCCAGGATCCGAACCCAAAAACCCTGGGCCGCCGAAATGGAGCGCTTGAACTTAACTGCTCCACCACCAGGCAGACTTTTGACAATGCCTGTGTCCTTTCCCTCCACGAAGGGGGACTCTGATGCTTATTATTCTCAATCCAAGGCATCCTTAATGCTCAGTATTTTGTGGCTCAAAAAAGGGGAGGTTTTCTATGAAAAAACCTGCATTGTTAGCTTACACACCTTTAAGCTCTGAGAGTAGGAAACACTATGGAAACCCTCTAACTGCAAACATTAGGGGGCTGTCCCCACTGCTTCCATGAACACCACACTTGAGCCATTTTCTGTTATTTTTGCTGATTGAAAAAGGGGCAGTGATCAATCAAATACAGTAGGTAATCAAAAGTCGTGGATTATCCTTTCTCTAATAAAATCTTATTTAAAACCAAATTAACAGGGGCCGGCCCGGTGGCTTAGTGGTTAAGTGCCCGCGCTCTGCTACTGGCGGCCCGGGTTCGGATCCCGGGCGTGCACCAACGCACCACTTCTCCGGCCATGCTGAGGCCATGTCCCACATACAGCAACTAGAAGGATGTGCAGCTATGACATACAACTATCTACTGGGGCTTTGGGGGGAAAATAAATAAATAAATAAATAAACAAGTAAAGATTCGATACTGAATTCTCTCTAACTCTCAGTTATTTAAAAAAAACAAAAAAAACAAATTAACAAGATAGCATCCAGAAATTTTAAATCCCTGGAATATGTCACAAAATCACTAGAAGCCTCATTCCTTGGAAAAATCAGCTTATCAAACTCGTCAGCTGGCTTCACCTATATGTGCCCAAGTCACTCCTCCCAAGTGAGGCTGGACTGGGGACCCAGAAGCCAGGATGACTCCATCATGGTTTATTTTGGCTCTTGACTCACTCTGACGTGTTTTGTAGATAGGAGTTTGTCTGTCCCAGCCTGGATGCTGGGCTCCTTGAGGTCAACGACCTTGTCCGTTCATCGTTGCGTGGCCCAAACACCTACTGCAGGCCCGTGAACTTAAAGGTGCTTAATAAATTATTGCAGTTACCTGTGGCTGAGAGCTACTCCTAACAACTCCTACTGCTCTGCTTTCTAGGAATAAAATAAATCAAGTCTTCCCTGGGATCAGAAAGGAAGATTTTGGAAAAGAAAACATTTGCCTGTTTGAATCTTGTGCTACAGAAGAAAATTCTCTTCTGAGTCTGGACAAGTGGCTCCTCTCCCCTCCCACACACACACCCCTCTTGTTATTCCTTATGATTTCCTCATTTTCAATGATTTTATCCAGTTTCTGGAATATAGTCTGGTCAGTAAACAGCCCCAGATAAGTGTTTGTCCTTTTTTCTGCATGTTGCCTCAGGTCTGTTTGCAATGAGCAGCAATAGTCCTCTGGTCTTACAACTTTGGGGGAGGGGTTCCAGCTTTCATTCTCCTAACTTCGCAGTGGGGAAACATTGGCAAGCTTTATTGGTTCCAGAAATTCACTGAGCCAGAGGAGGTACCCCAACGTCCTTAAATAATTGAGAACTAATACCTCAACACCTCGGTTACTCTTCGGTGTTCTTTGGATTGGGGAGAAAAAGACATTGCTCTCAGCTCAGTCATTAAACTCAATAAGACTTTTCTTAATTCTCCACTTCTTCAACCCCCTCATTTCAACTTGAGCCTGGGGATAATAATAAAGATACTAACAAGAGAAAACACAGCAAAGACAAAGTATTTATTTACGTGGTGAAGATATCTAATAAACGAAACCTCTACTGCCAAGAGTGGCTGAAGTCCTTTAGTTTTGAAAACAAAAGTTCCCAGAGAAGAAATGATGGTGTGATTTTCTCTCTACCATTAAAGGCCGTAACTAACTCCCAGTGGAATTATTCCCCGTCCCTCGCTCCTTCCTTACCAAATCATCCTGTCCATTCCACTCCATCCCACCCAGCTGAAAAGGTAAATTCAATATCTTCCTCCAGTCTCTTGGTTCTAGGCTGTTAATTTCCTACCCTAATGCAGATCCTTGTGTGCTGAGAAAGGAAAACTGAATTTAATTGGAAAACTAAATGGTAACATGATATGCACATCTAGGTATTTGGGAAAGGTGGCCCCTTAGCTCTACCTTAGGAGAGCAGATCAGACTCCCAGGAGCCCACAGACCACGAGGTCTGATCTGACCACTTCCCAGGGTGCACTGGGAGGCAGCCACGGGCTGAGCTGTGGCAACAAGGAAAAGTGTTGGCTTGGAGACAAGCAGGGTGTTCTCAGGAAAGAAGATAGTGGGTGAGTCCTTGAGTTCCCAATGATGGGGCCCAAGTTAGGAAACTGAACTTGATAATAAAGCAAGAATGGAAACAGGAAGGTTTGATTTGAATAAGAAACTGAACCCAGGGAGGCATGCTCAGTGCTTATTTTTGAATAGTGTTTGTATTCAGAGTGACTTTGATGCCCATCCCATCAAACAGATCAGACTTCTCACAGTTACTGAGTCATTTGCGTGGAAGGAGCCCGTGTCCCTCAGGGTGGGCTGACCCTCAGGGCCCCTCAGTGAGAAATACTGAATGTATCAGTGCTCTCTTGCTCTCTTTTCTATTTCTCATTTTTCTTAGTGACGTCCATTGTCCTACAGCTGGTATTCTTAGTAGCCTGTCTGTGTGCATGGGTAGAAAGGTCAAGAAGGTGGAAATTGTGAACAGCAAGAGGCAAAGGCAAGAGAGACCTTTTATATTTTATCAGACTATAACAACACCACCTCAGTTTTCACTCCCAAAGCATAAGAATTTTGTTTAAAAGATGGGAAAGGGCCGGCCCTGTGGCTTGGTGGTTAAGTGCGCGCGCTGCGATGCTGGCGGCCCGGGTTCGGATCCCGGGTGCGCATCGAGGCACCACTTCTCCGTTCATCCTGAGGCCGAGTCCCACATACAGCAACTAGAAGGATGTGCAGCTACGACACACAACTATCCACTGGGGATTTGGGGGGAAAAAATAAAAATAAATAAAATCTTTAAAAAAAGATGGGAAAGACTTGAGCAAATTTCTCATTTCTGCATATACTGGCATATGCTGTTTCTCTGCCTGGAACAGCCCCAACACACACACACACACACACTGTTGCTTGCCTAACTCCTCTTTAGCTTTCAGCTCACCCTGCTTAGTATTCCCAGAACCCCAAGTCTGAGATGGGTTCCCCTCTTAGCAGCTCCCATAAGACCCTGTACCTCCTCCAGCACAACACTTATCACACAATATAGCAATCACCTCACTAGACTAGAGGTCTGTGAGGGCAGGGAGTAGATCTGTCCTTTCTGCAGTTCTATCCCCAGTTCCTGGAGGGGCACTCAATAAGTGTTTATAGAATAAATGAATTCCAATGAGTCTGTATAAGCCTTTTCTTTGGATGAGCCTGTGTTTATCTGTCTGAACAATGTCTGTTGAGTATGGTTGTTCAGGTTGTGTACTGAACAAGGACATCTAGCAGAGTCAGGAGGGGAGGCTGGAATCCAGCCTACATTCTCATCACCAAGCCATTTTTCGCTGTCTGTATCCACTAGGAGGAAGAGGTACCTTTTTCTGATTTGCACTATGGCACCATATGGGCTTTCAGCAGCACAGCTCTGAACAACACTTAGTGTCTTCAAAAGGAAGTGAGAATTCTCCCTCTCATTCCTAGAAAGGCTAGGACTGAGTGCTTTTATGAAACTATTTCTTTTTTTTTTTTTGTCCCTATGTGTTTGTTTATTGTTATTATCTACTACTTAATGAAGGAAATCATACGGTATTTGACCTTCTCCCTCTGACTTATTTCACTTTGCATTATACCCTCAATGTCCATCCATGTTGTCACAAATGGCTGGATTTCATCGTTTCTTATGGCTGAGTAGTATTCCATTGTGTATATATACCACATCTTCTTTATCCATTCATCCCTTGATGGGCACTTAGGTTGCTTCCAAGTCTTGGCTATTGTGAATAACGCTGCAATGAACACAGGGGTGCATGTACCTTTACAAATTGGTGTTTTCAAGTTCTTTGGATAAATACCCAACAGTGGAATAGCTGGATCATATGGTAGTTCTATCCTTGCTTTTTTGAGGAATCTCCATACTGTTTTCCATAGTGGCTGCACCAGTTTGCACTCCCACCAGCAGTGTATGAGAGTTCCCTTCTCTCCACATCCTCTCCAACACATGTTGTGTCCTGTCTTGTTAATTATAGCCATTCTGACGGGCGTGAGGTGATATCTCATTGTAGTTTTGATTTGCATTTCCCTGATAGTTAGTGATTTTGAACATCTTTTCATGTGTCTGTTGGCCATCTGTATATCTTCTTTGGAGAAATGTCTGTTCAGGTCTTTTGCCCATTTTTTAGTTGGGTTGGTAGTTTTTTTGTTGTTGAGATGCATGAGTTCTTTATATATTTTGGAGATTAAGCCCTTATCAGATGTATGGTTTGCAAATATCTTCTCCCAATTGTTAGGTTGTCTTTTCGTTTTGTTGATGGTTTCCTTTGCTGTGCAGAAGCTTTTTAGTTTGATGTAGTCCCATTTGTTTATTTTTTCTATTGTTTCTCTTACCCGGTCAGATGTGGTGTTTGAAAAGATGTTGCTAAGACCGATGTCGAAGAGCATACTGCCTATGTTTTCTTCTAGAAGTTTCATAGTTTCAGGTCTTACATTCAAGTCTTTAATCCATTTGGAGTTAATTTTTGTGTATGGTGTAAGGTAAGGGTCTACTTTCATTTTTTTGCATGTGGCTATCCAGTTTTCCCAACACCATTTGTTGAAGAGACTTTCTTTTCCCCATTGTATGTTCTTGGCTCCTTTGTCAAAGATTAGCTGTCCATAGATGTGTGGGTTTATTTCTGGGCTTTCGATTCTATTCCATTGATCTGTGTGTCTGTTTTTGTGCCAGTACCATGCTGTTTTGGTTACTATAGCTTTGTAGTATATTTTGAAATCAGGGAGTGTGATACCTCCAGCTTTGTTCTTTTTTCTCAGGATTCCTTTAGCTATTCGGGGTCTTTTGTTGTTCCATATAAATTTTAGGACTCTTTGTTCTATTTCTGTGAAAAATGTTGTTGGAACTTTGATAGGGATTGCATTGAATCTATAGATGGCTTTAGGAAGTATGGACATCTTAACTATGTTAATTCTTCCAATCCAAGAGCACGGAATATCTTTCCATTTCTTTGTGTCTTCTTCAATTTCTTTCAGAAATGGTTTATAGTTTTCGGTGTACAGATCTTTCACCTCTTTAGTTAAGTTTATTCCTAGGTATTTTATTCTTTTTGTTGCAATTGTAAATGGGATGGTATTCTTAATTTCTCTTTCTGCTACTTCTTTGTTAGTGTACAGAAATGCAACTGATTTTTGTATGTTGATTTTGTATCCTGCAACTTTACCATATTGGTTTATTACTTCTAAAAGTTTTCTGGTGGATTCTTTAGGGTTTTCCATATATAAAATCATGTCATCTGCAAATAGTGACAGTTTCACTTCTTCCTTTCCAGTTTGGATCCCTTTTATTTCTTTCTTCTTGCCTGATTGCTCTGGCTAGGACTTCCAATACTATGTTAAATAGGAGTGGTGACAGTGGGCATCCTTGTCTGGTTCCTGTTCTTAGAGGGATAGCTTTCAGTTTTTCACCATTGAGGATGATATTAGCTGTGGCTTTCTCATATACGGTCTTTATTATGTTGAGGTACTTTCCTTCTATACCCATTTTATTCAGAGTTTTTATCATAAATGGATGCTGTATCTTGTCAAATGCTTTCTCTGAATCTATTGAGATGATCATGTGATTTTTGTTCTTCATTTTATTAGTGTGGTGTATTACGTTGATTGATTTGCGAATGTTAAACCATCCCTGCATCCCTGGAATAAATCCCACTTGATCATGGTGTATAATCTTTTTAACGTATTGTTGTATGCGATTTGCTAGTATTTTGTTGAGGATTTTCGCATCGATGTTCATCAGTGATATTGGCCTGTAATTTTCTTTTTTTGTGTTGTCCTTGTCTGGTTTTGGTATCAGGGTAATGTCAGCTTCGTAGAATGAGTTAGCTTCCCCCCCTCCTCAATTTTTTGGAAGAGTTTGAGAAGGATAGGTATTAAGTCTTCTTTGAATGTTTGGTAGAATTCACCAGGGAAGCCGTCTGGTCCTGGACTTTTATTTTTGGGGAGGTTTTTGATTACTGTTTCGATCTCCCTACTGGTGATTGGTCTATTCAAATTCTCTACTTCTTCTTGATCCAGTTTTGGAAGGTTGTATGATTCTAAGAATTTATCCATTTCTTCCAGATTGTCGAATTGGTTGGCATATAGCTTTTCATAGTATTCTCTTATAATCTTTTGTATTTCTGAGGTGTCTGTTGTAACCTCTCCTCTTTCATTTCTGATTTTACTTATTTGTGCCTTCTCTCTTTTTTTCTTGGTGAGTCTAGCTAAAGGTTTGTCAATTTTGTTGATCTTTTCAAAGAACCAGCTCTTGGTTTTATTAATTTTTTCTATTGTTTTTTTGGTCTCTATTTCATCAATTTCTGCTCTGATTTTTATTATTTCCCTTCTTCTACTGATTTTGGGCTTTGTTTGTCTTCTTTTTCCAGTTCCTTTAGATGCATTGTTAGATTGTTTATTTGAGATTTTTCTTTTTTGTTGAGATAGGCCTGTATCGCCATAAACTTCCCTCTTAGAACCGCTTTTGCTGTATCCCATAAATTCCGGCATGTCGTATTTTCATTTTCATTTGTCTCCAGGTATTTTTTGATTTCTTCTTTGATTTCTTCGTTAACCCAGTCGTTGTTCAGTAGCATTTTGTTTAATCTCCATGTATTTGTGGCTTTTCTGATTTTCTTCCTATAGTTGATTTCTAGTTTCATACCGTTGTGGTCAGAAAAGATGCTTGGTATTATTTCAATCTTCTTAAATTTATGGAGACTTGTTTTGTGGCCTAATATGTGATCAATCCTGGAGAATGTTCCATGTGCATTTGAAAAGAACGTGTATTCTTCGGGTTTTGGATGGAATGCTCTGTCTATATCTACTAGGTCCATCTGTTCTAGTGTGTCGTTTAAGGCCACTGTTTCCTTATTGATCTTCTGTTTGGATGATCTATCCGTTGGTGTAAGTGGAGTGTTAAAGTCCCCTACTATTATTGTGTTACTGTCTATTTCTGTTTTTATGTCTGTTAATAATTGCTTTATATATTTAGGTGCACCTACATTGGGTGCATAGATATTTACAAGTGTTATATCCTCTTGTTGGATTGTTCCCTTGATCATTATGTAATGCCCTTCTTTGTCTCTTTTTACAATTTTTGTTTTAAAGTCTATTTTGTCTGATATGAGTACTGCTACCCCAGCTTTCTTTTCATTGCCATTTGCATGGAGTATCTTTTTCCATCCCTTCACTTTCAGTTTGTGAGTGTCTTTAGGTCTGAAGTGTGTCTCTTGTATGCAGCATATATGTGGGTCTTGTTTTTTTATCCAGTCAGCCACCCTATGCCTTTTAATTGGAGCATTTAGTCCATTGACGTTTAAAGTAGCTATTGATAAGTATGTACTTACTGCCATTTTTTAACTTTTTTTTTTTTTCCTCAGTGTTGTAGTAGTCCTTCTCTGTTCCTTACTTCTTCTATACAGAATTGATGGTCACTTTAGTTTGACCTCTGTCTGAAAGCTGTACTCTTTAACTCCCCTCCTCCCTCCTTTTATGTTTTTGATATCATATCTAGCCTCTTTTTTGTGCATTTGTATCCATTACCTTCTAATCATGGAAATAGATAATTTTTCCTATTTGTGGTCTTCTCTTTTCCCCTTAAATCAGTCCCTTTAACATTTCTTGTAGCACTGGTTTCTTGGTGGCAAACTCCTTTAATTTTTGCTTATCTGGGAAAATTTTGATCTCTCCTTCCATTTTGAATGATAACCTTGCTGGGTAGAGTATTCTTGGCTGTAAGTTTTTTCCTTTTAGCACTTTAAATATATCGTGCCATTCTCTTCTAGCCTGTAAGGTTTCTGCTGAGAAGTCAGCTCATAGCCTTATGGGGTTTCCTTTGTATGTAACTTGACATTCTCTTGCGGCTTTTAGGATTCTCTCTTTATCTTTAATTCTGGACATTTTGATTATGATGTGTCTTGGTGTGGGCCTCTTTGGGTTTATCTTGTTTGGGGCTCTCTGTGCTTCCTGTACCTGGATGTCTGTTTCCTTCCTTAGGTTAGGGAAGTTTTCATCTATTATTTCTTGAAATAGATTCTCTGGCCCCTTGTCTCGCTCTTCTCCTTCCGGGACACCTGTAACACGGATGTCAGTGCGCTTGATGTTGTCCCAGAGGTCCCTTAGACTGTCCTCACTCTTTTTAATTCTTTTCTCTTTTACCTGTTCACCTTGGGTAATTTCTTCTAGTCTTTCTTCCAGCTCACAGATCCGTTCTTCTGTATCCTCTACTCTGCTTTTGAGTCCCTCTAATGAATTTTTCATTTCCAGTATTGTATTCTTCATTTCTGATTGGTTCTTTTTTATATCTTCCATTTCTTTGTTGACATTCTCACTGAGTTCATCTATTCTTCTCCCCAGATCAGTGAGCATCCTTAACACTCTTAGTTTGAACTCTCTGTCAGGTAGGTTGCTCATTTCTGTTTCACTTAGTTCCTTTTCTGGGGTTTTGTCCTGTTCCCTTACTTGGAATGTACTCTTTTGCCTCCTCATTTTGCCTCTTTCCCTGTGCTTGTGTCTACGTATTAGGTAGGTCAGCTACGTCTCCTGCTCTTGGATAGGTGACCTTATGTAAGTGATGCCTTAGGAGGTTTCCAGTGTGCTTCCCTCAGTTCTCAATGTTCCAAGGGTGACCCCTATGTGGGCTACGTGTGTCCTTCTATTGTGGCCTGTTAGCTCTCCCTATAGGCTCCCAGGGAGGCTGAGTTATGCTCCTGGCCAGCTGTTGTTATGCTCAGCTGCTTGTAGTTGCTGTGGGCCCTTCAGTCTCTTTATCAGGTGTGGGGAGACCCAGCACAGTTGGCTGTAAGTTCTAATACCACATTTGTGTTGCAGTATTTCTTTTAACTGAGTAGGCCCCCAGCGTGGCAGGTTGTTAGGCTCAGGGCCTTACAATTGCTGTAAGCCTTTAGCCTGTTAGGTCTCTTGTTAGCTCTCTGAGGATTGCAGCTGGGTGGGGCTGGCCTCAGGCACAGGAGCACCCAATTGTTTCAGGCTTTGGAAGGTGGGGCAAACCTCCTATGTGGGTCTTTGAGAAGCACAAGTCTTCTGCAGCTGACAAGCCCTGTTGCCCACAGGTCCACACACACAGTCAACACAGTCCTGCCCGGTGTGAGCGCCCTGACCCCCAAGCGGACCCAGTCTCTCCACGGCGGGAGCCCCACACACTCCACCACCACCCCACACTCTCCACCCGCTCCTTGTGCACACCCTGCCCCACTCAAGTCGGCTCAGTTGCCAGGCTGCAGAGAATCCAGTCACCAATCTATGCAGGCCCACACGTTGCCTGAGGGCTTGTTGTTGGGTGGGGCCAGTCTCTAGGGTGGGCTGCCTGCCCTGGCTGAGCTGGATTAAATCGGTGCTCTAGCGGGTGGAGCAGACCCTGGGCTAGCAGGCCTAGGGGAGAATTCCAATGGCGTCTGTGTCAGCACGCTCACACCAGGCCACAACAATGGCCGCCGCCAATGTCCCAGTCCCTGGGAGGTCTCACCCCTCACCGAGATGCACTCAGGGCCTATTAGGTGAGTCTCTTTTCACCCCAGCACTGTGCACCTTTCTTTCTGGTGATTTTAGGATGCTTTCTGGAATGGGTGAGTTTGTGCACGGGCCCTTTAAGAGCCAGTTTTAGTTTCTTTGTGAACCGGGTTTTCTGGGGGTGCTCCCCAATGCTTTAGTAGCAGGCACAGTCAGATATTATGCCACTGGTGTCGATTGTGCTGGGTCCACAAAATGCCCACAGCGGGGGCGCTCCCCGGCTCAGGACCCCGCGCCTCCAGGGAGGCTGCGTACCTGTGAGCTGCTCCCGGCGGCCGTGAAGCTGGCGGCTTGTGAAGGCGGCGTTTTCCTCTCCAGAAGGGAGTCTCTGCCTCTTCCACCTCAGTTAGGATTGTCCGTTGTTGCAGGAGTTCCTCTCATCCAGTTTTCAGTTCTGTCTCAGGGGTAATTTTTCCACGAGTAGTTGTAAATTGGCTGTGTCTGCGGGAGGAGGTGAGTTCAGAGTCTGCCTACGCCGCCATCTTGACTCCGCCTCCTCGAAACTATTTCTTTAGGTCCTTTGCCCGCCATCAACACTGAGACCTTGACCCCATTCATAGCAAAGACCTCCCTCACTCTCCTCTGATTTTTGTCTCCTGCAGGGTTTGGGATGACCACTCCAGCGACAGTAGGAGGAAAAATCTTTCTGATCTTTTATGGCCTCATTGGGTGCGCAAGTACCATCTTGTTCTTCAACCTGTTCCTGGAGCGCCTGATCACCGTCATCGCCTACATCATGAAATCATGCCACCAGCAGCAGCTCCGGAGACGAGGGGCCCTGCCCCCAGAGAGCCTGAAGAACCCAGGGAAGTTGGAGGTGGATAGCTTGGCTGGCTGGAAGCCCTCCGTGTACTACGTCATGCTGATCCTGTGCGTGGCCTCCCTGCTCATCTCCTGCTGTGCGTCAGCCATGTACACCTCCGTCGAAGGGTGGAGCTACTTCGACTCGCTCTACTTCTGCTTTGTAGCTTTCAGCACCATTGGCTTTGGGGACCTCGTCAGCAGCCAGAACGCCCAGTACGATAGCCAAGGCCTCTACCGCTTCGCCAACTTTGTCTTCATCCTCATGGGCGTCTGCTGCATTTACTCCTTGTTCAATGTCATCTCCATCCTCATCAAACAGTCCGTGAACTGGATCCTGAGGAAAATAGGTGGCGGGTGCTGCCAACAATGCCAAAGAAATCTCTTGCGGTCACGGAGGAACGTGGTGATGCCGGGCAATGTCCAGACACGGTGCAACATCTCCATAGAAACGGATGGGGTGATGGAGAGTGACGTGGACGGGCGCCGTCTCTCTGGGGAGATGATCTCCATGAAGGACTTCTTGGCAGCCAACAAAGTCTCGCTGGCCATCCTCCAGAAGCAGCTGTCCGAAACAGCCAACGGCTACCCCCACCAGACCAGCACGGTGTCCCGGGACAATGAATTCTCAGCGGGGGTAGGAGCCTTTGCCATAATGAACAACAGGCTGGCAGAGACCAGTGGGGACAGGTAGGAGCAAGGAGTGGACGCTGGGCGTGGAGGCCTAGGGGAGAATGGACGATGAGGGGACCGTCATCCAGCTCAGCTCTGCACCATGGCTGGGTTCATTCTGGATCTGTTCCTTCTAGCCTCCTCAAGCCCAGCTTTAGAAATCTCATCTTCTTGGCTCCAACGAACAGCCACCTTTCAGGGCTGCGGGAAGATGAGCCTCAATGCCTTTCTCCTTATCTTTATTCTTTAAGTCTAAATTCAGTCTTTTAAAAATGAACCACAAAAGCAGTCTAAGACGTTGCACTGTTTCTTTACTTCCCTTGCTCCAGGGTCTTACCAGCCTAAGGGAAGGAGGGTGTAAGTAAGCCTTGATTTCCTGCTGCTCTGTTCTTCATTTGGAAATAAAAATCCTGAAGATCCTAATTTTCCTCTGGAACTCTGGATGGCTGAATTCACTGCCCCTCCCAGCCCCCTCAAAAAGGGGAGAAAGCGTTTGACAATGTGTCTGGGCTCTGGGCTTCCATCCGAGCAGATTTCTTCATAGTGCCGTGGATACAGAAACCATCTATTCTACTTTTTATACCTGATCCTCTGCTCTTGTTTTTCCTTTCTTTTATTTTTAAGATCTTAATGCTTGGCTAAGGTGTCTGTGGGGCCTCCATGTGGTAAGAAAACTAAATTCAGCTTCAAGCCTTTAAGCTGCAGTGAGATAGTGGGGAGACTCGCTTTTGTAACTAAAGAATGTAGCTTAACATTTTCCCTCCGAGTGGTCACAGATTCCATTTCATTTTTACCAGGGCTTGGGGCCCATTGAGAAGATAATGGCTGACTATTTATTAGAACTGAAAATTTAATAAATCCTCATTTTATTAACTAATATTATGTGAGTGCTCGTTATGAACAGTGGGGGTGGAGGGGAATGCCTAATTAAACAGGCGTTTATTGTGCTCAGAGAAAGGAAACAGGAAATTAACCTTTAGGGATATGAGCATCATCTTGGATTCTTGAATGAAGAAACATTCTAGGCCAGATAATGAAATTTGGCTTTTCTTGTCTAATCTGTTTCGGTTCTGCCTTCTAGGATTGTACCAAGTCTAGTGACATGACCTCCCAAGCAGGGAAAACGTCCATGCCAGGAACAAGGGCTGTTGATCTTCTTCATATATGCAGGAGAGAATATTTTGGGGGATGAGAGCAGAGTTAAAAAGAGATAGCTGTTGTTTTTATGAGATAGGAGTCGTGTACACACAGCACTTTCAGAAATGATGGGGAAAGACCAGTGCCATAAAGAAGATAAAGAGGGCCGGCCCCGTGGCTTGGTGGTTAAGTGCGCGCGCTCCACTGCTGGCGACCCGGGTTCGGATCCCGGGCGCGCACCAACGCGCTGCTTCTCCGGCCACGCTGAGGCCGCGTCCCACATACAGCAACTGGAAGGATGTGCAACTATGACACACAACTATCTACTGGGGCTTTGGGGGGAAAAAATAAATAAATAAAATCTTTAAAAAAAAAAAAAAGAAGATAAAGAGGAAACCTATGCCTAGTGAAACTGAAATGTTGAGCAGAAAGCATCAGAGTTGGGAGGACCCTTAGGAACCATCCAATCCAACTGCCGTTTTTTTACACAAGAGAATAGAGACACGAAGGGATCGCTTCTTGTCTGAGCTCTTAGAGTTGGTGGTGCACAGCTAGGAGAACCCAAGCCCCTGATGGGGAAATCTAGGCTCTTCCCTCGTGCTCCACACAGCATCAGAACCCCCCCCCCAACAGCTCTCTCTCCAGGCTGAGTTGCTTTTTCTTCTGGCTGAGGGATCCAAATATTTTCTTTACAGTGCCAAAGAAGTGCCCGACAGCAGAAGTCCAATCAGGCAGCTCTGAGCTTTGAACTTAGAGCTGTGCAGCTCCAAAGTCAGAGATCTTCAGATTTTTATTTTTTTTTTTATTTTTTTTATTTTATTTTATTTTTTTATTTTTTCCCCCCAAAGCCCCAGTAGATAGTTGTATGTCATAGTTGCACATCCTTCTAGTTGCTGTATGTGGGACTCGGCCTCAGGATGGACGGAGAAGTGGTGCCTCGATGCGCACCCGGGATCCGAACCTGGGCCACCAGCATTGCAGCGCGCGCACTCAACCACCAAGCCACAGGGCCGGCCCAGAGATCTTCAACTGCTACTGTGTATTCCTCTTAAAGGGAAGCAGCCTGGAGCTACTGCAAAACCCTCGTTAGGAACCTCTGATCACAAACTGAGGTTCCCAGGGGCTCTGCCCTGCACCAGGCCCTGTGGGAAGGGGAGAGGAGCTGGGTCCCTGTCCCTAGGGGATTTCTTGATCTCCATGTTCCTGGTACAGGAACTGGCACAAAGTAGGTCCTTGCTTCTCGAACCTGGGTCCTTAGAGACCTTGGACCTGTGCCAGGAGGCCAAGGAGCATCAGTATAAGCAAGGTTCCTCTTCCTGGGGGGTCAGCTTTACGAAACGATTTTTGCAGTGTTTTGTTATATCAAAACACATGGCTTTATTTAAGTAGGATCCAAAATTGGCATAAACTTATAAGCTAAACACGAAAAGAAGAATTAAACTTTTGATTAGTTTCCTGAGGAGTGCTCTCAGGGTCTTGGAGAATGTTCTGCTGTGGGTTGGGAGTTCCCTAGTGTAAACATTTGAGAACAGGGGTAGGGAGAGAAGCGCCGTACATTTACAAAGAATGGATGGAGGGATGAGTGGATGGAGGGATGGATGGATGGGAGTAATATATGCAAAAGAAACATTGTAAAACTAGGAATCCTTATTTATAAATCCTTATGTCTTTCTGTGGTTACCCTTAGGCATGAATTGGTCAAGAAGGGAATTTCTAGATAGTAATAATCAAAGTTGAGTTTAAAACCTTCAGCCCACAAATCCCCTAATATTGTTATGTGTGTGCGCACAGGTGTGAGAGGAAACACACACATGCATACAAGTGCATTTTCCTAGGTAATGAGCTTCACAGTTTTCATCATGTTTCTGAAGGGGTCCTCACATCTTCACTACAGTTAAAATGTTTACCGCTATTTTCTCCTGTCACCTTTGTCCCCACTCAGGTCTCTAGCCCCTCAGCAATTCTTTCTATTCTGTTCTCTCCAAACCATCACCATCTGGCCTCCCCATCAGAAATCATGTTCTGCTACCATGGCAGCTTACTGGCCAAGAGGAGAGTGACTATTTGCAGAAGGCATTGAGTTTGGCCAGGCTCCTCTGTTTAGGAACCCAGAGACTCCCTGGAGTGATAGAGGACCCATTGACACGACATCCATGAAGCTCTCAGTCTTCATCCATGGGTTGGCTCACAGCTGGGCTGTCTTGAGTTCTCTGTGATGCTATCAACATCAATGGTCCTTATTGCAGGGGCCTTGAAGCCAAGACACAGAGTTTTTCACATGACCATCATCCCACATCACTAGAGTTTTGCCATATCTCTACACTACTTGAAATAGTATCTTCTTCTTTTTTTTTTTTTTTGCTGAGTAAGATTAGCCCTGAGCTAACATCTGTTGCCAATCTTCCTCATTTTTTTCTTGAGGAAGATTAGCCCTGAGATAACATCTGTGCCAATCTTCCTCTACTTTATATGTGGGTCACCACCATAGCATGGCTGACAAGTGGTGTAGGTCCGCACCCAGGATCCAAACCCACAAACCTGGGCCACTGAAGCAGAATGCACCAAACTTTTAACCACTAGGCCACGGGGCCAGCCCCTCTTCTTAATATTTTAATCAACTCAGTTTTTAATTAGTTTTGTTTTAGAAAGGAACTTTGTCTCACTAACTAAATGGACAACTAGTATCACTTGCTATAAATAGAAAATACAATCATTGTAAAAATCAATAAAATGAAGATACAACTATGTTATTAAATTCTAGCCAGATCCCGTATCCTAGTAAAGACTCTAAGCCTGAGACCTTTTCTTTCTTGGTTAAAAATGGAGATTAACAAGTGTCGGGGAGGTGTTAAAGACACGCTAGCACAAAACAGAGGCTTTCTCCATGAGGTAACCAAAAGGACTGGAAGAGAATTGAAAAGGGAATAACTTTCTTACTGTGTGAGTTGATGTTAATTCATTCAAAGGGCCTCTAAAATCATCTCACGTTCCACCCAAATAATTGGTGTCCATCCCACATTGGGGGCTACGGAAAAGTAACAAAGTACAGCACAATTTCTGAGGTCAGGCCAACCGCATGGTGAAGAACAGTTCTTGGGTCTGAACACCAGCCCTGATAGTTCCAGCGTGGGAGTGTATCTCAACCTCACTGTGCTCCAGTCCCTCTGCACCTGTGACATGGAAATGGTAACAACATTGGATCAAATGTGGTGATGCTCGGGGCAGGACTTTGTGGCCCCTCAGGAGCTGGACGGGCAGGGGCCACTGCTCGTCCACATGCTGGGGGATGTGGCACAGGGGGCATTACCTCCAACAAGGAAAGATTTTGTTTTGTTCTTGCACCTGACACCCAGCACTTGCCACACTGTGTTTCAATAATGGTTCTCGATTATTAAATGGTGTCACTCTTGGTGTTCGTTTTATACTAAACTAAAAGAGCCCACAGCCTTTGTTGCTGTTCCGCCGAGTCCTTTCATTTCAGTATTAACTGAGCCAATTGAGTGGTTTGACATAGTAACATGTTTTGGAAAAGCTGTAATGATATCTTGTATATTGCAAGAATTTTATGATTTTTAAGGCTTACCCATTCACAATTGTAATATTTTGACCTTCATAACCACATTGTAAAGTAGGCAGGGCACTTATCCTCAAATTGCCTTTAATCTTTTCTAAAATAAGAGAGATAATTGCATTTTACATACAAATTAACTGGGGTTCAGATTGACAATAGTTTTGAGGATAAGCTTTAAAAGTATACAGACTGGGTTTGAATTTTGGCTTTGTCACTTACTGGCTATATGAACCTTGGAAAGTTCTTTAAGGTCTCAAAGCCTAGTTTCCTCATCCGTAATGCGGGCATAGTGGTGTCTGCATTGCTGCATCACTGTGTCGGGTAGTGGGATAATCTGGGTCTGGGCTCTCACATCAGGGACTGTGGTATCTTACCCCTGGGAGTGAAGGATGATATGTTACAGCATTCCAGAAGCCAAAGGATAAATAAGATCAGCTTCTGGAAGAGCCCATTTTATTCCAAGATTTGGGAAGAAAACGAAGTTTCCTCTACCCTATTTGATGTAATTTAAAACAATCTTTTATGATCACATGGGATTATCCTTGGGATGCAAGGATAGTTCAACATTTGTAAATCAATCCATGTGATACATCACATTAATAGAATGAAAGATAAAAATCATATGATCACCTCACTAGAAGCAGAAAAAACTTTTGACGTAATACAAGATCCTTTCATGACAAAGCCTCTCAACAAATTGTGTGTAGAAGGAATATACCTCAACATAATACAGGCCATATATGACAAGCGCACAGCTAACATCATACTCGACAGCGACAGGTTGAAAGCTTTTCTTCTAAGATCAGGAAGAAGACAAATTTGCCCACTCTCACCACTCCTATTCAACGTAGTACTGGCAGTCCTAGCCAAAGCAATCAGGCAAGAAAAAAAAATAAAAGGTATCAGAATTGGAAAGGAAGAAGTAAAACTGTTTCTGGTTGCAGATGGCATGATCTTATATACAGAAAATCCAAGACACTCCACACACAAAAAACTATTAGAAATAATCAATGAATTCAGTCAAGTTGCAGGATACAAAATCAATATACAGAAATTACTTGTGTTTCTATAAACTAACAATAAAATATCTGAAAAAGAAATAAAACAATCCCCATTTACAATTGCATTGAAAACAATAAAATACTTAGAAATAAATTTTTTTTTAAAGATTTTATTTATTTATTTATTTTCCCCCCAAAGCCCCAGTAGATAGTTGTATGTCACAGCTGCACATCCTTCTAGTTGCTGTATGTGGGACGCGGCCTCAGCATGGCAGGAGAAGCGGTGCGTCGGTGTGCGCCCGGGATCCGAACCCGGGCCGCCAGCAGCGGAGCGCGTGCACTTAACCGCTAAGCCACGGGGCCGGCCCAGAAATAAATTTAACCAAGGAGGTGAACAATCTGTACACTGAAAACTATAAGACTTTGAAGAAAGAAATTGAAGACACAAATAATGGAAAGCTATCCCATTGTTCATAGATTGGAGGAATTAATATGGTTAAAATGTCCGTACTACCCAAAGCCATCTATAGATTCAATGCAATCCCTTCAAAATTCCAATGGTATTTTTCACAGAAATAGAAAAAACAATCCTAGAATTTGTATGAAACCACAAAACACCCTGAATAGCAAAAGCAATACTGAGAAAGAAGAACAAATCTGGAGGCATCATATTTCCTGATTTCAAACTGTATTACAAATCTATAGTAATCAAAACAGTAGAGTATTAACATAAAAACAGACACATAGTCCAATGGAACAGAATCGAGAGCCTAGAAATTCATGCACATATGGTCAACTAATATTTGACAAGAGAGCCAAGAATACTCAGTGGAGAAAAGTAAGTCTCTTCAATAAATGGTACTGGGAAAACTGGATATTTACATGCAAAAGAATGCATCTAGACTCCTATCCTACACCACTCACAAAAATTAACTCAAAATGGATTAAAGACTTAAATGTAAGACCTGAAACCATAAAATTCCTGGAAGAAAACAGAGAAAAATCTTCTTGACATTGGTCTTGCCAATGATTTTTTGAATGTGACACCAAAAGCACAAGGAACAAAAGCAAAAATAAATAAGTGGGACCACATCAAACTAAAAATTTTCTGCACAGCAAAAGAAACAACAAAATGAAAAGGCAACCTACAGACTGGGAGAAAATATTTGCAAACTATCTGATAAGAGGTTAATATCCAAAATATATAAGGAACACATACAACTCAATAGCAAAAAACAAACAATCCAATTAAAAATGGGCAGAGGACCTGAATAAACATCTTTCCAAAGAAGACATACAAACGGCCAACAGATACAAGATAAGATACTCAACATCACTTATCATCAGGGAATCGCAAATCAAAACCACAATGAGATATCACCTCACACCTGTTAGGATATCTATTATCAAAAAGTCAAGAGATAAATGCTAGTGAGGATGTGGAGAAAAGGGAATCCTTGTGCACTGTTGGTGGGAATGTACATTTGTACAGCCACTATGGAATATAGTATGGAGGTCCTCAAAAAATTAAAAGTAGAACTACCATATGATCCAGCAATCCCACTTCTGGGTATATACCCAAAGGAAATGAAGTCATTTTCTCGAAGAGATATTTGCACTCACATGTTCACAAAAGCCAAGATATGGAAACAACCTAAGTGTCTGTCTATGGATGATTGGATAAAGAAGATGTGGTATATACACACACACACACAATGAAATATTATTCAGCTATGAGAAAGAAGGAAATCCTGCCATTTGCGACAACACGGATAGACCTGGAAGGCATTACACTAAGTGAAATAAGTAAGACAGAGAAAGACAAATACCATATGATCTCACTGATATGTGGAATGTAAAAACAAAAGACAAAACAAAAAAAACAAAAATGAACTCAGAGATACTGAAAACACATAGGTGGTTACTAGGGGCTGGAGGGTGGGGGAAATGGGGAGATGTTGATCAATGGGTACAAACTTCCAGTTATAAGATGAATAAGTTCTGGGGATCTAATGTACAGCATTGTGACTATAGTTAACTGTATTATATACTTGAAAGTTGCTGAAAGAGTAGATCTTTAATGTTCTCACCACACACAAACACAGACATACACATAAAGGTATCTGTGTGAAGTGATGGGCATGTCAAGTAATCCTATCATGGTAATCATCTCACTGTATATATGTGTATTAAATCATCACATTGTACACCTTAAACTTACACAATGTTTATGTGTGTCAATTATATCTCAATAAAGCTGGGGAAAAAATAAAACATTCTTTTTAAAAAAATACAGAACAAAAGGCATAATTCGCATGAATTTTAAAGACAAAATAGAAGACCTACGAGAATTTCAACACTGCATTGGACTGTACTGCCAGGCTCCTGGAAGTTAATTTACTGTTCTCCCACCTTAGGGTACTTTGATGGAAATATGTGAGACACGCTCTTATAGATAAAGGGTTTACAACACTCCCTGAGACATAGTGAATGGCTCCACAATGGTAGTTCTGGTTTTTATCAAGTAACCTCAAAATCACAGCAGGATATAATGGAACAAGGATTATAACCTAAGTCCTCTGCATCCCAGCCCCTTGTTCTTAGACTTCAAGAGAGAACACCCAGTCTTAAACCTCTATCCATTGCCAGGTGAATTTCAAAAGTTAAAAAAGAGCAGACAGGAGAATAGTGCCCCTGGGGTCATGTCATTTCTGATGATTCCAGGTCTGGCCCCTCTCTCAGGGACCAACAGGTTCATTCTTGGGGATCTCCTCTGAGGTCCGGGCTGCCTGCAACAGGACCTTCATTCCTGTTCATTCCTGCGCCAGCCTGGTTGGACAAAAACATTTCTCTGAAAAGGCTTAGCACAGGGAGTGGGCTTTTTACATTATTTCTCCCCTTTTCAGAGTCCCCTTTATTTCTTCTCCTTTCAGAGTAGCTAAAGATCAGCCCTCTTGCAAAATGAGGAAGAAATGGCCAAAAATACAATCTCTAGTTATAACAAACTGTTTTAGTGAAAATTAAATCAATGATGGGGTAGGGGAAAAATAAAGTCAGACTATGTAAAGTTCAAGCACGTATTTGGTAATAAAAGAAGAATGTGCCAAATTTGGAAAAAAAAAAAAAAAAAGATCAGCCCTCTTGGGGTTTTACC
The DNA here is from genome assembly GCF_057802395.1 of Ceratotherium simum simum. Taxonomy (NCBI): domain Eukaryota; kingdom Metazoa; phylum Chordata; class Mammalia; order Perissodactyla; family Rhinocerotidae; genus Ceratotherium; species Ceratotherium simum. Next base: position 15,145,354 of record NC_141923.1, on the reverse strand, counting down.
CCAAAACAAGGTGTGTTCTCTGTGATCACACAGGAATGGGGTTATCCACAGCCCTGTGTACCACATGGCAGCAGTGAAGGCAGCCCCACCCCTTGTTTGAACAGAAAAATGTACTGAAAGATTCAATCTTTTGATACAGAAAAAAGGTGGCCCAGTTGGTTTGATGGATTGTCTTGTCATCTTTTTGAAAAATTTAGCTACTGCTTTCCGGACTTACAGTGGTATAATGACATGGGATGGAAGTGTACCAGAGGAGATGGGCGTTCTCACCCCTGGCTGTGCATCAGCAACATCTGGGGAATTTTGTTAACAAGATAGATTCCCAGGTCCTATCCCAGACCTACTGAAAAATACACTCTGATACTGGAACCCCAGAAGTATATTGTGCACAATTTTCATTGGTGATTTTGATGTGCAGTCAGAGTTAAGAAGCCCTGTTTAGGAGCTTGTTCTCTCGGGTCCCAGAAATTATCATATCTTATTGATCCATTGATCTAATGAGAACAGTACTTTACCCTGGCATGCTCCTTTATATAAAGAACTTCCATGTGTTCTGTGTGTCGGTCAACACTGACAACAGTCCTGTGAAGAAGGCATTACTATTCCCATTTTGCTGAAAGAAAACTGAGGCTCAGAAAAATTTAACGACTTGATTAAACTTCTGGCCTCTGCTCCTAGATGTAGAGAGCTGGAAGGAACATTACTCCCAGCCAAACAATGAAAAAGAGTTGGATTAACTTCAAATTCACCACTTTTTTGGAAATCATTGGAGAGCTGAGGTTGCAGAGCAACTAACTGGCCCAAAATGTGAGCAGAAATGGGCATCTTCAGAGAGAGAGAGGAATCACAAGTGCTCACATACCTGGGGTGTTAGTTTAGCCAGGATAATTGATGAATTGGTGAATGATGCATCTAGCCTGGTGGGACAGTGTGAAGCCCCCGAGGGCCACAGAAATTGGGGGAGCCCACACCTTCTTGCAGGCCTTTTCTCCATGAACCCCACTGGGCGCTTGCAGAAAAGACCAGAAACAGCTCAAGAAAGTGTCCATTGTGGTGCAAACCTGGGGGAGGGGGATGGCAGCCATGCACGAAGAGAAACTCTACCAGGATCCTTCTCTCCTGTCTCCTCTATGGAACAAAAAGCCTTGATCAGGGGAGGGAGAGGCAACAGAATCTGCTTCCCTTAGGGCACTGGTGAAAACTCTTCGCAGGGAGGGGAAGGGAATAGGAGAAAAAATCCCTATTCCTGGGGGAGAGGCAGGAATATGTGCTGCGCCAGCAGCTACAGCCAGGGGACAGGCAGGATAACTGAGACGACCATGCCCCTGACACCCAAGGACACGGTGCCTATCTAAAACTAAGGCTGAGTCAGAGCGACAGAAACACTCCCAGCACCCTCCCCACCAAGCTAACAAGCTTCGGATAACAAGGAACAGCAGAATATTGCTGAGAGGACGGTAAGAGTGTGCAGAGACCATCTCTGAGACAGTGCAAGGAGAAGACGTAAAGCTCAAGATCAAACAGATGTTGCTCTGGCAAATCAAGTTACATCCCAAACACAAGGTATTGCTACAGGAATGGGAAGCCTGAGGTGCCCTGCGGGTAACCATAGCAACAACGAACCTCAAATCCAGCCCAGCTCTTAACTAGATTAAGTCAAACATCCGCACTAAGCATTTATCAGTGGGAAAAGCATGCTCATATCTAGGCATAAAAACTCAGTTCATGCTGACACACACAAGATGTCCAGCTTTTAACACAAAAATTTGAGGCATACAAAAAATCAAAAAAGAAAACATTCCCCAGAGACAAAGCAATCATCAGAAACAACTCAGATTTAAAATGCATGTTGGAAATATCTGGCAAAGAATTTAAAATAAATATGATTAGTGTGTTAAAGGTACAAGAGGAAAAGGTGGACATTATGCAAGATCAGATGCACATGTACACACACACCACATACAGCTAGGCATATCTTTCTCAAATTGCAGAAAACGAAAGACAAAAAGAAAATCTTGAAGGCAGCTAGAGAAAAAAAGAACATTACATTCGCAGGAACAAGATAAGAATTATAGCAGACTTCTCATCAGAACTCATACAAGCCACAAGAAAATAGTGCGACACCTTTTTTTTTTTCTCCTAAGGAAGATTCTCTCTGAGCTATCATCTGTGCCAATCTTCCTCTATTTTTTAGTATGTGGGCTGCCGGCACAGCATGGCTGCTAACAGAGTGGTGTAGGTCCGCACCCAGGAACTGAACTGGGGCTGCCAAAGCAGAGTGCACTGAACTTAACCACTAGGCCACTGGGGCTGGTCTGTGTGACATCTTTAAAATGCTGAAATTTAAAAAAAGAACACCTGTCAATCCAGAATTCTATACCCATCGAAAATATCTTTTAAAAATGGATGACAAACAAAGACTTTCTCAAACAAAAACTGAGAGCAAACCTACCCTTCAAGAAATGTTAAAGTTCTTTAACATTTTAAAACAATGGGAGAGAAAGAACAACTCTTCCATACAGAAGATTTCCAATTAATAAACATAGAAGGAATTGAGAAAATAGAGAATTACCATTAGAACAGCAAAGTAACAGTTGCTGCAGGCAAGATCCACTGATGGAAGCTAAAATTAGTGATGTACAAATTTAAGCAGACTCAGGATATTTGTAGTCTCAAAGGATCTCTACCAAAGTATTTAGTAATTACAAAGAGAAAAATAGTAACCTTCCAGTAGAATTCTGGCAGACACCACGTTAATCAAGTGAGCAAAGTTGACATCTCCATCTTACATGCCAGCATCACGTGCCACCTGAAATGATGCATTGAGGAGGGCACAGCATCTGAGGCATCCTTCACAATAACTTCAATCTAATCATGAGAAAACATCAGACAGACCCAAACTGAGAGACATTCCACAAAGTAACTGACAAGTACTCTTCAAAAGTCTCAAGCTCATGAAAGACAAGTAAAGACTGAGGAAATTTTATAGATTGGAGGAGACTAAGGAGGCATGACAACCAAATGTAGTGTGGGATCCTGGAACATAAACAAGACATTAGTGGAAAGACTGAGGTGGAATCCAATAACTTTTGTGGTCTAGTTAATAGTCTTGTACCAAGGTTAAATTCTTAGTTTTGATGATTGCTCTATGGTTATGTAAGATGTTAACATAAGGGGAACTTGGATAAAAGGTATATGGGAACTCTCTGTACTATTTTTACAACTCAACTGTTAGTCTAAAATTATCTTAAAGTAAAAAGTTAAAAAGAAAAAAACCAAGTCTTTCTCAAGATTGCACAGCCAGCCGCACCTCGACTTGGGCCATGACTTGAGCATACACCTATGATTCCCATTCAGTTCTCACGTCCTAATGGGTCTAAGCCATTGATCTGAAGCAGTAGTTCTGAGACTGTGGTCCCAGCAGCACCTGGGAACCTGCTGAAAATGCAAATTCTCAGGCCCCAAACCTGACTTAAGGAATCAGAAACTCTGAGGGCAGGGCCCAGCAATCTATTTTAACAAGTCCTCCAGGTGATTTTTTCCAATAAAGAATGCTGTGCTGAGCATGAGCTATAAAGCGCAGGAAAGAGACCCTCCCCTGGGGCCCAGCCTGCATCCCCATCAGGCTGTGCCACTGTTGCCAGATCCCAATGCCTCCTAGAAATGAATCTCTTTTCTGCCTCTCAGAGCCATTTCTAATCATCTTGAATTGCCCAGATGCCAAAATAACTACTCTGGAAACTACGTTCCCGATAAGCTATGAGATGACAGTAATGATTTAGCATCCTAAATTTATGCAGAATGTGGTGCTTTTTTGTTTTTAAGGGATTTAAAAAAAAATCGCCTCCTAGTTGTCCTTGGGTAGAAGATTTCTGTGTATCCCTAGGGCATTTGCTAATTGAATTTTGTTTAGTCTTCCCAGCAGCTGGCATCTAAGTCATTACAGAATTACCTGCCAGAGAGAGCTGTGCATCCAGTATGTACCACATTCCTCAAAATCATCAGAATTACCGAGGGAGATTTTTCCAAATGCAGATTTTCAGGCCTTTTCCCAGACCTTCTCAATCAGAATCTCTATGGGTGGGGCCAGAAAATCTGCAGTTATAGTATGCATCCCCCTCCCCATAAAAATCAGTCCTTCTGCACATTAACATCTGAGAATGACTGGTCTGAGGGATGAGATGGGGGCAAGAAAGGCGATAGCCTCAAGGAAGATGCAGGACCTGCCTCAGATTTGGTGAGAAGTCTTCATGGATACCCGAGATATTTACAGCATAGCTTTGTGCATCCAGGTTGGTTGGGCCGGTGGCCATTGAGGTGAACAAAAACCTGCATAGTGCACCCACCCCCATGATTTATTCCTGACTTTCTCTGACCAGTGTGTGAACTTGGGCACTTTCTCTACGTGCCTTTCTCTACGTGCAATGGAAGCATTCACCTCTGCTTTCTCTTGTGAGCTAGTTCAATATCCAATAAATATCAAGCCCTGCCCTATGTGAGCTGCTTTGAAGGTATGGAACAAATCTTCAGGAACACACGCAACACTGCAAGAGCACATTATATAACTAAGGGCTGAAACAAAGTACCAAAAAAAATTGCCAGGGTGAGCAAGAAGGGGTGAGAGTCCATGTGGACTGAGAAAGTCAGGGAAGTCTTGGAAGAGGTTGGCTGGGAGCTAGGACTGGCAGAATGGATGCAAGAAGTGGCAAGGTCTCGGCTGAAGGCATCAGTACATGAGAAAGAAAGAACGAAGATCATGATTCCAAGGACAGAGACTATGTCTTCTATCAATACTGAGTATATATGAGCACCTCCCATGTGCAAGGGAAGTCAGGAGTGAGGACCAAGCCCAGAGCTGGAGGAAACTGCTTGCTCATATTTTTCTGGAATTCTGTTTCTCCCTCCTTTGAGGAGAATCTGCCCCACTCTTCTCCTCCCTTTACTGGAATCTCTGGTTCTTTCCTTCCAGGTCACCCTGGGCCCTCCAGGATATTGCACAGATATCCTTTAAACTCCTCTTGAGTTGCCTTAGTTCTCGTGGGAAGGCAGGGTGGTGACCAACATGATGCCTTATACTCCTGGAGGAGGGAGAGTGGGACAGAGGAGAGTGCTGAGCGGAGAGACATCACCTGAGGAGGATGGGCAGGCAATGGCCCATTGTGTTAGTCAGGGGTCTGCGGAGAAACAGAACCAATAGGATGTGTAGATATATAGCAGAGATTTATTTTAAGGAATTGGCTCATGCAGTTGTGGGGGCTGGCAAGTCTAAAACCTGTAGGGCAGGCCAGCAGGCTGGTGACCCAGGGAAGAGTTGATGTTGCAGCTTGAATCCAAAGGCAGTCTGGAGGTAGATTCCCTTTTCCTCAGGAGACCTCAATCTTTTTCTCTTGAGGTCTTCAACTGATTGGATGAGGCCCACCCGCATTATGGAGGGTAATCTGCTTCACTCAAAGTCTACTGATTTAAATGTTGATCTCATCGTAAAAATACCTTCACAGCAACATCCAGACTGGTGTTTGACCAAATATCTGGGTACCATGGCCAAGCCAAGTTGACACATAAAATTAACCATCACACCCATTAAACCCCTCAGAGCCTGAAGCAGAAAAAATGAGAAACCATCCTATGCTCCCAAATCCCCTCCAGTCAGGGTTCAGGGAGAATGCAAAAAATGACCCTCTCTCGCCTTAGCCGTCTAGACCTCTGCTTTGAGGGAGGGGCGAGCACTCCTCAAGTTTCCAAGGTCCTGCCTCGACCTCTCTTCCTCAGCTCTAGGGGTGGTAGCCACGTCCTGCAGTTGCTGCCTCTGCACCCTGAGAGTCCTCCAATCTTTCCCCTTGAACAGAGTATTCTCTGCTCTTGTTGTTCATTCAAATCATTTGAAAACTTTAAAATAAACTTGATGCCCCATTTCCTATCGCCAGAGATTCTGGCTCAACTGGTCTGGGATGATGCTCAGTCATGAGTATTTTTTAACAGCTTCCATAATTGTTACAATTTGCCTGGAGTATTAAATTTGCATGAAGTATTAAATTTATGCTCTATAACTTATTATATATTTTGTGTCTTTGTGTACTTTTCTGTTTTCCCTGAGCTATATTTTGTAACATTTATTTTCAAATTTTTAGCCTGGCTTAGGAGAGAGGTGGGTTTGTCCTCACTCAGCCTAGAGAGGAGAGTGCAGAGGCTCAGATTAGACCACGGTCCCTTGCCTCCTGCAGTGACATCTCACAGGCTCTTCTTTGTTGGTTCCATGTGTCAAAATATAATTTTCAAAAAATTAAAATCATAACTCTCATACAAATATATAGTGAGAAAAAATAAAAGATTTCTTTAACTCAATGAGGGAACAAAGAGGAAACAAAGAATGGGAGATGACAAATCTGGTTCAAAGGATGATAGGAGATACCTAATACATATGTACACACATGCACGCACACACACACACAACACACGCACACAGTGAAAGAAGGATGCTGGAATAAGATTGCTAAATTAGATACAAAACTGGTTAATGCTAACAGACACATACAGAACACTCCACCTAACAACAACAGAATACACGTTTTTCTCAAGTGCACATGGAACATTCTCCAGGAGGGACCATATGTTAGGCCACAAAACAAGTCTTAATAAAAAGACTGAAGTAATACAAAGTATATTTTCCAATCAAAATGGAGTGAAACTAGAAATCAACAGCAGAAGGAAAACTGGAAAATCCACAAATACATGGAAATTAAATAACACTCTTAATCAACCAATAAGTCAGAGAAGAAATCACAAGAGAAATCAGAAAATATCTTGAGACAAATAAAAATGAAAACACAACATACCAAAACTTATGGAATGCAGCAGAAGCAGTGTTAAGAGGAAAATGTATAGCTATAAATGCTTACATTAAAAAAGAAGAAAGGTCTCAAATTCACAACCCAACTTTACACCTTAAGCAATGAGACAAAGAAGAAAGTAAACCCAAAGCTAGCAAAAGGGAGGAAATAATAAAGAGTAAAGTAGCGATAGATAAAACAAAGAATACAATGATAGAGAAAAGTAAACAAAACTAAGAATTGGTTCTTCAAAAAGATCAACAAAATTGAAAAATGTTTAGCCAGATTGACTAAGAAAAAATGAGAGAGGACCCAAATAACTAAAATCAGGAGTGAAATTGGGGACATTACTATCAATTTTACAGAAATAAAAAGATTATAAGAGAGTACCATGGACACTTGTATGCCAACAAATTGGATAACCTGGGTGAAATGTACAAATTTCTAGAAACATACAGTCTATTAAGACTGAATCATGAAGAAACAGAAAATCTGAATAGATCTTTAAAAAGATTGAATCAGTCATAAAAACCTCCCAACAAAGAAAAGTCCTGGGCCAGATGGCTCCACTGGTGAATTTTAAACAATTAAAAAAGAATCCACGCCAATCCTTCTCAAACTCTTCCAAAACATTGAAGAGGAGCAAACACTTCCTAACTCATTCTATGAGGCTGCATTACTCTGAAAGCAAAGCCAACAAGAACACCACAAGACAAGACAACTGCAGACCAGCATCCCTTATAAACATTAATGCAAAAGTCCTCAAAAAAAAAAAAAACTAGCAAACTGAATTCAACAGCATATTGAAAAGATTATACATCATGACCAAGTGCGATTTATTCCTGGAATGCCAGGGTGATTCAACATACAAAAATCAATCTATGTCATAAGCCACATTAACGGAATAAAGGGGGGAAACCACATGATCACCTCAATTGATGCAGAAAAAGTATTCGACAAAATCCGACACCCTTTCATGATAAAATAAAAACACTCAACAAAGTAGGAATAGAAGAGAACTTCCTCAACATAACAAAGACCACATATGAAAAGCCCACAGCTAATGTCATATTCAACGGTGAAAAACTGAAAGCTTTTCCTCTAAAATTAGGAACAAGACAAGAATGCCTACTTTAGCCACTTCTATTCAACATACTATTGAAAGTTCTAGCCAGAGCAATTAGGCAAGAAAGAGAATCTATGAGTAAAACATCTAATTTTTTTTAAAAAAGAAAGAAATGTATGGGGCCGGCCCGGTGGCGCAAGCGGTTGGGTGCGCGCGCTCCACTGCGGCGGCCTGGGGTTCGCTGGTTCGGATCCCGGGCGCGCACCGACGCACTGCTGGCAAGCCATGCTGTGGCGGCGTCCCATATAAAGTGGAGGAAGATGGGCACGGATGTTAGCCCAGGGCCGTCTTCCTCAGCAAAAAAAGAGGAGGATTGGCGGATGTTAGCACAGGGCTGATCTCCTCACAAAAAAAAAAAAAAAAAAAGAAATGTAATTATTTCAAGCTCTTAGTATTTTCATTGCTTAACTTTACAAGGATCTTTTGAGAAATATCATCTCTTGAAAAGAAGAAACATTTATTTGAAGTTTAATTTCTTCTATTTCATGTCAGTTATTTCTCCTATTAAATTTAAGTAAAATTAAATTTAATTAGTTTTTTAAATGTCATGTATAGTTTCATCCCATTTTTGCAATAGCTTTTCTTTCTACAGCTATGTATCCATCCATTTATCCATCTATTATTTATCTATCTATATTCTGATGCCTAAAAAGATGTGTGAAATTATGTTCACTTAATATTAATGATGTTTATTTCTGGGGTCATAGGATTTGTGATCATTTTAAACTTTCATACTTAGATTTTTCTGCAATATTTAAATTTTTTATAGAAAGCACTGATCATTTTTATAAATCTAGTAGACAGATTTTTCTTAAGACACCAAACAAAACCTGGAAACAAACAAACAAAGGTGCTAACAGTAATTAATTCTGAATTGCCATATGGTTGACTCTTAATTGCTTCTTTGTAGTTATCTGTTGTTTTTAAGTATTCAAAAATTAAAATAAAAAAATAAAATAAAATGGATTCAGTATTATGTAGTGGAAAAACCAGACAGATCTCCTTTTAAATATTGGCAGGTTTCTTAATTTCTCTGACTTTTCGCTTTCCCATCAGTGAAATAGAATAATTGTGCTAACCTTACATAATTCGAGTTGCACAGTTTAAAAGATATAATGTCTGCAAAATGATCAGAAGTTCCCGGCTCAGAGTAAGCACTTAATAAAGGGACTAACTTTGACTCTGTTCTTGAAGATTCCCAGCTGTGTTTATGGACATATTACTGTCTCCCTCCTCTCTTAGAATCGTCCTGCCAGGCATCTCTTTCTCAGCTGGCACTGTACCTGTTGGACCAGCCACTCTTCACTGCCTCTTATAGTTAGTGCTCCTCGAATAGATACCTAAATGTGTTTTAAATTATTTATTAAATATTAGTTAGTAAAGCTGAAAGAAAGTCTAAGCAAGAAGACTGGCTTTACTGTTGGGGTTTATGGCAGTTATTGCAAGAATTTTAGGGCCAAATCTGTGCACTGCTATGTTCATTCATTCATTCATTCATTCATTAAGCAAACATTTATTGATCATCTATCACCTGTCAGGTGCTGCCCTGGGCATTAGAGGTAGAAAGATGAATAAGACAAATTCTAGTCTTATGATATTCGTAGACTTCAGACTTTATTCCTCATTATGGAACTTGTCAAAAAACTGGCCTCAGGTGCTTAGACGGGTGGTAACGTGGATTTCCCTGCCCCTTACGATCTAGATAAGATCAGTTCAAAGCCCTCCCCTCTCTCCTCCCAAGATTGCTGTGAATTCTAGGGGAGTCATTGCTTTTGTGATCATCTCTAGCTCTGAGATCTTAGTAGTCTAACTAGCGTTTTTTATTGGATCCTTAAATGCCTTCCTGTGTGAACACATGTATGTGGTTCCTGTTGTATGTGTCCCCCACAAGCACACAGGCATCATTCTTCTGGCCTCTCTCTCTCTTCTCTTCTGTGATGGGTAATTTCATGTGTTCACTTGACTGGTCCATGGGATGCCCAGATATCTGGTTAAACATTATTTCTGGGTGTGTCTGTGGGGGTGTTTCTGGAAGAGACTAGCATTTGAATCCATAGACTGAGTAAAGCAGATGGCCCTCACCAGTGTGAGTGGGCGTCATCCCATCTATTGAGGGCCCCAATAAAACAAAAAGGTGGAGGAAGGTTGACTTTGCTCTCTGCCTAACTGCTTGAGCAGGGACATCCATCTTCTCCTGCTCTTGGAGCTACTGGTTCTTAGGCCTTCGAACTACATCACCAGCTTTCTGGGGCTCTAGCTTGCAGACAGCAGATTGTGGGACTTCTCAGCCTCCATAATCACACGAGCCAATTCCTCATCATAAATCTTTTTATCTATATCCATATCTATAATCTATCTACCTATTTATCTATCTGTCTATCTATCTATCATTGCCTATTGGTTCTGTTTCTCTGGAGCACCCTGACAAATACACCTTCCCACTTCACCTTCTCATCCTTTCCTGGATTATGCTGGAGAACTACCCATTCTTCTCACCTTTTATGAAGAATTGTAATAGTTCCTTTTCTTGCTGTCCTTCCCTTTCGAATTATACCCTTCTATGTGAAAAGGGCTTGTTGTTGAATCTAATAAATCTCTCTAATTAGCTTCACAAAGGAGAAGAATTCTTTAAAATTTTTGCTGATAAGGATGCTATTATATACCATAATCAAAGATCTTTCTCAAATACGGAGTTGTTTAGGGCAGGAATATCCAGGTACAACTGTCTACTTGTTTTTGATCCAAAAAATTTCCTATTTCATTTATTTTACTTTTTTCTCAGAATAGTGGTGGGGGGTGGAAGATTGAATCATAAAGTGGTTTTGAAACCCCTCATGTGAGGCAGACAGACAGCTTCTTGTTGAATGTTTTGAGTATCCATTCTCTGTGTTGAGAGAGTGAAGAAAATTGTTCTTCATCTACAGAAATTGCCTCTTACTCAGAGGCTCTCAAAGAAAAATTTAAGAAATCTTCCCCCAATCAGTTCCATTTTCAAAGCCTTACATAAGAGGACCCTTAATTAGAACCCTCAATTGTTCCATGAATAGAGGATATGAAGGATGAGCCGAGGGGAGGGGATGCCGCTCACCAGACCGTCATAATGATGTTACTTCAAAAGTTTCTTGTTCTAAGTCATAGTGACAGGCTCATTGCAGGACAGTTCCAATGGTCACTTTTAGTCCAGTCAGTTTCATTTCAGCCACTGAGCACCTTTGGCTGCTGCTGCTAAGTCAATAAAGAGATTGATTTGTAGATACTACAACCTTTCCACCCCTGGACTCTCTATTTTCTTACTCAACTTAGTGAGTAAGAAAATACCCTGTGATCCCTCACTTCTCCCATTCTCTTGATTTCCTGGTCCTTTAATCTCTTCACTTCAAAAGTCCATTTCTGGGGGCCGGCCCCGTGGCTAAGTGGTTTAAGTTCCACAAGCTCTGCTTCAGCGGCCCAGGTTCATGGGTTCGGATCCCGGGTGTTGACCTACTGCACTCATCAGCTGTGCTGTGGTGGCATCTCACATACAAAGTGGAAGAAGATGGGCACAGATGTTAGCTCAGGGCTAATCTTCCTCAAATGAAAAAAGAGGAAGATTGCCAACAGATGTTGGCTCAGGGGGAATCTTCCTCACCAAAAAAAAAAAAAAAAAAGTCCTTTTCTGGTGCCTCCCATGACCTGACCTGAGCCAATTAGGTCATTTACAATTCTTCGGTTCTCTGTGCTAGATGATGGTGACCACTGAAAACTCGGAGATGAAAGAGAGTGCCTACTCCCACCAAACCTTGCTTCCAGGACATAATGAAAGCAAGTCTTACACCAAATTCCATCCTACATATAGATATTTATTAAATAATCATTTGTCAGCATACATGTCCCAAAGCAGTCTATATAGCCTGTTTTATGAGCTTGATGAAGTCCCAGCTCCCGTTCTTCTACATTCTCTGACAGCCCCTCTGCATGAAACATTCGTCAGGATGGATGGACCAATAGTCAGCATCAGAACCAGAATCTCTAGTTCTGGTTCCTAACACGGAACCACTCAGGGACTCGGCTGAGAGACTGGGTTCAACCATTTCCCCTTTCTCTTCTGCACATTTGGTCTCTGATCGGCTCCCCCTGTGATGACAGCTAACAATTACTGAGTTCTTGCTGTGTGCCAGGCATTGCACTAAATTATTTTATGCAGTCCCCATAATAACCATGTGATGTAAGAACAGTTATGATCCCTGTTTTACAACTAAGGAACTTGAGCTCAGAGAAGTGACTTGTCCAAGGTTACAGAAGTTAAAGGTGCTCAAAGTTAGAGGAATAAAGAGGTAGGGCTGACTGATGCCAAAGCTTTAAACACTTAACCATGTACTTAACCACTGCACCATACTTGAGTCACTCCCAGTAAAACAAACAAAGTAAAAAAGAAACAAGAAACAAAAAATTCCTTTGATTTGCCACCTCATCTCTCTCCTTCCCTTCAGAGCCACGCTTCCCCAAGCAAGATTTGAAGTTGCCATTTCTTCTTCTCTACCCATCTCCCCTCACCCTGCTGCAATCAGGCTTTGCCTCCACCACACCACTAGACGCAGTCACCAACACCTCCATATTGCCAGATCCAACGGACACTTAGGCACAGACCTTACACGATCTCCTGGCAGTATTTGGCTCTGTGGTCCACGGCCTCCCTGAAATTATGTCCGCAGGTTTCGTTCTACGTCTCTGGACACCCCTCCTCAAGGGCTCCTCTTCCTTATCCTTACCTAGGATACTACAGTGCATGTAGTCATCATGTCTCCTTAGTCTCCTCTGGTCTACGACAGTTTCTTAGTCTTTCCTTGTTTTTCACGACATTGTTTTGAAGAGTACTGGTCAGGTGTTTTGCAGAATATTCCTCGGTTTGGGTTTGTCTGGTGTTTTCTCACAATTAGACCGGGGTTATGGATTTGGGGGAAGAGTCAATGGCCGAGGTGCCCCCCACAACTCCACTGAAGCCCCCTCCACTGAGCAGGTGGGCCCCTGGAGTACTCTGTAGGAGCCATAGACTGGGAAGAGAGCCTGAGGGCTTAGGAGATAGTGCCCAGGAATTACATGATGGGATGTCACCCTGAAGAGTTGTGTTTACGTTGTGGCCAATGGCAGGCCCAGGGCCAGAGGAAGGAAATGATTGTTGTTGAGGGGGACAAATACATCTGAGGCTGAAGGAGGGCAGACCAGCTGTGTATGGGAAACATCAACCCCTGTATAATGTAAATAGGTGGGCTAAACATTCGGTTGCTGTTTCAGACTTCTGCCAACTCAGCTTTTCCACAATAAAGCTGTATCTCCCGTCAAAAAAGAAAGAAAAGAAGAAAGGAAGAAAGGAAGGGAAAAGAAAAAGAAAGAAAAAACATGAATATAATCCATCCTGCATTGTATTTGTCTTTATAGCAATGAAGTCATAAAATGTAATTTTTAATATGTTTTATGGAGGATAAGGACCGTGAAAGTCACGCCACAGCCCTGCTTCAAGTGCAGGTAACTGAAATTTCACTGTTAGTTATTTCTGGATTGAATGCAGGTCCCTGAGGAACCGGGTTCCAAGTACGTTAACTTGTGATGAATGCTTATCAGCCCGCGTTCCTAATAAAAGGAGAAAGACACAGCCAGAGAGCCCTTGGTGCCCAAGGGGAGGGGACAGTGTTAAGGGGGTAAGAAGTGGTTGAAGGCAGAGTCTACAACATTGCTGAGGGTTGGACTTGACCTTGAGAAAGCTTGTTCCATTAGCTCCACTGGGACTGAATCCTCATTCCACACTAACTGGATTAGTGGTAAGTGGCAGAAACAAATGGACAAATAGGCTAACAGGTTAAATTAGTTTAAAATCAGAAATGAATTAAATGCACAGAGCTCCAATCTCTGGAGGAAGAGGCAAGATTATTACTAATGGAGTACAGCCTGGTGTGCCCCGCCTTCAAGGAGCTCACTGCCTAGGGAGAAAGATGCAGAAGTAAACAAATGATCACAGACTAATAACAAATTAAAGGGACAATGGGAGTATAGAAGAGGAAAAACTATGCCTTGGTGAGTCAGAGATGACTTCGTGAAGAGGTTACATTTAGAGTGGGTCTTGACGGATGTGTAGGAGTTCATCAGATGAAGGATCAATGTGAGATGGTGAAAGAGCACAGGCATTGGAGTCAAGCAGAACAAGATTCCAATCCTAGCTTCATTTTTTACTATCCCTGTGACCAAGACAAGTTATTTAGCCTCTCTGAGACTCAATTCCCCTATCTATAAAATATCTACCATGAGGAGTTCTTGGGAGGATTAAAAACAATAAGACACATATAGTACCTAGGTGCTGCCTAGCACCCAGTAGGCTTTGTGTAAATAGAGCCACCAAGGGGATGACGTGCTTTAGAAGCTGAGGGTATATATAAAGGCGTGTCGGAAAGATGAGTCACACAAAGGTTGGGGAGGGAGTGTGTTGGAAGGCTGTTGGAGTCCAGAGAACCTGGGTTTTAATTCTTCCTGTCCTTGCCTTACCAGCTGTGAGATCCTGAGCTGGCTGTTTAGCTTCTCTGCCACTCTGAAATGGGGATAAGAACAGCACAGGCTCATAGGCTGCTGTGATGAGGCAATGAGTTAATGCAGGAAAATGCCCAACACAGCGGGAGCCATCTGTGAATGGCTATTATTTCTGTTGTCATTCTCATCGTTTGTTTTGCCATCATTGGGAAGAAGATGTGAGAGAATGCAGCTAAGAACCAATAGATCATATCTGGCACTCCACCTACCTTGATAGTGTTTATTGACAGTATTTAACTCTTTGTACTATCTCCCCACCAGAACGTGAGCTCCAGTGAGCATAGGCACTTTGTCTCATTCACTGCTGTGAGCCCAGTATCTAGCAGAGTGCCTGACACATAGTATCCATAAACACATGTAAGATGGATGGAAGGATGGAGGGATGGACAGAAGGATGGATGGGTGGATGGATGGGTGATGGATAGAAGGAAGGAAGGAAGGAAGGAAGGAAGGGAGGGAGGGAGGGAGGGAGGAGGGATGACTGGATATGTGGTTGGTTGCTTGGTTTGGGAAAAGCACAGTGCCCATTGCACGGAGGACTCCAAGCAGAGCTGTGACTGTGACTCAACTCCAGCTGCTGTGAAAGCTCCAGAACGGTTTCCAGCAATGGCCCTGGGAGAGTAGAGCCTGAAGGAGGCAGGTGAGAGCCCTTGCAGGTGGGTGGGTGAAGTGGGCATAGGTGGAGTGCATCCCAGCTCCTGAAGACAAGTGCAGGGTCAGCTGGACCTTCAAGGGGATCCTTGCCGGCCCCTGGTCAATGGCCCTAGGGAGCCTGGAACCCCACCAGGACAGTACTGATGGGAGCCTGGCCTGGACCCCCAAGGAGGCATGATGAGGGGAGTGGGGGGGGGTGTGGCCTCTCCACCTGCTCAAACCCTAACCATCCTTTGGCACTCTTTCTGGAGTGTTAGGAGACCTGTGTTCAAGTCCTGGTTCTGCCACTCCATGCTGTGTCACTCAGGCCAGTTATATGACCATCTGTGCTTCAATTTCCTCATTTGTAAAGTGGGGGTGAGAAGACCTACCTCATAAATTGCTGTGAACATTAGACATATAATTAGACACAAAGTGTCCAATATGGAGGAGGCACTCGACAGAGGGAGCTGCTGTTATTATTACTGTTATAATCATTATTAATAATAAAAAGGCACTTTATAAACTGTTACTATTATTACTACAGCTCAAAGGAATCTCTCTTTTTAGCTGAACAGCATAAAGACAACTTTCCTTGTCTCAGCTGCAAAATTCCCCTCTAGATGAAAGCCATTTGGGGCTGTGTCCTGTGAGAATCATCCGTGTGTCATTCCACCTGTTCCTGGCTGATAGGAGCTCCCAGGGCACCTGCATGGTCTCTCTCTCTCTCTCTCTCTCTGATCTCTCTGTCTGTCTATATCTGTCTGTCTCTCTCTGTCTGTCTTTCTCTGTGTCTCTCTGTCCATCTGTATCTCTCTGTCTGTCTCTGTCTGTCTCTCTCATCTCTCTGTCTCTCGCTCTATATATCTCTCTCTATATATATCTCTCTCATCTCTCTGTCTGTCTATATCTGTCTGTCTGTCTGTCTGTCTCTGTCTCTCTGTTTCTCTTCCCCCTACCCTCTCTCTCCTCCTAACTCTCTCCTCCTCAATGTTCTATCTTTCCTGAGGTCTTCCCAGCCCCAATGTTCTATCGTTCCTGAGGTCTTCCCTGCTCCAATGTTCTATCTCTCCTGAGGTCTTCCCAGCCCCAATATTCTATCTCTCCTGAGGTCTTCCCAGCCCCAATATTCTATCTCTCCTGAGGTCTTCCCAGCCCCACCCACCAGCACCATAACCAGAAGGGGCCCTCCTCCCCTCTGCTCCCTCCTCTTTTCCATCAGTCTCTGTGGGGCTCTGCACGGAGCCTCAATTTCCTCATCTGTAAAGGCAGATATGACACCACCCATCTCAGCCATCTTGTAGGGCTGCGGGAGGATTCCGCGAGGTGAAGCAGAGAGATTGCTTAGCCCAGGGCCTGGCACATGGTAAGTGATCAGTAAAACGGTAGCTGTGAATTTTGTTCTTATTTCTGTATCTGCACCTCACTGCCTTTACTTCATTGTGAGTTTTGAGTCAGGGGCCGAGCTCTGGAGTCATCCCTGGATGATTCCCAACGTGAATCATAGGGTCAGGTGGGGGAAGGAGTGAGCGAGTGAGGAAGATACAAAAGAGGAAAGAAAGAAGGGGATGGTGAGCTGTGTCTGCTCAAAGACACATCTCAAAGGGAACACCCTGCTGAGGAGGGTGGGTGTTCAAAACAAAACGTGGTTGACATCCCCTCTTCCTTCTTGTGAGGTGGAGCCGCCAGAGGGACACGCTTCCACAGGTGGGAGCGGCAGGTGAGTTCAGGTGCGTGGGGTTGGGTAAGACCCCAGGATGACGAGACCACGGC
This sequence comes from Ceratotherium simum simum, assembly GCF_057802395.1. NCBI lineage: Eukaryota > Metazoa > Chordata > Mammalia > Perissodactyla > Rhinocerotidae > Ceratotherium > Ceratotherium simum. Next base: position 15,128,440 of record NC_141923.1, on the reverse strand, counting down.
CTGCCTGGCTCACAGATGTTAACGATAGGAGATGCTGTCCAAAACACTCCCAAACATGACAGTGTCTAACCTGCCCCCACACCTGCACTATGAGGCAGGTGTAATCACTTTACAGTGAGGACTCAGAGGCCCAGAGAGCTTAACTAACTCACCTAAAGTCACGCTCATCCCCAGTGGTACAGGAGGGTCTCAAGTCCAGCCCCCGCCCCCAGGGTCCAACTGTTCTTTAACCTCTTTATGTCACACAGAACAAATTGCACCATGAAGAGTGGGCAAGGTGAAGGGCCCCAGTCTCTTCAAGGATTTGAACGAAGGGCGTCTGGGTCTGTAGGTAAACAGCCTTCCTTCAGGTCCCAAGCCTTAGTGCAGGAACCATCTCGCAGATGGAGAGAAAGACACACCTCCACACCCACATACTGAAGTCTAATCAGTGTAGGGCCTCTGATGACTCCATTTGCTGAGGAACTAACACTTGTTGAGACCTACTATGTGCCAGTGCTATGCTAGACCCTTTCATGTATTTTATTTCATTTAATACTCAAAGCAACACTAAGGGGAGCCTATTTTTGTTCTCATTTTACAGATGAAAATCTGAGACAGAGGTTTAAGGAAGCTAAGATCATACAGTCATTAGAGGCCCTTCACGCGACCATAATCTCACCCCACAAATCCCCATGGAGGCTCAGGGGAACAGCCTCACTGCTGTGTGAGTCTCAATGTGTGTCACAGCTCCAGGTGACTATAACATCGTTTGCAGACCTGGGATTGTGAAGGAGGAAGTCCTTGGGGGTTGGTATTAGTTTGCTTTGCTTTGGCTAGAATACTACTGCATAACAAACAACCTCAACACTGGAGTGGCATCCAACAGTGAGCGTTGATTTTGCTCCTGTGTTTGCAGCTGGGTATTAGCTGATCCAGGCTGGGCTCCCAGGAGGTGGCTCTGCTCCAGGTGTCTCTCATACTCCTCCTGGAATCAGCAAGCTACCCCAGAATGTTCTTCTCATGGTGATGGCAGAGGCACAAGAAGGCAGGTAGAAATGCAAAAGATTAATCATACCAACACTTTCATCTCATTCTATCGACCAATGCAAGTCACATGGCCAACCCACTGTCAAGGACAGGGAAATATGGGCCACTAATAGAGGTGAGGGGAGCTGCAAAGGAATGTGGCCATAGGTGTAGACCCAGGGACCATTCTGTCTCCCCCTTCCCTTGTATCTGGCAGCATTTGGCGACATAAATGAAGCAGCAGGAAAATCTCAGGTTCTCTCCAGAAGACAACAGAAGTGTTGACTTTCCACCTCCCTCTCATTAGGATGAACTGGTGTTGCTTTGACTAAACACACTTCAATGGGTTGTGAAAAAATATTAGCCATATTTTTTCTCTACCACATTGTCTCTGATAATATTAATGATAATATAATTTACAGTTATCTGGGTCTTGAAAGATTACAAGGCATTTGTTATCTTCCTGATCTTCACATCAACCCCGCGAAGCATGCGGAGGAGGGAGAGAGCCCATGATAACGTATAATTAATGACGACAGCAACAATAAAAGCAACTAGTGCTTCTTTAGTTCTTGCTAGATTCCAGGCACTGATTTACACAACTGACTCGTTTACTAAAGAGTAATTGCTCCTCACTGGGGCTCCAGGGTCAGAATCTGCTTTGGAATCCCAGGGGTTCTCCTTTCCAGCTGTGCGGCCTTGGGCAACTTACTTAACCTCTCTGTATTAGTTTCCTAAAGCTGCCATAACAAATTACCACAAACTGGGTGGCTTAAAACAACAGAAATTTATTCTCTCACAGTTCTGGAGGCTAGAAGTCCTCTTTTTATAAGGACACCAGTTACACCGGAGTAAAGGCCCCCTCTACTCCAGTATTAACCCACTCAACTTACCTAATTATATCTGCAATGACCCTGTTTCCAAATAGGGTCACATTCTGAAGTTCTGGGAAGGACATGATTTAGGGAGGACACTAGCCAACCCTGTACATTCTCTATGCCTTGTTTTTCCTTTTCCATCTATAAAAGTGTGCTGTGAGTGGGTTCTATATTATAGGATTGTTATGAGGATTGCATGTGATATGGCTGGAAAGCTCTCACCACAAAGCCTTGCTCACTGAAAGTACTTATCAAATAGAAGCTGTCACCATCATTGTCTCCAGTTTACAGATGAGGTAGTGAGCTCCAAATGGCCAAAATTGGTTGTCATCCCATAAATCGCTGAGCCTGGTTCTCTAATTCCTGAGCCAGTGTGCCGTGCATACAGTAGATGCTCAATAAATGCTCCATGACAACAACCTGAAATCCAGAGGGGATGTACCCAGCCATAGAGCCCCATGATCACTCCTGGCTGGAAGAATAGGAAATCTGGAGGTCCTGGAACCCAGGCCCTCTGACTGTCAGGGCTTTCTCCACCTCCACCCCCCTCTCAGCTGTCTTTGAAATCAGCTCTTAATTCCACTGCTCTCTGCCTAACTGGTAGGGCTGACACACCTGGGTAGTGATGTTTACCTTTAAGATTGCAAATTGGATTCCATAGATTAGTCAGTCCACTGCTAGCAGCCGCTTGGCTGGAATCCTTCTGGCAACTGGCTTTTCAGCTGTTCAGATGCCACAGGGACTTCCTTGCTGCATTTCCCCCAGGAAGTTTGCTCTGTCAAGAAGGCTTTGCTGAGACAGAGAAAGCCAAGTTTTGACACTTAGCCAAAGCCTCTTGTTAACAAATTGCGCCTAATCTTACCTCCACGAGGGCTTCCCTGGGCGCCGAGCTGATTTCTCCTGGGAGTTGAGGGAAGCCCGTGGGAATGGATGGGCATCCTCTGGTGGGTGGCTCTGCTGGCATGATGAGCGCAAGCTCAGGCAGAGCCAGGCCCAGGCCCAGGCAGACTGTGATGGAGGCAGAGGTCGGCTCAGACGCTGGGCTGCTCAGCGCCTGTCTCGGGACCCACCTGTGCCCTCCATGATCTCAGTTCCATTCTCTGGGAAGTCCCTTGCATTTCCCGCATACACAAGCCACTGAGTCAGCACAGGTCCAGGACACAGATACAAAACAGATATGGTCCCTACACTAGGAGCTTCCAGGCTCAGAAAGGGGATGTGACATGTACAACCTCCCTAAATTAAGTCAATGAATGAAAAGGCCCTAAGACAGGAGGACAGGAGCACAACCCTCGGGGAGAATCAGGAAAAGCATTTGAGGGGGTCTTGAAGGTTGAACAGGAGTTCAACAGCTAGTGGCAGAGTTAGAAGTATGAGTAAAGGCAGGGAAGTAAGAATCCCAGGGCGTGTACAAGAAACAAGAACCAGTCCAATTTGGCTGAAAAGCAGGAAATTATGGGAGAAGCAACTAGAGAGGTGATAATGAATAGTAATAATCCCTTCTGAGGAGTCAATCCACAAATTTACAACCACTAAAAATGCCTGCAAGTTCATCAGAGTCCTGATTTTGCAATGTGATGGATGATCCAGAAGCCATAGTAATTGCTTAGCAAGAGTTCCACCAAAGCTGTGGCTAGAACACGCCTGCACCCACAGGGGTGAAGCACCCAGCAGCCCTGCCCCAGAATGGGCTTTCCACTCATACTGCTCCATTCCATCCTCACAACACCTGAGAACGCAAGGATTATAAGCCCACTTCACAGATGGGAAAAGTGAGGCCCAGCGTTTCGAGGTGGAGAATGACATGCTTAGGATCTCACAGTGTGAAATGCTGAAAAAATGGTGAATAAAGGGAGGCATATTTTTTCTAATTACCTTACAGTCATTTCAGAGTTTTCTTTAATAATTCAATGCATGTTTTCATTGAAGTGCCGGGGATAATGAGGCGACTGCAGGCTAGGAGAGGAACTGGCACATGAGCCTATGATTAGAGCAGGCTGGTATTTCTCATAGCTGAGGGAATGGAAAGGAGGGGCTCCTAACGCTGCCCAGGAGGTCAGAGTGAAGCCTGACCTGAGTCTGGAAGAATCCCATCACATGCATAAAGATGAAGAGAGCCAGAAATTCCAGGTAGAGGGAACAGCCAGTGCAAAGGCACAGAGGAATGAAATGCAAACTAAATATAATATATGTTCCATGGGAACAGGAGCTTTGTCTATTCATCAACATGCCCAGTGCCTGGCCAATACTAGTTGCTCAGTGAATATTGAATGAATGAATGAATGAGTGAGTGAGTGGATGGACAACTGGTTTATTAAAATTCAGGGAGAATTCAAACTGGAAATGGTTTTAACTTTCTCCAATTATTTTTTGGAAGACTCACTCTGATTAAAAAGTCCAGTCCAGTCCAAAGCATTCCCCAACCCCACACTCAGACTCAATTCATGTCTTAAGACCCCACAGTAGGGAAGGGGCAGAGACTTTCCTTTTGTGCCCCTCCCCCTCCCACTCTGCTGCTGTTTCTGACACCCTTCACCCCCCTCACCCCCCTCCATGTAGGGCATAGGGAGGAGGGATTAGAGGAGAAGCTACAAAATCTTTCTATTGAATCTACATTCCTCAATGGAGTGTATTGCATTTTATTTATTTTTTATTGAGATATAATTACCATATAGCATTATGTTAGTTTCAGATGTACAACATAATGATTCAATATTTGTACATACGGCCAAATGATCACCACAGTAAGTCTAGTTAACGTCTGTCACCACACATAATTACAATTTTTTTCCTTGTGGTGAGTACTTTTAATATTTATTCTCTCAGCAACTTTCAAGTATGCAATACAGTGTTATTAACTTTAGTCACCATGCTGTACATTACATCCTCATGACTTGATTTGTAACTGGAAGTTTGCACCTTTTGACCCCTTTCACCCATTTCATCCCCCTTCACCCTCCAGCCCTTGCCTTTGGCAACAACCAATCTGTTCTCTGTATCTATGAGTCCAGGGTTTTTTGTTTGTTTGTTTGTTCAGATTCCACATATAAGAGAGATCATATGGTATTTGTCTTTCTCTGTCTGACTTATTTCACTTAGCATAATGCCCTTAAGGTTCATCCATGTTGCTGCAAACGGCAAGATTTCCTTCTTTTTTATGGCTGAATAATATTTCACTGTATATATGTACCATGTTTTCTTTATCCATTCATCCACTGATGGACACTTAGGTTGTTTCATGTTTCGGCTATGACATGAACTGCTGCAACGAACATAGGGGCGGAGATATCTTTTCAAGTTAGTGTTTTCATTTCCTTTGGATAAATACCCAGAAGTGGAATTGCTGGATCATATGGTAGTTCTATTTTTAATATTTTGAAGAACCTCCATACTGTTTTCCATAGTGGTTCCACCAATTTACATTCCCACCAACTGTGCACACGCGTTCCCTTTTCTCCACATCCTCGCCAACACTTGTTATCTCTTGTCTTTTTGATAATAGCCCCTCTAACAGGTGTGAGGTGATATCTCATGGTGGTTTTGATTTGTATTTCCCTGATAATTAGTGATGTTGAGCACATTTTCATGTACCTGTTGGCCATTTGTATGTCTTCTTTGTAAAAATGTCTATTTAGATCCTCTGCCCATTTTTAATTGGATTGTTTTTTTGCTATTGAGTTGTATGAGTTCTTTGTATATTTTGGATTTTAGCCTTTTATCATATATATGATTTGCAAATATTTTCTCCCATTTGGTAGGTTGCCTTTTCATTTTGTTGATGGTTTCCTTCGCTGTGTAGAAGCTTTTTAGTTTGATGCAGACCTACTTGTTTGTTTTTCTTTTGTTGCCTTTGCTTTTGGTGTTAAATTCAAAAAATCATTGCCAAGACCGATGCCAAGGAGCTTACCGCCTATGGTTTCTTCTAGAAGTTTTAGGTTTCAGGTTTTCTGTTCAAGTCTTTAATCTCTTTTGAGTTCATTTTTGTATATGGTATAATATAGGGGTCTAGCTTCCTTCTTCTGCATATGGCTGCCCAGTTTTCCCAGCACCATTTATTGAAGAGACTCTCCTTTCCCCATTGTATATTCTTGGCTCCTTTGTCATAAATTAATTGACCATATGTGCATGGATTTATTTCTGGGCTCTCTATTCTGCTCCATTGATCTGTGTGTGTGTTTTTATACCAATACCATACTGTTTTGAATACTAGAGCTATGTAATATATTTAGAAATCAGGAAGCATGATGCCTCCAGTTTATTCTTTTTTCTCAAGATTGCTTTGGCTATTTGGAGTATTTTGTAGGTCTAGAGTGTGTTGCATTTTAGAAGGGCCGTTCTTCATTATGCTGTACTGTTTCATGCATTGCAAGAGGTCTGGCATCCCTGCTCACTAAATGCCAGGGCAACACCTCCCCAATCATTGTGACAACAAAAACGCCCCCTCATGCTTACAAATGCTCCACAAGGGAGTGCTATTATCTTATTTTGAGAACTGAGTGTTAGCTGGGGCTATTTGCCAGCAATAGCTGGGGCTATTGCTCTTTTGGCTGACACCTGCTGGTCAAAACACCAGCTCTTTCATGAAGCACATTGGGGTTCTGTTGAGGTTCCCTGTGGGTACCTCCACCCTGCCCTGTCCCTGACTTTGGCCTCACGTTCTCCAGCTGACTTCTCGTGACCCCCCAGCTCCTGTCCCTGGGGATCTGCCACACAGACTCTCCCCACTGGGGTTCCCTCATGCTGGCAGGTGGTCGCTTGGTCGGGATCCATTGAAGATTCAAGCCAGCTACTTTCTGTGGCATCCACTTTTCCCATGATGAGCAACAGACTCACAGGCTGCCCCATGGCTGCCCTCTCTTTCCAATTGCCACAGTGAGCTGCTCCAGTCACGCTCCCACATGGGGCCCCCAACTCTGGGCATATATGTCAAGTTCTCACCAAGATTACTCCCTCACATGCTGCAACCTGGTGCCCACACATGCCTGCAGCTTAGCAAACCCACAACCAGGAAACGAGACACCAGTCTCCCTTTGTTACGGAACCCCCCCATCTCTAGGGTGATCCTGCTTGGGTTTTGCTCATTTGGCTTGGGAGGGGGAAGGGAAAATCCAATGCACTTTCTGCTTCCATATGAAGGAAGGAGAAGTCAATGCGGAAATGGAAAGAACTTAGGAGATGGCTTGAATGAGGGCCAAAGGAGTCCTTCTCTCCCAACCTTCGATAATGCCACCAACAGAAGCAGTGATGTTGGGAATGGCAGCTGGTGAGGGGCATTACCGAGCTTGGTGGGTGTGACACAGACATGATGGGTCTGGGGAGGCCTCAGCCATGCCTTCATCCACAACTATTTACTGAGTGCCTACTATATGCCAGAAGTGGTGCTGGGGGCACAGAGATGGAAAAGACCTTATAGCTCACAATCTATTAGGAGAAAGAGATACTGAAAAGATAATTAATAAATAATGTGATTTTTTTAAAGCTAGTAGTGAATCTCTAGGGAATCATGTTGTTATGGGTTGAATTGTGTCCCCTCCAAAAAAGATATGTTTAAGACTAACTCCCAGTACCTCAGAATGTGGCCTTATTTGGAAATAGAGTCATTATAGAAGTAATTAAGTTAAGATGAGGTCATACTGGAGTAGGGTGGGCCTCTAGTCCAACATGACTGGTGTCCTTATAAAAAGATGGCCAGGTGAAGAGCAAGAAGACGTAACACTTATAAATATATATGCACCCAACACAGGAGCACCAAAATACATAAAGCAACTATTAACAAATCTAAAAGGAGATATTAACAATGACACAATAATAGTAGGGGACCTTAACACCCCACTTACATCAATGGATAGATCATCCAGACAGAAAGTCAACAAGGAAATAGAGGATTTAAATGAAAAACTAGACTGGATGGACTTCTTAATAGATATATATACAGAACACTCCATCCAAAAACAGCAGAATACACATTCTTCTCAAGTGCACATGGAACAGTCTCAAGGATAGACCATATGTTGGGAAACAAGGCAAGCCCCAATAAATTAAGAAGACTGAAATCATATCAAACATCTTTTCCGACTACAATGCTATGAAACTAGAAATCAACTACAAGAAAAAAGCTGGCAAAGTGACAAAGACATGGAGACTAAAAAACATGCTACTGAACAACCAAGGGGTCATTGAATAAATTAAAGGAGAAATCAAAAAATATCTGGAGACAAATGCAAATGAAGATACACCATACCAAGTCATATGGGATGCAGCAAAAGCAGTCCTAAGAAATTCATAGTAATACAGGCCCACCTTAACAATCAAGAAAAATCTCAAATAAGCAATCTTAAACTATACCTAACAGAACTAGAAAAAGAAGAAAAAACAAAGCCCAAAGTTAGCAGAAGAAGAGAAATAATAAAGAATGACAGCAGAAATAAATTAAATTGAAACAAAAAAAATGGTAGAAAGGATCAATGAAACAAAGAACTAGTTCGTTGAGACGATAAACAAAACTGACAAACGCTTAGCCAGACTCACAAAGAAAAAGAGAAGGCTCAAATAAATAAAATTAGAAATGAAAAAGGAGAAATTACAACAAATACCACAGAAATACAAAGGATTATAAGAGAATACTATGAAAAACTATATGCCAACAAATTGGACAATCTAGAAGAAATAGATAAATTCTTAGACTCATACAACCTCCCAAAACTGAATCAAGAAGAAATAGAGAATCTGAATAGACCAATCACAAGTAAAGAGATTGAAACAGTAATCAAAAGCCTCCCCAAAAATAAAAGTCCAGGACCAGATGGCTTCTATGGAGAATTCTACCAAACATTCAAAGAAGATTTAATACTTATCCTCCTCAAACTATTCCAAAAAATTGAAGAAGATGGAACACTTCCTAACACCTTCTACAAGGCCCACATCACCCTGATATCAAAGCCAGACTAGGACAGCACAAAGAAGGAAAATTACAGGCCACTATTGCTGATGAACATAGATGCAAAAATCCTCAACAAAATATTGGCAAACCAAATACAGCAATACATTAAAAGATCATGCACCATGATCAAGTGAGATTTATACCAGGAACACAGGGATGGTACAACATCTGCAAATCAACCAATGTGATACACCAACAAAATGTGGAATAAAAAACACATGATCATCTCAATAGATGCAGAGAAAGCATTTGACAAGATCCAACATCCATTTATGATAAAAACTGTCAATTAAATGGGTATAGAAGGAAAGTACCTCAACATTTAATGACCATATATGACAAACCCACAGCCAACGTGATATGCAATGGGGAAAAACTAAAAGCCATCCCTCTGAGAACAAGAACAAGACAAGGGTGCCCACTCTTGCCACTCTTATTCAACATAGTCCTGGAGGTTTTGGCCAGAGCAATTAGGCAAGAAAAAGAAATAAAAGGAATCTAAATAGGCAATGAAGAAGTGAAACTCTCGCTGTTTGCAGACGACATGATTTTATATATAGAAAACCCTAAAGAATCCGTCGGAAAACTATTAGAAATAATCAACAACTACAGCAAAATTGCAGGGTACAAAATCAACTTACGAACATCAGTTGCATTTCTGTATTCTAATAATGAACTAACAGAAAGAGAACTCAAGAAGACAATCCCATTTACAATTGCAACAAAGAGAATAAACTGTCTAGGAATAAATTTAACCAAGGAGGTGAAAGACCTATACAATGAAAACTATAAGACATTATTGAAAGAAATCGATGATGACATAAAGAAATGGAAAGACATCCCAGGCACATAGATTGGAAGAATAAACATAGTTAAAATGTCCATACTACCTAAAGCAATCTACAGATTCATTGCAATCTCAATCAGAATCCCAATGACATTCTTCACAGAAATAGAACAAAGAATCCTAAAATTCATATGGGGCAACAAAAGACCCCAAATAGCTAAAGCAATCCTGAGAGAAAAGAACAAAGCTGGACGCATTGCAATCCCTGACTTCAAAACATACTACAAAGCTATAGTAATCAAAACAGCATGGTACTGGTACAAAAACAGACACACAGATCAATGGAACAGAATTGAAAGCCCAGAAATAAAACCACACATATACAGACAGCTAATCTTTGACAAAGGAGCTAAGAACATACAATGGAGAAAGGAAAGTCTCTTCAATAAATGGTGTTGGGAACACTGGACAGCCACATGCAAAAGAATGAAAGTAGACCATTATCTTTTGCCATACACAAAAATTACCTCAAAATGGATCAAAGACTTGAAGGTAAGAGCTGAAACCATAAAACTCCTAGAAGAAAATATATGCAGTACACTCTTTGACATCAGTTTAGAAGGATCTTTTTGAATACCATGTCTACTTGGACAAGGGAAACAAAAGAAAAAATAAAGAAGTAGGTCTTCATCAAACTAAAGAGCTTCTGCAAGGCAAAGGAAATCAAGATCAAAACAAAAAGACAACCCACCAACTGGGAGAAAATATTTCCAAATCATATATCCAACAAGAGGTTAATCTCCACAAAATATAAAGAACTCACACAATTGAATAATAAAAAAACAAACAACCCAATCAAAAAATGGGCAGAGGATATGAACAGCCGTTTTTGAAAGAAGATATAAGGATAGACAATAGGCACATGAAAAGATGTTCATCATCAGTAATCATCAGGGAAATCAAAACAACACTAAGATATCACCTTATACGCATTAGAATGGCTATAATCACCAAGACAAAAAAATAACAAATGTTGGAGAGGTTGTGGAGAAAAGGGAACCCTCATATACTGCTAGTAGAAATGCAAACTGGGGCAGCCACTATGGAAAACAATATGGAGATTTCTCAAAAAATTAAAAATAGAAATACCATATGACCAACTATCCCACTACTGGGTGTGTATCCAAGTAACTTGGATATTATTTATCAAGATATTATTCCAACTATCCCACTACTGGGTATGTATCCAAATAACTTGGATATTATTTACCAAGATATTATTCTTGAAATCAACAATTCAAAGAGGCTTATGCACCCCTATGTTCATTGCAGCATTATTCACTATAGCCAAGAAGTGGAAGCAACCCAAGTGCCCATCGACTGATGAATGGATCAAGAAGATGTGGTATATATATACAATGGAATACTACTCAGCCATAAAAAAAGACAAAATCGTCCCATTCGCAACAACATGGATGGACCTTGAGGGTGTTATGTTAAGCAAAATAAGCCAGACAGAGAAAGACAAACACTATATGATTTCACTCATATGTGGAAGATAAACTAACACACGGACAGAGAGAACAGTTTGGTGGTTAGTCGGGGGAAGGGTTGGGGGGTGGGCACAAGGGGCGAAGGGGCACATTTATATGGTAGCTGACAAATAATAATGTACAACTGAAATTTCACAATGTTATAAACTATTATGACCTCAATAAAAAAAAAAAGAAAGAAAAAGATGGCCAGGTAAAGACAGAGACACAGAGGGAGAGTGTTGTGTGACAATGGAGGCAGAGACTGAAGTTATGCAGCCACAAGACAAGGAACATCAAGGACTGGTGGAACACCAGAAGCTAAGAGAGAGGCATGGAACAGATTTTCCCTTAGAGCCTCAGAGAGCATGGCTCTCCCAGCACCTTGATTTTGCACTTCCAGCCTCCAGAACTGTGAGACAATACATTTCTGTTATTTTAAGCCACCCAGTTTGTGGCGCCTGGTTATCACAGCAGTCCTAGAAAACTAATACACATGCTGAGTGAAAAAAATACGTATGCTGGTTACAACCTGTATAATTCCATTTATTTGACATTCTTGAAATGACAAATTCTAGAAATGAGAACAGATGAGTGGTTGCTAGGGGTTGAGGAGGGGGTAGGGGTGAGAGCAAAGAGGGCATGGCTATAAAGGGATCCTTCTGGTGATGGGAATGCTCTGCATCTTGACCATCTCAATGTCAATGTCCTGCTTGTGATATTGACTGCAGTTATGCAAGATGTTACCACCAGGGGAAACAGGGTAAGGGGCATGCAGGATCTCTCTGCACAATTTCTAACAATGCAGGTGAATCCACAATTATCTCAAAATTTAAAAGTTTAATTTAAAAAAAAATTAAAAATAACAATTTTAAATCTCAAAAGTTTAATTTTAAAAAAGCAAATCACTACCATTGATTAAATATCTACTCGGTGAAAGCACTGGGCACACTTTATCTCATTTAATTCTCGTTAAAATCTGAGAAAGAAAATCTCGTTATCACCCCTATTTTATGGGAAACTGGGGTTCAGAGAGGTTAGGTAAAGAGGACTTACTTGGCTAGGAAGTGGTGTGGGTCAAGATTTGAACCCAGGCCTGAATTACTCAAAAGCCCAAGTGTTGATGAGCACACGCTACACTGGAGGGGAATAGAAGGTCCAGAAGAAACCAAAATGTCCAGGAGGCGGCTGGAGATTTAGGACTAACTCTCAGGACTGGAGAAGAGACAAAAGAGACTCTACTTCTGGGCATGGTGGCCTGAGGAAGCCGGGTGATTACCCTCTGCAGAGAACATGTGTAAACCTGGCCACAGTTATCAAAACGACCATCTCAGGGCACTGGGGAATGACCAATCACAGGCAGCAACTTGAGAATTGCTTGCTCACGAAAGCACAGTTCCTTCATGGAGTAAGAAATGCTAGTTCGAGGCTTTCTTTTTCTTTTTTTTCCTTGGCTGAGAAAGATTTACCATGAGCTTACATCTGTTGCCAATCTTCCTCTTTTTTTTTCCCCCAAAGCCCCAGCAAATGGTTGTATGTCCTAGTTGTATGTGGTTCTAGTCCTTCTATGTGAGCCACTGCCACAGCATGGCAACTGACAGACAGGTGGTGTGGTTCTACGTGAAGGAAGCAAACCCTGGGCCAGCGAAGCGGTGAGCGCCTAACTTGAACCGTTAGGCCATCAGGGCTGGCTTGAGGCTTTCTTGAGTGGGGTGTCCTCCCTTCCCCAGCTCGGTTGGCAAAACCTGCAGTTTTATCGGCCAGAGGTGGTGTCTGGACGAGACAGGTGGCAGAGCAGCTATAAATTTAACATGGCGCTACTGGACGTGAGAGAGCCATAGGAAGGCTTAGATAACAGACTGTCCACACATCCCTGGCTGACTGCCAAACTACACAAGCAAGAGGGAGACCCGAGGAGACAAAAATGGAAGCAGCAAAAATGGAAAGCCTGAAGAGTCTTGTGAAATTCTGCACCTTTGAATGTATTTCTCAATCACTCAGCTGGGGCCACAGAGGGTAGAAGCCTTATTGGCTCAAGGTGTCTGAACATAAACTCTGCACCACTAAAATATGCAGATGCAAGGGAGACCCCTTGGGAGCCAGGCTTTAAAACAGAAAGCAAAAACCTTGAGTACACAGGTAGATCAGCAGCTGCATATTACAAGAGATACAGATGTTGCAGTTTGAGTCCAGGCAAGTTAATTACCTAAAAGAAAAACAAACAAACAAAAAAACCCCACTGAAACCCCTCAGAAGAACAAAACAGAAACCGGAAATGATACAATGATACAACATATTATCCACAATGTTCAGTTTCAATCAAAAATTACTAGACATGCAAAGAAATAGGACAGCACAACCTACACTCGAAAAAAGCAGTCAACAGAAACTAATGCCGAGTGAGAATGTGGGATTTAGCGGAACAAGACTTCAGAGCATTTATGATAATATATTCAAATAATTAAAGGAAAATGTGTTAATAACGAGTCAACTCTAGAGAACATCAACAGATAAATGGAAATTTAAAAAAAAAGAAATTCTAGAACTGAAAAGTACCATATCTGAAACAAAAAACTCACTAGATGGGCTCAATGGGCAGAAGGAAAAAGCTGTGTATTTAAAGAAAGTGAGTAGAAATTAACAATCCAGAAGACAGAGAGGAAAAAAAGTGAAGAAATATCAACAGAGCCTCAGAGATCTGAGACAATACCAAGTTTTACAACATACACGTAATTGCAGTCCCAGAAGGAAAGGAAAAAAATTTTTGAAAAAGAAAGTGCTGATAAGACCTCAAAATTAGTGAAAAACATTAACTTACAGATCCAAGAAGTTCAATGAACTCCAAGTAAGATAAACACGATCTAGCAGAGCAGCTGGGAGGAGTTGCGGGAGCCGTCTTCACGGAGGTGCTGGCTAAAGTCACCAGACTCTCCAACGGAGAGGACTTGGAGAAGGCAGCCAGCGGGCCAGGGCAGAGCCAGGGACTGTCTCTACTTAGAGGGGGGCAAGAGGAGCACGAGGAGGGGCAGTCACAGGGCGAGAGGCGAGTCCAGAGAGTGTATGCATCGGGGAAGCAATGGGAAGAGAGACAATTTGACACCAATTCGCAAGGTGGGTGGTGTCAAACGCACAGAGCAGCGTAGAAGAATAAGGACACTGAACCAAAGGCCATCAGATTTCCATTACGAGATCTCCAGGGCACATTCCACCACTGCCCTCATTCTGCTGGTGGGAGCGTAGCCTGGTCCAGCCTCGCTCAAGGGCACTTTGACAATATATCAAGGCTTTAAAAATGCTAACTTTGACTCGCTTGTTCTATACCTAGGAATTTATCCTATGGAAATTACTAAATGTGGGCACACAGATTTCTGTACCTTCCTTGCAATAATCATGACAGCTGACTTGTGTTAAGTGATTACCAGGTGCTGAGGGCTCTGCATGCATTATCTCATTTACCTCAATGAGGCAAACATTATTTTTATACCCATTTTATAGAGGAGGCACTGAGGCATAAAGAGGTTTAGTACTGAATCAAAGGCACATAATACCTGGGAAAGCTCAGATCTTTCTGACACAGAGCTCCCCCCCTGCTCTCAAATGTGGAAGCATCATAAATGTAGGAAAATACAGGCTTGGTATAAATTATAGTATATCCAACAACCCAAGTATCACTTTACTGTATGTCTCTTTCCCACAAGAAAGTCAGCTCCATGAGGGTGGGGACTTCGTCTGACTTGTTCCTCAGGGCCTAAAACAGTGCTCGGCACAGAGTAGATGATCAGTAAATATTTGTTGAATGAAAGAATAAGCCTATATAATGGATATTATAGATTATTAAAAATCATTTTTTCAAAGGGTAGTTAATGATGTGAGGGAAATATTCATGATAAATGATTGTGATAATATTTTAAGTAAAAAGGGAAAATATTACACTAAATATATGATATGGTCCCAATTTTGCTTAATTATTTATTATACATAGGAAAAAAAACCCAGCTTAAGGAAACAGACCAAACATATTAAATGGAGTTATATCTGAGTGGTAGAACAGTGGCTGGCTTACATTTTCTAAGTTATACTTTTTTCTCTACTTTTTACCTTCCTGTAATGAACATATAGCCAGCTCTGGTGGTCTAGTGGTTAAGATCCGGCACTCTCACCGCCACAGCCCAGGTTCGTTTCCCGGTCAGGGAACCACACCACCCACCTGTCGGTTGTCATACTATGGTGGCTGCGTGTTGCTGTGATGCTGAAAGCTATGTCACCGGGATTTCAAATACCAGCAGGGTCACCCACGGTGGACAGATATCAGCAGAGCTTCCAAAGTAAAAGAGACTAGGAAGAAGGACCTGGCCACCCACTTCCAAAAAAACTGGCCACGAAAACCCTATGAACAGCAGTGGCGCATTGTCTAACATAGAGCCAGAAGGTGAGAGGATGGCGCAGAGAGACCGGGCAGGGTTCCGCTCTGCTGTCCACGGGGCACTAGGAGTCGGAATCGACTTGACAGCACTAACAACAAAATGAACATATGTTACTTCCAGAGTTAGAAAAAAATAAATGTTACATATGACGAGCCATGGAAGTCACCCCGCAGGATTGAAGGTTCAGGGGAAATAAACCCAGAGGACACAAGTTGTGGTTCCAGGAGTTCTGCTGAGAAAAGGGGAGAAACCAGACAGGAACAGAAAGGGAAGCTGGGTCAGATGAGGCTTTTTCAAGGTGATGAGGAACCTGTCTGAAGGCAAGAGAGGAAAGAAGCCTGAGGAGCCAAGTTTGAAATCCCTGGAGGAAAAGCACAAGTGATTTCAGTTTAAAGGTCTCTGCACTTGGCCAGACACAGTGGAGAACAGTGGCGCTGTTCACAGCTGAGCGGGATGCCCCATTCCTTCGACTGGTAAACAGGGAGACCCCAGCAGGGGCCTGAGGCAAAGATGCAGTGATACATGAATACAGTGAGGAGCAGGCAGTAGATGTAGCATCCAGAAGACAGCATCTGAGCATTGTAAACCTTTATTCCCAACAAAAATCATCTAACTCTTGTGGGCTAAGTGCTCAGAAAGAAGGATGAAGAGATATGGACAGGGTAGGGATCAGATATGAGGGCCAGAAAGAAGATGTACTGGGTGGATGGGGTTTTGGGAGAGGAAAAACTTTTCCTCTACCCTCTTAGGTTCAGTAAATGGGGACATGCAAATTAAACTGACAAATGACACATTAACATGAGAAAAAAAGTTTTGTTTGTATGCAAATGGGAGCTAACAGAAGAAGTAGGTAGCTCAATAAACAGTTAAAGGTAGAGGCTTATATATCCAACTTATAGGGAAAAGGGAGGGGTAGAAAAGGCTTCTATGGGAAGAACAAATAGGTTTCTTTAGGAAAGACAAATAGATTTTTAGGAGATGAAAAAGTTCATGATGATGTTTGTCTATACAGGTATGAGTAGGCTTTCCACATTCTTCAGGACCATGAAACTCCCCAGAGAGGGGATTTATGATGGGTTTACTCTTGGTGTCTCTCCTGGGAGTAGACTCCCCCCACAGAGGGAATTTATGGCAGCATCATTTCCCAAAGTTGCTGCTTTTCATCAGATGAGGGAAGCTACAAGAGGTCTTCTTTCTGCGTCTGTTGAATCTCAAATGTCTTCAGCTTAAAATAATCTTCGTGTCAACTTTGGGATTCTGAGTGGGTCCCCACGGTGTTCAAGCTGAGACCTGGAAGTTGAGGAGGAGGAAGCCAGGCAGAGATGACCCCAAGCAGAGGCCTTGGGCCCCCCAGGGGTCGGCTGAGGCCCTGAACAACCGCCTGGGAAGTTACAGAAGGTGCTCTTTAGGGTGTATCCTAGTTCTAAAATTCTCTGGGTTTTCCTCAAACAAAAAGATGATGAAAACAAAGTTTGAGAGCCAGAGTGACTAAGTTAGGCCTGACTGCCCATCAGCTGTATGGTCTTCAGCAGGTCATCTGCAAATTGGGGGTAATACACTAAACTCAAAGCGTTGTTGTGGGGTCATCTGAGCCCATGTCTAAGAAGGTAGCCAGTGAGCACTTGGTAAGTGTAAGTGGAATCTGAAGTCCTTAGCTTTAGTTCATCTCTGGTGACCAAGTGCCCAAGGGGGACAGAAAAGGGGAGGAGGAGGAGAAGGGGGAGGAGGAGGGGGGAAGGGCAGGGAGAGGAGGGAGGACGAGGAGGAGTGGGTAGGACTGGGGATCCAGGGATGACGGAGTGGTCTGGTTCCAGCACCAAGAGGAGCTGGGCCAGTGCCAGTCTGTCTCCACCATGGTTGGGCCAGCCAGGTGGAGCCTGGACAGAGGGGTGGAAGGAGGCCACGGTGATGCCAGCGAGTAGATTCCAGAAGCAGTGCCTGAGGGGCTAGGGTTGGACAGAGGCCTGATAGAGGCCAAGTACCAGGCTTCCCGGCCAAAGGACTCAAAGGCCGCGGTGAAGAAGAGGGTGCGCCAGCCTTGGGGAGTGGGTGAGCAGGGGGTGTCGGGGATGGAGAGGGGGAGTGGAGAGCGCCCAGGGCCCTCTGGGGGTCCAGGAGCAGAGACCAGCTCCACAATGACCTTCCTATCCCTGGAGGGGGACCAGGCCACTGCGCAGTATTTGGTTGTGGGGCGCCCTCTGGTGGGGAGTATCTGAACTGCATGCACCCGTCAGCCACCCGGAAACCTGGCCACCATTCACTGCTCCTTCTGTCACCCAGCAAGGAGACACACCGACAGTAACAGGCAGCCTGGGCGCTAATGCTGGGTTTTTAGTATATTCCCGGATATGGACGACCATCCCTACAGTAAATTTTAGAACATTTTCATCACCCCAAAAAGAAACCCCATGCCCATTAGCAGTCCCTCCCCGTCCCCTCTCTCAATCCCAGGAAACCACCAATCTACTTCCTGTCTCTATTGATTTACCTATTCTGGGCATTTCATATGAATGAAAGTATATAATATGTGGTCTTTTGTGGCTGGCTTCTGTCACTTATAATATTTTTAAGGTTCATTCATGTTGTAGCATATATCAGTACTTCATTCCTTTTATGTCTGACTAATATTCCGTTGTACAGACACACCACATTGTGTCTATCCATTCATCAGTTGATGGACGCTTGGGTTGTTTACACTTTTTTGGCGATCATGAATAATAATGCTGCTATGAACATTCATGTACAAGTTTTGTGTGGACACGTTTTCATTTCTCTCAAGTACATACTTAGGAGTGGAATTGCTGGGTCAGAGGATAACTCGATGTTTGAACTTTTAACAGTTCCTCTCATTATTTAAAAAAAATTCTTTTTTTTAAGGTGAGGACGCTGAGTCAGGCCCAGTGAAGAAAGGGACTCTCCCCAGGTCACACAAGAAGGTAGAGAAAAGGCCAGAACATGACCCCAGGTCTCTGACTCCAGGCCAGTACCCCTCACGCTACACCACACTGTCTCTTGGTAGGGAGAGGCCTCACGCATTCAGTCAACAAGCGTGTCTGAACTCCCAGCATTTGCCACATTCTGCCCCGCCTTTCCCTTGCTTTTCTGTGACTGACTCCTCCTTCCCTCGTGACAGAACTTCCTTTCACACCAAGGTCTAAGACACTTAAATCCTTCCCAGGGCTTCTGCTTAACAGCAGGAATCAAGCCATGAGAGGAAAAAGCAGTCACTTTAATGGTAGAAATTCGTGGTTGATACAGAGTCAGGTTCTAGCCTCTGATAGAATTTGACTTCAGAAACAGAATTTTCAACTGCAAAACTGCTGGTGGGAAGATATTTGAGAATCATGCAGAATGTAGGATGTTTCATTGTGTGGGACCACCACTCTTGCCCATCCTACCCCCAAATACCAGTCACATTCCTCATCACGACCAAAAGCTGCCCCGCAGGTTTCCTAAGTGACCCATCAGGGTGGCACCATCACTGGGAAACCCATTTCTAAACATCCACTGCTCCCCCTAGATTCTCCTCCCACCTTCCGCACCTACTCCCATCCCCGCCAGTCTGGAGAGAAGCTTCCTTATGACTCTGCGTGGATTCTATTGAACCTGTTTTCTATGTCCTGAGTTCTTTCCTGGCCCCTTGAAGCTTGCTTATGAAACTCAAGAGCCAGTGGAAGCTCCTTTTTCTCTGCTTTGTGCCAACCTCTCCATCCTTTCCTGGAGCAGCGGGTCCAGGACAGCCCAGAGGAATGGGGGAGAGGGCAGAGTGACTCTGACGATGGAAACTGGAACACCAAACAACCAGCAGGTAGTGTTTACAGACTATTCTCCCGCCACACCACCTGGAGGGGGAATGACACCAACAAAGAACAAAGGCAGCCAGTATTGCCGACAGGTGTTCTCAGGTACCTCCCTGAAGGAAAGGCACCTCATGCATCCTTGCAGCCCTGGTGCCTAGCCCAGTGCCCGAGGCACTCAGCGAACACAGGGATGGAAGAAGGGAGAGGGGAGAGGGTAGCAGAGGAAGGCCAAGGGGCCCAGGAGGAAGAAGAGAGGGGGGTAGAGAAACAAATATGGAGGCCGGCCGTGTCGCTGCCTTAGGGGCCGCCCCGTGACCTCTCTTCTGCAGGCCACTCATGGTCTCCAAACTTCTTTGATGGCTCACCCATCAGTAAAAATTAAAAAAAAAAAAAAGTTGACCACCAAGTTCCATTTGTGTATTTATTTATTTATGTAAACAAATCCCCATAAATGTATTTATCTATTATATACACATACTACTCAAGAAGTCTTCAAACTGGGGTATGCAAACTCTCAGGGTTTGAGAATCTATGTCTGGGTCCCCAGTTGCCAGATGTTCTTGTCCTAAAATTTGCTCTGAGATTGAAGTTGCATTCACAAAAGTTCTTCCCCCAGCTAACAGAAGAAAGCCACCCCCTCCCTCACCCATATCTCACCAAGGTAAACCTTGGGCAGGGGGGGTCTCACACAGAAATGATTGCAAATATGGGATTGGGAAAGCTCCTTTCATGATTAAAATCAAGGCACCGTGAATGTACAGGGCTTCGTGTTTTCCCAACTTATACTTATTTCTGTAGAGGGGAAGTTTATTTAGCGTTGGGAAGGAGGTCCCACAGCCCACGTTGATCTGAATTCAGATATCGTGGAGAATGGGAAGTGGGCGTGATGACAATTTTTTTTTTTTTTTTTTTGGTGAGGAGATCAGCCCTGTGCTAACATCTACCAATCCTCCTCTTTTCTTTTTTTTTGCTGAGGAAGACTGGCCCTGGGCTGGGAGTGATGACAATTTTTGTTTGATGACTTGTCCTCTTCCATAAACGCATCGACATAAAATGCATCCCTCTTGGCAGAGTGTCCCTGGAGAGTGAAGCAAACAGCATTGACAAGAGATACTGGAGCTGAAATCGCTCTTTAAACTGCGACTAAGCAAACCAACTTTTTAGCTAATCTCAAAACTTGTTCCCAGGATGAAATACAACTTAGAACAGCTAAAGCAATGTTGGTTTACGACACTCTTCTCAGTGTAACTGCAATGTTTTCTGGGGCTACTCAATATTTCAAGATGCTTTAGATAAAACAAAAACCCACAGATCAAGGTTTAACATAATTTCTTTCACATTCAGCATGTGTTATTCTACGAGGTTGTTAAAACCTATTTATCTAGTCACGTGAAATATTTATTCCAATTACAGTCAATTTTCATCTTTTTTAATCTTTAAAAATGTTTTATATGTTCTACTTCCTATTTTTAAAATGATATGTGCCAGAAAAATTCAAAAATTCACATATACACACATTCACCAAAGGAATGCCATACGTTTACGATCCTTGCTTCACAGATAACTTATATTTAGCTATGTTACATTGCATTATTGAAAATTAATTAGAGGGCCGGCCCCGTGGCTTGGTGGTTGAGTGCGCGCGCTCCGATGCTGGCGGCCCGGGTTCGGATCCTGGGCGTGCGCCGAGGCACCGCTTCTCCGTCCATCCTGGGGCTGAGTCCCACATACAGCAACTAGAAGGATGTGCAGCTATGACATGCGACTATCTACTGGGGCTTTGGGGGAAAAAATAAATAAATAAAATCTTAAAAAAAAAAAAGAAAATTAATTAGAGAAACAAAGATTAATTTGTCTTGTTCTATACATTACAAAACGGACACATTATTTCAATAATATCTTAACGGCTTTTTTCTTTTTTTTTTGGTGAGGAAGATTGGCCCCAAGCTAACATCTCTTGCCAATCCTCCTCTTTTTGCTAAGGAAGATTGGCCCTGGGCTAATATCCGTGCCAGTCTTCCTCTATTTTGTATGTGGGACGCTGCCACAGCATGGCTTGATGAGCGGTATCTAGGACCATGCCCAGGATCCGAACCTGCGAACCCCAGGCCACCAAAATGGAGCACTCAAACTTAACCACTACTCCACCGGCCAGCCCTTATCTTAACTGCTTTTAATCGTTTGTCTTACGAGATGCATTCGATAATTTACTTCTCAGCAGTTTTTAAAATAATATTCCTTATAAGTCAGAGGGAGAAGGTCAAATACCGTATGATTTCCTTCATTAAGTAGTATAATAACAACAATAAACAAACACATAGGGACAGAGATTGGATTGGTGGTTACCAGAGGGGAAAGGGGGAAGGAGGAGGGTGAAAGGGATAATTCAGTACATGTGTGTGGTGATGGGTTGTAATTAGTATTTTGGTGGTGAACATGATGTAATCTATGCAGAAATAGAAGTACAATGATGTACACCTGAAATTTTTATAATGTCATAAACCAATGTTACTGCAATAAACAAAAAATTAAAAAAAATAATAATAATATTCCTTGAATTATATACTAAGAAGTTTATGTAATTGAAAAATGAAGTCACTTTTTTTTCTGACAAGAAATAAATCTGATGTGGCTGAATGGCTTGAAGTTGAGCGCTATTTACAAATGGATATTTCCCATAAACAGAATACTCTAAATGGCTGCTGCTTCATGGTTTTTGAAAAAATATATTTAAAGGAGGTTACATGATTAAAAAATGTCTTGTGAAAAATATTATAATTTCTAAAGGCATAATGAAATTAATGATATTAAAATTTCCCCAACCTTTTCTGAGACTATTAGTTTAAAGAAGGAGCCTGAGTGAAGGGTAACAGTGAAAATGGGTAAAGTTTTGATACATCATGGTAAAGCCTTTTGGGTGCATTTTCCAGAAAATGAGAAAGTGAATGACTCTCATGACTGGATAACAAATCCTTTTGTACGTCCGATGTTTTCTAGTTTTTTGCAATCACATGGTAAAAAGACTTAATTCAAGCTATCATTAATAACAGACTTTGCTAACTGATCATTATGTGGGTTTTAGTATATGACATAGAAGGATTGAAAAGAATTGAGTGACAGTCTCATTACTAAATTCTTTCCTTTCCCATTTGTGTGAACAAGAGTTCTCAGCCAAAACGTCTATAAAAACAACAAGTAAGAGTAGAATTGACTCAGAACCCTGCCTCATTCTAACAATGTCATATTTATCTGTGGATAGATGTAATGGGGGAAGACGGATCTGTCAGCTCAATTCAATAAATACTTAAGGAACTCCTACCACAGGCCAGCTAGAAGACCTCTGAAGTAGCTTCCAACGCAGAAGGCTGTGATTCTGGGACTGGAGTCCCACCTTCTCAAGGAAGCTGTATCAGCCAGGGCCCAGCCAGGACATCAAAAGCCACTCTGAGCATTTGTAGCAGAGACAACGTGGGTGATAAGAAGCAACACAGAACAGGAGGCAGCCTGGAGATGAGCAACAGCAGGAAGTCACTGTCACCACTAGGTGGAGGGACAAAGGGAGATGTGAGCCCAGGGGCCTGTCACTCTGCGGAAGCTAGAGCCGTGGTAGACCTGACTGGTGAGCACTGGAGCCACAGTGGACGTACATGCCGCCCCAGGCACCAGAGGCCAAAGGGGAGGGAGAAATGCTGACTTGGTGGCCTGGGGGTGTGGGGGGGGCAGGGAATGAATCTGAGGTACAATTATGATGCTCTTGAACATATGAGGAAACCGAGGCACAGAGAGGGAGGTGACATGCTCGTGTTCAAATAGCTAGTGTGTTTGGCAGAATAATGACCTCCCAACGATGTCCATGTCCTAATCTCTGGAACCTGTGAATATGTTGGGTGACATGGAAAGGGGGAACTAAGGTTGCAGGTGGAATTATGGATGCTAATCAACTGACCTTAAAATAGAGAGATTACCCTGGATTATCTGGGTGGGCCTGATATAACTGCCAGCGTCCTTAAAAGTAAAGGAGGGAGGCAGATGAGAGTCAGAGAAGGAGATGTGATGACAGAAGCAGGGTGAACGTTGCTGGCTTTAAGATGGAAGAAGGGGGCTACAAGCCAAGGAATGCGGGTAGCCTCTAGAAGCTGGAAAAGGCAAGGGAATGGATTCTCCCTAGAGCCTCCAGGAAGGAAGACACTAAATCTGTGGTAATTTCTCACAGCAGCAATGGGAAACCAATACAGCTGGTAAATGATGGAGTCCAGATTCAGACCCAGGTGTTCTGGTGCCAAAATCTGCTAGTCTCTTCCCTACCAGGTTATATTGCTTCAATTCTAACCCCTGAGCCTCCATTGGGAGTTATGTGCCTGTTTTTGACTTCCTCACCACATGGTGTCTCTAGTCTCCATCCCCTACAACTCCCACCTGACGGCCTTTGCACTGACTGTTCCCTCTGCCTGGAATGCTCTACCTCAGATATCTGAAGAGTTCACTCTCATTTCCCTCATGTTTTTGCTCAGATATCATCCTATTTCAAGTCAGAACCACCTATCACCACCGCAGCATGATCCCTATCCTTCTCTGTTTAATTTTTCCCCAAGCATTTATCATCATGCTGCATACTATATATTTTGCTTATTTACGTGCTTATTGTAAAATCCAACTAGGGAAAGGATTTTTGTCTGCTTGTTCACTGCAGTATCCCCAGACCCTGGAAGAGAGCCTGGCACATGGTAAGTGCTCAGGAATTATATGCTGAATGAACCGTGAGATGGGGTAGCGAGGTCTGAACTAGACTGCGATGGAAAGAGAGATGGGATGATGAAACATGGCAGGATTAAAGCAACAAGACTTGACCTCTGAGCTGGCTGGGGATGGGAGAGGGAGAAGGGGAAGCTTTTGGCTTAGGTCTCTGAAGGGTGTCATTAGCAGGATAGAATACACATGAGGGTGAACAGGGCCTAGAGGAAGACGCTAAGTTCAGTTTTGGATACTTACAGGACATTCATGTGTGTATGTGTGTGTGTATATATATACACACGTACAGAGATACAGAGAGGACACAGAGAGGAGACTAGATATACACACATATTCAAACACAAGCATATGTATAAATACATCTACAACTATATATGCTTATAAACATAGGTATACATTATTGTGAAATTTGATACTGTGTTTAAATCCCTGGATATTCTAAACCAAGCCTAGGCAAATTACAAATATATATATTACATCCACATGTAACCAAGACAAAAGTAATTAATGTGACTCTTCACAATCTCCCATCCTTTTCCCAGTCCCATCCTTTCTTTCTAAGGTGGAAGGATCTTCCCTGACTGAGTCAGTTCCTGTGCCCCTTTTCTCAGGGAAATCCAAGAAATTGGTAAAATGTAGCTAAAACTAAGGAAAGCAGAGAAGTTAAGTTTATCTACACAATGAACAGATAAGAGAAAGCAGGGAGTGGGTTAGAAAGACTGCTTGGGGCATTTGGCACTTGGGAAGGTTGGAAGTTCTAAGAAGAGTCCCAGAGATGGCTGTCAACTGAGTGGAGAATACTGAGAGGCTTCGTGAGAGGGAGAAAAGAGATGAGCATGTTTGCTGTGCAGTAAGAAGTGCCTTCTTAACGCATGTCCTCCAGAATTTAAGTCTTCTTAAGTCTTCTTTGACTGTTAGCCTATGTTTGTTGGAATGTGAGACCATCTCAGAAAGTCTACACTTCTTCAGGTTATACACAGATTGCCTAGGCATTCCATACAACTCTGGCACTGCTTTCAGCATTCATGAAGGGACAGCTGTCTTGCCCCTAACCTATCATATCATTCCATGTATCATGTAGTTGCCACATTTGTAGTGGAGGTCGACAACGTCAACACTTTCTATTACAGTATTTTAGTGATGATGAAAAGGAAGGAGAAATGTCTTGTATTTTGTACCTGGTTTGTGTTAATGAGTGAAATATTTTTTGTGTTTCATGGCTAAAACGCCTAAATTAATCTGGAGCAGCAAAAAAAAAAAGATCAAACAAATCCATCTCTCCAGTTCAGCAAGATGCAGCATTTTGAGCACCTGTTAGAGAGGTTTCCAGAGGCCAAAGGGATGCTTGCCACCTTTCCGATGTCCTGGTGGATGTAATAAATGACGAACTTGACCAACTGGGTGCAAGATGAGGAATTTTAAGACAACATTTGGCATCATCGCAAGTCACAAATCATCACACCCACAAAAAATTTAGATGACTCATGAGACAAAAAAATACTCTCTCAGGTGAGCAGCTTAATTCCAGAGCCCAGATAATAACTTAAATGCGAGTGCAAACGTATATGTCAACTTCGCAGTTCCAAATGCCATTCTGGTTCTTGGAGCAATAAGTCAAGTTCTTCCCAGTCATGATTTTTGCAGATTTTAAATATTTTATATTTTCACAATTGTCTTAGTTCTTCTACAGTCGAGGTCATTTTCTTAAGTTGTTGAAAATAGGCTAATGACTGTGATTTAAATTATTTTTAAGTAAAATATTTATAACGTTCACATCTTGCTTATGTAATTCCCTGTCCCACTCGCTCGCACAACCCCTTGGAGCGCGACTCGTCCGCGCGGAATTTGGCTCCTATCGGCTTCCGTAGCGTTCCTCGACGACTTCCGCCTCTGACAGGCCGCCTGGTGAATGCACTTCCGGCAGCGGCGGCTGGAGCGGCCGAGGCAAGATGGTGAGTGACTAAGGGTTTCGGCTGGTGGTCGCGCTGTCACGGGGGGGGAACGGCCCGAGACGAGAGAGCGCGGAGGCTGCTCGAGGCCCTCGGTCAGCCCGCTCCTCCGCCCGCCGGCCCGGTCTCCGCGGGACGGAGGCTCCCCGAGGCGGCGTCGGGTCCGCTGCGGGCCGGGGCCGACCGGCGGGCCTTGCCCGGGCACCGGGGCCGGGGCTTGGCGCGGAGGGCCCGGGGGGGCCAGTGGGCGGCAGAGCCGGTCGGCTCGCCTTGCTGTGTTCCCCGCGGCCGGGGCTCTGCTGCCCGGCGCGGGGAGTTTCGGCGGGAGCCCCCGCAGGTGCCTGGGACGAGCGCCTTCTGAGCCGCAGGTGGAGGATGTGCGGCCAGAGGAGAGGGAGGATCGTTCCAGCTGAGGAGGGAGAGCGGGGTCGTGGGAGACCACTGGAGTGGGGGCGTCTGAAGGCGGCCTTGAAGACTGACGCTTCTATGATGGGTGGGACTCGCAGGGAAAGGGCCCGTGGTGCATTAGTAACAATAACAGCAGCGTTTATTCTTTAGTTCACTGAGCAGCTATTTATTGAGCACCTGCACTTTTTGGAGGGAGGTGGGGAGGATCTGCTCTAGCCACTGAGGGTACAGGGGGTGAACATGATTGACAAGCCTCTGCCTCCATGGAGCTTACATTCTAGAGAAGGCAGATAAAAAATAGAAAAAGTACGGAATATGATGTCAGGGAGCGGAATAGAGAGGAGTGGGGTGGCCGTTGTTATGTGGCTGCTTTATAGAAAGGGATAGGATGGGGAGGGGTGGCTGTTTTACAGAGGGTCTCAGCGAAGGCACCTGAGGAGGTGAGATGTGAGCAGAGATCTACGTAAAATGAGAGAGCAGCCTATGCAAATATCTGAGGGAAACGTGGTCCAGGCAGAAGGAAAAGCAAGTGCAAAGGGCCTGAGGTGGGAATGTGTTCAGCCTGTGTTGTGAACAGCAAGAAGGCCAGACCACATAGTCGTATAGGTCTTATAAGGACTTTTGGGTAATATTCTAAGCATGATACTTTGCAGCATTTTCTCATTAGTCCTCACAACAGTCCCTTGAGGTAATTATTATCCTCTCTTTACCAAGGAGGAAGTTGAGACACGGTAAGCAGCTGTGCTAGAACACAAACCCTGTCAGTCTTTTCTAGAGCCCTTGCTATGATGTATTAGATAGCCATGCAGCAGAGAAACACACAGATATTGGTAGACCTAAGTGTCATTCCTGGCTATGTCTCTGACAAGCTTTGTGACAGTAGGCAAGTCACTTAACCTCTCTGGGCCTTGGTTTCCTTATTTGTAAACTAGAGGTATTGATAGTACCAACTTCATAGTGTCTGTAAGAATTAAATGAGGGGGCTGGCCCCATGGCATAGTGGTTAAGGTTGCACACTCCATTTCGGCAGCCTGGAGTTCGCGGGTTCAGATCCTGGGCACAGACCTACACACTGCTCGTCAAGCCTTGCTGTGGTGGCGTCCCACATACAAAATAGAGGAAGATTGCCATAGATGTTAGCTCAGGGCCAACCTTCCTCACCAAAAAAATAATAATAATAAGTTAATAAATAAAAGAATTAGATGATACCCTGAGAAGGTTTAGCCCACTGCTTGGTATATAGTAAGGGCTCACTAATGGGTATACTTGTTATTTGAGACTGAGAAACATAGTGTAAAATCCCCCAGATGGGAAGAAGTTCGGGACCCATTCAGGAAAATGTCCTCCGGTGGGGCCAGACTTGCAGGGTCGTGAGAAAAGTAGATGAACCTCAACTTGTTTAGGTAACCATGGTAGGGTTGTTTGCTCTTGATAGTGGAGCTGGCAGTGTGTTAATTTAGAGGTGCTGGCCTGCCTGGAAGTGATTCAGGAGGACTAGGAGGGCCCGTCTAATCAAGTCAGTTCACCATTACTCATTGAAAATGCCATCGTTTCTGAGGCATTGCTCTGTGTTAAGCGTTGTCCTGTAACTGAAGGGTCTGTTTTAAAATCAGAAATCCTACTGAGCTTCCAAGTTCTTGATACCTGAAGGTGATTCAGCTTTTCAGGTCAGGAAGAAAGACCTGCCCGAGAGCCCCAGGCTTTCGGGATGGGAGGTGTATAAGTTGCTGTTGAAAGGAAAGTCTCTTGGATCTTGGTGTGATCTCAGTAAGGAGTAAATGATTGATAAGTGGTTTTTGAATAGGCGGAATGATTTAGCTTTCATGGCCTAATTTCATGAAATATACTGTTGGTGGCCTCAGTCAGGTAGTTTTATATTAAAGAATGTCAGGCTCTATACCTTCCCCTCAAGAAGGTATAGAATCTTGGCCTCATTATGGTACATTAGTTATATCTATTTCTTTTTTTTCCTCTGAGGGAGATTTGCCCTGAGCTAACATCTCTTCCCAGTCTTCCTCTGTTTTGTCAGATATACTTGTGTAGGTCCACACCTGGGGACCGAACCCAGGCTGCCGAAGCACGCCAAACTTAACCTCTAGGCCACCATGGCTGGCCCTATATCTATTTCTTAATAGAGTTGTCCTTAATTTAAGAGGCAGTCAGTTGCAGGGTGCACCACTGATCTACTAACAGCTTTTCAGGAAAAAAGAGTCTACCACACAAAATGTACACATTGACTGCAGGGTACACCTGGAGTTCAGAAATGTCAAAATGAAGGGAAGTGTCGGTGTCTTAGAATTAAAGGAAAATAAGAAATTCTTTTGAAGTGATCATATTCTGAATTTATACCTCTGTCTCATTTTGTGTTGTGTTGTTGTTGTTGTTCAGGGTCAAAGTCAGAGTGGTGGTCATGGTCCTGGAGGTGGCAAGAAGGATGACAAGGTAAATAAGCCAGATCTGTCTGTGATGTGAGTAAATTGTGGAAAATGTCATAGATATCAGCTGAGAAGTTCTTTGGGAATTCATGAATTTAAAAATGCAAAATAAATGATCCTGTAATTCTTTAACCAGCCTGGCCTACAGATACAGTACCTTTTCATGTTTCTGAAAAGATTATTGCCCTATCAAATAAGTATTTATGAATTAATGATTTTTAAACGTGTAAAAGTAATAACATAATAAGTGTTAAAATAAATTGCCTGTAATTTTAGTGTTTAATATCCTGAGATGTGAAGAATTGTCTCAAATTATTTCACCTCAGACCTTTGGCATAGAACTCTGAATTCGGACCTTTCTATTCCTTATTGAATAATCTGTCATTGTGTATTATAAAAAGAAAGATCAGTTACTGTCACATATTAAAATTGCAGGAATGTAAAAACAGATTTTTTTTAAAAAGACAATTTTTAGTAACATTCTAAAAGATAAAATTATATCACCTGGAAATAGGTGATGGTTCTACAGAAATAAGTGTGTGTTTTAATATGATTTCTGTGTGATTTTTTTTTTTTTCCTGCTGTTCTAAAAATACTCAAGGACAAGAAAAAGAAATATGAACCTCCCGTACCAACTCGAGTGGGGAAGAAGAAGAAGAAAACAAAGGGACCAGATGCTGCCAGCAAACTGCCACTGGGTAATGACATGGCTCCTCCTTGCAGTCTTTCCGATGCCTAGGGGTTGTCTCTCTATGTAGCTTAGAGGTCTCTGAGTGTGGAGACAGGAACTAGCAGGGCGGTTGAAGCTCTAGCTCTGTGAGTGTTCTGTCTAATTCTTGTGTGCAGCGTTCCCTAGGTTGGAATAAAAGCTTTATTTTGGTTTTAACAGTATACACGCAGTATACGACTGTGTCTCCCTTTAAGAAACTCCATTAATTTCCTTTAAATAACCAGCTCCTCTAGTGCATTAAAAGTAGTTTTAGATTAGAAAACTCAGGTTGAGCAACTTAGAAACACACTTATTTCAGGAAGAAATGGAGTACCACTGTACTGGAATTCACTTCATGCAATGCCTGAACATACAGTTTTTTAGTGGCTTCGTACTGAACATCGAATAAAACTCAAACCAGGTGCCCTGACCCAGCCCTCCTCCATCCTCAGCCCCCACCGCGCCCCTCTCGTTTACACTGCCCTGCCTCGTGTTCTGGCACTCCTCTGCATGTCAGGGCCCTTGCCCTCTGCTGCCCTCTGCTTACAAATGTTCTTCCCCAGTCCTTCCTGTGCTGCCTGCTTCTCATCCCTTCAGGCTTCAGCTCTGATACAAGTCAGATGAAATAATGAATTTTAAAAATATTGCTTGGTTAAGAATGTAGTCAAACAGTAGAAAATGTGCCATTAATCTACCACAGTGAATCAGCATGGTATTGAATAGACCATCAGATCACCAGAAGAGCATACAAAGTCCAAAAACAGAGTCAAGTTACATGGATAATTTATGGTAAAAGTGGCATTTCAGTTCTGGGGGAAGAGGATGGGTTATTTAATATAAATGCGTGGCATCTTTTGTTTCCTTTTGAGAGAAAGTGAAATTGCCAGATGGATTACAGGTATACATATTAAAATAGGTAAATAAATGAAAATTCAGAAATATATTTATTTAACCTCAGGGGAGGAGTGACCTTTTGAAGAAGTCAAGAAACCCAGAAACCACAAAAGATTGACAGATTTGTCTACATAAATGTTAAAATTCTTGTGTAGCATGAGACTTCAAGCCAAAAGAACACAAAAGAGTGTGTGGAAAATGCTGCATATGCTAATATCCCTAATATTTCACAGTCCTCCTCCAAGTGGATGCTTGTGTTAGAGCTAGCATGCAACAGTGTATACTGACTGAACAGTGTTTAGCACCTCTGGGGAAGACTAAAGCAAACTACCTTTTAGGTCACTGACTCTTTTCTTCTTTATATTATATACAGACAGTTCAGTTAATACATGTCATTCTGTATTAGCTGTTTGGTCATAGTCCTCATCCCCATTTTTACCTGCTTGCTTACAACTGCCAAAATCCCTTCCCCTTTTGCATTTAGGCACCTGCTTACTTACAGTCACCAAACTTTGAATTTTTCAGAGTCCAACTAAAATAAGCTTAAGTCTTAACTTTTTTTTTCTTAAGAAAGAACTGAATTAATTGCAAACTTCAAGCTCCAGATATAATAAAATTTTATTTTTTAATTACAGTGACACCTCACACTCAGTGCCGGTTAAAATTATTGAAGTTAGAGAGAATTAAAGACTATCTTCTCATGGAGGAAGAATTCATTAGAAATCAGGAACAAATGAAGCCTTTAGAAGAAAAGCAAGAGGTAAATTGAGAAATTGTATAACTTTATTTTTACAAATTGGATTCTACTTAGAACCTAAAACTGTCAACGAATTAATAAAATTCAAGCATTTGAACCTTTCAGGCTTTTACAGATCATTAGCTGCCTTTTAAAAGCACCAACTGGGGCTGGCCCGGTGGCGCAGCGGTTAAGTGCACACGCTCCACTGCGGCGGCCCAGGGTTCACAGGTTCGGATCCTGGGCGCACACCAACACACAGCTTGTCAAGCCATGCTGTGGCGGCATCCCGTATAAAGTGGAGGAAGATGGGCACGGGTGTTAGCCCAGGGCCAGTCTTCCTCAGCAAAAAGAGGAGGATTGGCAGATGTTAGCTCAGGGCTGATCTTCCTCACAAAAAAATGAAAGCATCAACTGTTTGTAAATCTAGGGAACTATCAGCATCATCTGCTTTTTAGGTCTAAACGGTTTTTCTTCTCGGCATACTCTGACGTAGGAGGAAAGATCAAAGGTGGATGATCTGAGAGGGACCCCGATGTCGGTAGGAACCTTGGAAGAGATCATTGATGACAATCATGCCATCGTGTCTACATCTGTGGGCTCAGAACACTATGTCAGCATTCTTTCATTTGTAGACAAGGACCTGCTGGAACCGGGCTGCTCGGTCCTGCTCAACCACAAGGTAAGTTGATAGACTCTGAGAAAGCCCATAGGAGTGCTTTGTCCGTCCTTATTGATCGGTCCACCTGTCCTGGACCTGTGGAAGTAGATCGCCAAAGCACTCCCAAGGGTAGAGAAATTCTGTGGTTGGCATTGTTTCGTTGTAAACGAATTGTGTGAACCTCACGTTCCTGTGCTTAAGCTTAATGTTCCCTGTTAGGTGCATGCTGTGATAGGGGTGCTGATGGATGACACGGATCCCCTGGTCACAGTGATGAAGGTGGAAAAGGCCCCCCAGGAGACCTATGCTGATATTGGCGGGTTGGACAACCAAATCCAGGAAATTAAGGTATGTCTAGGAACCAGCTCTGGGTTTTAGACTCCGGGTTTCTTCCTGCTGTCTCGTTGAGGGTGCTTGGAGTTGTTTCGCATGTTTTGTTTTCTCTTTATTGATCACACCAGTTACTGACTCAGAGCTTGCCAGTTGTGGTGTTTTGTATTTGTTAATATTGACTTAGGTGATAGAAATAACAATAAATTATATGATAGTTCTTGTAGCAGCTGCAGCTTAAATACTTTTTATATGCAATGTTTAATGATTATCTGTGTGAATATATAATGTTTCCAATTGTGTTGACTTCGGTTGTGGCTATCTAGAACAGTGATGTAGTAGGGGGTAGAGTGAGTGACACACACTTACAGAGCTGTGAGGTCTAGAACATAATCCCAGCCCCTGCCGTGGTCCTGGGGTTGGGGGAAAGTGGTCATTCAGGATGGCTGTGGGCCAGCTCTCTGCAGGTTCTTTCATCCATTGGGAAATCATTCAGAGCTATCACAGATCTCCACTGGTGCCGTCTCAGACAGGTGGAACGAGCCATGATGTCCCTGGATGGTAACAGCAATCAGAAGATGTTGCCAGCTCCTGTCTGTAGTTTAATTGAAGAGGGTGAATTTTAGCTTGCTTAAGTTCCTTTTGCTCAGAAAGGCTTAAATGTTGCTCAAGGCTGACTTTTGCTGGAAAGTGAAAGGGGAATTGGGTGCTGTTAGAAAGAGGGGATGGGTGCTGGGAGCTCAACTAGGACAGGTGTCCTCTTCAGCATGTCCTTGTTGCTAGTGGAAGTCCAGCATGTTATCTCTAATGAGAGTGATTGAAATTCTAGTTTATTTTTGTTGAAAGCGAGGTATACTCATGATACCAGTTAATGGATCTGATGATAATTTCAGTAAGAAAGCCTTTCATTGTTACCGAGTGTTTGTTTTCTGTAGGAGTCTGTGGAGCTTCCCCTCACTCATCCTGAATATTATGAAGAGATGGGTATAAAGCCCCCTAAGGGGGTCATTCTCTATGGACCACCTGGCACAGGTATGTATGCTCTGTGTTTGGCACTTTCCAGGCACTCAGCTTCTCTCTTGAGCAGCAGCATTAGCCAGTTAGAATTATTTAAAAGTTGAGTGAGGATGCCACACTTGCTTAGTTTAAAACAGGGTGCTCTAAGCAACGTTCTGGACATTTTTGAATAAGCAACTCCTTTGGAATCATACCTGTTACAGAAAAGTATATTTATCTGTTCAACAGATGCACTAAGAAACTGAACTAGACTTGAAGTTGCAGACTTCACAGAGTTAATGTGTTAAAAACAATAGTAGGGATTGCGACAAAAACTAAACACCAGTAGGCACTCTCCGCAAAAATGCCTGCTCAATGTGAATGCATTTACAGTTCCCAAGAACTCTTTCTCTTCTATACTCAATCAAATATACTAGATTATATGCTGTAAAACATAATACCTTCAAATCTTTATAAGAGTAATGTGAGTCTACTAAAAATAGTTTGTAAGAAAAAATAAAAATAAATAAACCAGGATGCTCAACTGTGGCTGTACATTGAAATCACCTTGGGAGCTTTAAGAAATACTGATGCCTACTCCCATCCCTGAAGATTCTGGTATATTCTTCTGGAGTGTGGCCCAGAATCACAGCCGCGGTGGAGAATCACTGATTTAAAAGCTATTCTGTGCTGTTCAGATTAGGTTCATTCTCTAGTCCACTGGTACTGAATGGATATAATATTGGATGAATAAATGAAGATTAAAATACATACAGTCACGCATCACTCAATAACGAGGATACGTTCTGAGAAATGCGTCGTTAGGCAATTTCATCATTGTGAGAACATCATAGAGTGTACTTACATAAACCTAGATGTTACAGCCTACCACACACCTAGGCTGTATGGTACTAATCCTGTGGGACCACTGTTGGATATGTGGTCTGTTGTTGACCAAGATGTTGTTAAGTGGCATGTGACTGTATATGTATTTGGTTCATTATGCAGTAAGTTGAGTAAGTTGTACAGTCCAGGACTTAGCAGTTCATTGCTATGTAAATTCCAAAGGGAGAGCAGTTATTTGATTGAATTGAAACCATGTTCCCAAGAGGATCTTGAGAGCTGAGGATCACCCACTGGAGGGACTGGGAGACAACTGTAGTCAGACGCAAGGAGCTCTTACAGCCTGTCATCTTCCAGTTCAGGAAATTAAGATTTGGGGAGGCCAGTGACTAGCCCAAGGCCCCAGTGGCTCTGGGAGTTGAGCTGGTAACAGGGCTGGAGCTGGAATGCAGGCCTCCTGACCTGCAGCCACGTGCCACCTTTGGGGCATGCGCACTACAAGGGGCTGGGATATGAGGAGCTAGGGTGAAGCACAGGGTGGCAGGCCCGTCAGGAGGAGGAGGAGAGAGAGGATTCAGTGATCCCTCTGGCCATTGTAATGTCCCAGCAGCTGGACTTGGCTGCTTCTGGACTGTAAGATCCCATGCACTTAGAAGGTCCTTTTTGTCTTCTGTTCACCATTCTTAACTGATGCTCTCAAGGAGTGGTCCAGCCTTCTGAACCTTTGCATCTGCCACTCTGCCTGCCCAACCGAAGGGAACATCATTGCCACATCTTGTGGCGAAGTTTAGCGCCCTGTCCTTCTTCCCACTTGCACGAAGTCTTCTGTGTCACTCACCAGCTGCCTCCTCCTCCTTCCCCTGCAGGCCTGAGGTTGGTCCTTTATCAGTTCAGCCCCTAACTGCCTGCGTCCTCAGGTGACTGCCGAGCCCTTTGCCCATTTTCCCTCAAAGGGGCCAAGGTCTTCCAGCTCTAAAGTTCTCAAATTGGGTGCCCTCTGCTGACTCGTTTTTGACATGAAAGAGCAATATCAGGGAATAGAGCAGGATTAGGAATGTTGTTGGAGATCTTCCCTGAGGTTGGTGAGAGGAACTTCCTCATAAGGGCGCACCACAGACTGAGAAGAGTGTGCTGAGCTTTCAGCAGCTCTCAGTTGTGGCTTCATCAGGAGCTGGTCCTGTCTCAGTTATCTTGAGCCTGCGGCCCAAGCCCACCCAGCAACAACTCTTCAGTAACCCCAGGGTGCTGCAGGCCTGGTGTTCAGGAACACTGTTTCTGTAGGTCAGACCTAGGATTCCCAGGCCTTTTTTTCATCACTGATAGTTTCACAGTTGAGTTTGGCTCTCTAACCCTGGTTGCATGGGTCAAGTTAATATTATATGCAATTTAATAACCCAGTAAGAAATATTTTCTGACATTATGATGAATTTAGGAAGATAGTTAAAAATAATCAAAATGTTATTTAGATTTTTCTAAATTTCCTCTTAGCTGCTTTGGAGAACAGAATGTCAAGATACCTCAATAGTGACATGCCTTTTCATCACAGGGATCCACCCTATTTGATGTCCATTGAAGGTGGTAATGACAGAGTTTTTAAGTTAAAACAGCACTTGAGGTTATTTCCCTTTGTCTTTTTCTTTTTTAATCTAAAATAGGTAAAACCTTATTAGCCAAAGCAGTTGCAAACCAAACCTCAGCCACTTTCTTGAGAGTGGTTGGCTCTGAACTTATTCAGAAGTACCTCGGTGATGGGCCCAAACTTGTTCGGGAATTGTTCCGAGTTGCTGAAGAACATGCACCATCCATCGTGTTTATTGATGAAATTGATGCCATTGGGACAAAAAGGTAGACTTTCTCTTACCTATTTTGCATCATTTAGAGGTAAAAAACATGTAGCTCTTCTCTGAGAATGATCATTGGGCACTCGCTGTACAGCCTGCACGGTGGTTTGCCACGTTCCTACTGTACATGGCTCGGTGGATGCTTTAGGCTCTGCTCTCCAAAGTGCCAGGTAACAACTACCTAGGAGTTGTGAATGTCTGGAGACTGGTCAGTGGATAACCATGCCTTGAGCACCCACTCTGAGCCAGGCATCCTCTGGACTCTGGGGACACGACCGTGAGCACAAGTCTTTGCCCTCAGGGAGCTCACAGTGAGGTTAGGGGATCAGACACCAAATGTGGAGACTGAATAAATGATATAATTTCAGTCATGAAAACCACTGTGAAGAAAATAATGTGATGTGTAACTTAGCCATTGGGAGGGTGTGCTGATTATTTTGCTAAACTGAGGGTGTGACATATGGGTTGAGACAGAAGTGTTTTGTTGTAATTCCCCTGTAGCAGTTGGGTCTTCATTCCTTCTCCTCTTCCAAAGATATGACTCAAATTCTGGTGGTGAGAGAGAGATTCAGCGAACGATGTTGGAACTGTTGAACCAGTTGGATGGATTTGATTCAAGGGGAGACGTGAAAGTTATCATGGCCACAAACCGAATAGAAACTTTGGATCCAGCACTTATCAGACCAGGTCAGATTTGCTTTTATTTCATCATGGAGATTGAATGTGTTTATATTATGTGTTTCTTAAGTGACTTTGGGGGGATTATATAAATGGTACATATAAATGCAAATACTGTATTAAAACTTAGAATAACTTACCAAAACGATGTCCCCTGGAGATTACAGTTAAGTAAGAGTGATGTACTCTCTGTAGCTTGGCTCTTTGAATTCCATTCTTACGTTGTCATCTTTTCTTTCCCATAATGAGTATTCCTCTTTTAGCCTCAGTAACTTTTTTCCGAGAAATAATTTACATGATAGCTCAGGTTCATTTTTTACGTTCAGGTAGCACCAAAAGAAGCAGTAGCTAATGTTTTTACTCTCTTTTATAATGTTTTTAACACTATGATATGTCCTTTTCCACTACATATGCCTTTCAGAGACTGTTCCTTTCATTTGTTTTTAAAGGTACCAGAGCAGAGAGGATTTCTTTTAAATGGGATGAATTCAAATGTAGAGATTTACAAACTATAAAAATAAATGTTTACTTGTTAAGATTTGGACCTCCCTCCCACAGGATACTGTCTGACTGGGAGCCGAGCTGAGGCCTCTCCCTGAGCTGGGGCAGAGCCTGGGGCTGCACAGGTGTGTGACTGAAAACCTTTTACACCTGCAGGCCGCATTGACAGGAAGATCGAGTTCCCCCTACCTGACGAAAAGACTAAGAAGCGCATCTTTCAGATCCACACAAGCAGGATGACGCTGGCTGATGATGTAACGCTGGACGACTTGATCATGGCTAAAGACGACCTCTCTGGTGCCGACATCAAGGTGAGAACTTGGGCTGGATCGTACCTCTTAGTATTATCACATACATGTATGAGTTAGGAAGTTTCTTTCCAGATGACCAGAATTTAGAGCAAGGCCTGGCAGCACTGAATATGGGTACGACCTGCTTTTCATCAGAAGAACTGGGTTTTCATGAGGTCTAAGTGCCATGGTTAGGTAGGGACGGCACGTGCTGGTGCCTGTACTGAACTGCATATTATTGGCATCTATAGACTAGATGAGTATCTTGGTGAGTAAAACTCTCTTTTTAAAATTGAAATTATTTTTAAATTTTGCACCAGCTTTCTATGTTGAAAAACTTCAAGCCTTCAGAAAAGTTGCAACAATAGTAAACACCCGTATGCCCATCACCTTGATTTATCAAATGTTACCCTTTTACCTGTTTGCTTTCTCTTTTCTGCTGAACCATCTGAAATATCCTGAGGGCCATAACCAAATAGACACTTGAACGCCAGGATTAATTGTGTTTTTACCCGTCATATTGCAAGGGTTCTTGTTTTGTTTCACTGTTGGCAAGTAATTATTGAGAAAATAAATATATTAGAATAAATACTAAAACTTATTTAACTAGAATACATGTTCTCTTACGACTATAGGTAAATGAAATGGATGTATACTCTGTTGCCTCTAAGTTTCCAGGCCGGGTATAATTTCATCGATTTTCTAGGAGTATGACTCCCCTTAACGAAAGGGGAGCTGTGAGAACTTCCTGACTTGCCAGGCCACACAGCCGGTTAGAACCTGAGCCAGTTCTAGAACCTGGAGCCAGTCCTCTTTGTTGATTACTCCCAGTGTAAGCCACCTCAGATCCTTTGAGAAAATAATTAGAATGCTTAAAACATTTAAGAAACCTAATAACATTTAAGAAACCTAATCTTTTTCCAAATGGTTTGAGCAATGTGTGTTTAATCTGAGTGTCTTACACCTAATTTCAAAATAGCTCTCTGAATTGTTTGTTAGAATAAAAATAAAGTCACTTTCTGAACATGCTGTTCTTTCTTTCAGGCAATCTGTACAGAAGCTGGTCTGATGGCCTTGAGAGAACGTAGAATGAAAGTAACAAATGAAGACTTCAAAAAATCTAAAGAAAATGTTCTTTATAAGAAACAGGAAGGCACCCCTGAGGGGCTCTATCTCTAGTGGACCACAGTTGCCTTCAAGGAAATGGCTGGGAGTGTCCTGACGCCTCAGAGGGATGAGGTTGGGGAGGTTGCCCAGAGGAATCCACGTTCCAGTTGATCTTTATTAGCAAAACATCCTGTGTACCTTTCTGCCATGATGCGTAGGATGCCCATGGGGCTGTTGGTCTGTTGGTTGCGTGCAGCGCTCTCTTCCCAATAAAGTGTGCTCTTTCTCAAACAGTCCATCCTCTTTCTGGAGCCTCCACACCTGCTGCTCAGCAGCAGCAGGATCTGGGTGTTAGGGAAGCTTCTGGGTGATGACAAGAAGTGCAGTACCTGTTGCCCCCCGAGCTGGTGGTTGAGTGAGTTGTACAACATCTGCTAATGGGAAAGAAATGACCATAACCACATAGCCAGCGATCTTTGTTGTTTAAGCAACCAAGTCTGAGTTCATGTGGCTGTGGCTTCAAAAGAAGACAATACAGCTTTCCCTTTTGGAAGCTCTACGGAGCACGTGGGTTCTCAGCACTCTGGGGGCAGGAAAGAAGTAGTACTGATGTTGCTAGGGGACTGAGGGTTCCTAAAAGAAACCGCAAAAGGTCGGGGCTGAAGAAGCTCATACCAGGCCTACCTCCCTTTGTTATTGGGTTCAGAAACTTCATCCCTCTCAAGAGCTTGCAGAAACGTGCCAGAGCTTCCCCTTCCTTTTCTCCATTTCCTGCACTGCTCTTTCCTTTCTGAACAGTTCAGGGTGTATCAAGGTAAGTGTCCACTTGGTTGGCTAGCCAACTTCCTTGGGTGCTCTGAGACGGTGCCCTAGAAAGAAGTGCTCTATGTTGCTTTCCTGACGTCAGTCAGTTTCTAGCTAAAATTCTATTCTACAACACTGGCTTTTCTGGATGAGGTGCGAAGGAAATATGTCTTCAGCAAGTCTACAGATCGTGACTTTTTTTTAAGAAAGCCAGAGAAGCTGGACAGCCCTCAGAAATCAAACAAGCGCATGGCCAGTCTGGGCCTTCGTATCTTAAGCAGCGCTGATCCGCCCCAGATGAGAGCGTGCCTTCTGCACATCTCACAGGCGGGGCTGGGCTGGGTTTAGTAGGAAGGCGCTGGCTCCATTCTCCCCTCGTCTCTGAGATGGGGGTCGCTGGCGAGCTGCCCTGCTTCGGGGGGGAGGGGGGGGTTCCTTATGTCTTGGGCAGTGCTTTCCACACTAATGTGCACACAAGTCCCCAGGGCAGTCCTGTTGGAGCACAGATTCTGACTCATCGGGGCTAGCGAGGGGCCTGAGAGTCTGCATTTCTAACAAGCTCCCAGGTGACGCTGCAGGTCTACAGACGGAGGTGTCATGGAGTAGGGCTTGGGGACTAATGAGAAACTCATAATACACTTGATACAGGCCGAACTCCCCACTGCTCTGAAGATAATGGCAAAACCTGCTCTCCTGCTAACCAGCCCAGGGGAGGAGATCCTAGTGTGGAGTAACCAGACCTTTCTTATCAAGACTGCCAGACCCAGAAGGCTTGGCAGCACCACAAAGGATGCCAACTGAGGGAGTACATTCACCACAGCGGGGCTGGCGCTGGCTGGGCTGAGAAAGAGCGAAACAAATAAGAACTCACACACACCAAGCACAATAGATTTAGTTATCACTTGGCATGATTCTTGTCTATGTACATATATACACATGTTCACGTATATAATATGTAAAACAATAGCTTTTGTATCATTTGCACATTCAAAAAATGTGCAAGAGGTGAGAGACTGATAACCCAGACACAAATTATCAAGAAACTTCAGAAGCAGAGGTCTGTTAGACATGCTCACACGCATGCGTCACCCGTCTCTTGCCCATCCTGCTTCCGACAGGGCAGGTGACGTGGCCTCGGAGGTGTGGGCCATTCCCCTCCTGGTCTCTAGTCCTCAAGCAGAAGCTCCAGCTCCTCCACTGGCAGGCGCACCCGGAGCTCCTTCTCAGTCATCAGGTCCAGGATCTCCTGCATCTCGTCAGGGAAGTACTCCACAGCGTCCATGTACAACACCTAGGACAGGGAGAGCCGCCGCCCTAGTCAGCCGGCCACTGCAGTCCTAGCGAGCCTGCCCTCCTGCTGCCCGCCACAGCCTGCACGGCCCTTCGCTGTCCTAACCCGGCAGCACCTTGGCACGCTTCAGGAAGGACAGTGACCCCACAAAAGCAGAGTGAAAGTGAGGCAACTCAGTGGGAGGCCTTCTCTTTCCAAAGTGGGAACAGAAGTTGTTGGCAGACACTGCAGTCACCACCAGTTTGATTTTTGAACATCTCTTGACCCGGGCTCTGCAAGGCAGAGGTAGGATGTGGATCCCAACGCTTTCAGCAGCTGGGCTAACTCTGGCAAATGCTGGGAGACCAGCCCACAGCAACACCCATGAAAGGAAAGAAAGGCCCATAGGCTCAGGCTCCACAGGGACAGTTTCACTAAGGAAAGGCCTGGGATGTGCCCTGTCCCCAGTGACACAGGTGCAGGCCAGGCAGACACTGGCTGGACTGAGGCTTGGCAGGAAGGTCCTTGGGAATCTGAAGATACCATGGTCTTTAAAACTCACCTTTGCCCAAGGACAATTCTGAAGTGCTTTGTAGAACACACCTTTGCTTCTTTCTTTATTTCCTAAGGAAACCTGAGATGAGGGAGAAAAATACAAAAATGATGACAGGCTATAGAAACCACCCCTGTACTGATCCACACGGGGGCTCCTCAGCTGCACCAGCCCGCCCGTGGGGTCGGCCTGGCATCATCACAGTGCCTGCTGGACTTGGGTCCATGTACCATGGGATGCTCTCAGGGGCCACTGCTGTGTTGGGTCGTTCCTGCCCCCACCAATGGGCCCAGAGCGTTGATCTTGAACACTCCTGACTTGTCTTTATCTCCTTCACTCTGAGCCATCACACCCTGCGTTACTAACAGTGCCTGGAACGAGGCTGTGTGTGTGAGATGAGGATGATGATTACACAAGCTGAGAAAATATCTGCTTTAACACTTGCCATTTTCTGAACTCTATCTCAGAGAAATGAGATAACCAGGATTGCTGAATCAGTAACCTTATTAAAAGTAAATTTTCAGGGGCTGGCCCGGTGGCGCAAGCGGTTGATTGCGCGTGCTCCGCTGCGGCAGCCCGGAGTTCGCCAGTTCGGATTCCGGGCGCGCATCGATGCATCGCTTGTCAAGCCATGCTGTGGCGGCGTCCCACATAAAGTGGAGGAAGATGGGCATGGATGTTAGCCCAGGGCCAGTCTTCCTCAGCAAAAAGAGGAGGATTGGCCAATGTTAGCTCAGGGCCGATGTTCCTCACAAAAAAAAAAAGGTAAATTTTCAGGCCAGCCCCGTGGCTTAGCGGTTAAGTGCGCGTGCTCCGCTGCTGGCAGCCCAGGTTCGGATCCCGGGCGCGCACCGACGCACCGCTTCTCCGGCCATGCTGAGGCCGCGTCCCACATACAGCAACTAGAAGGATGTACAGCTATGACACACAACTATCTACTGGGGCTTTGGGGGAAAAATAAACAAATAAAATCTTTAAAAAAAAAAGGTAAATTTTCAGTCAGGAATTTCTAAGTATAAAATCCCTAGTCTCAACTCACAGACAAACACGCTCTTTCCACGCCCACTGTGGACAGTGGAGCGGCATGTGCCATCCCCCAACTGTGGCCTCTCCCGTGTCCTGTAGGGATCTGTGGTTCAGCAGCTCCCCAGGGACTCACAGCCCACCAGGCAGCTCTCCAGGCTGCCAGGCATCTGCAGCTATGAGTGGGCACAGGCAGAGCTCACGGGGCGAAGCCTGTTTCTGGGCTTTCCTCCGCCAGACATCACCTTCCCACAGGAGAGCCTTCTAGTGGATGCCAGCTCTTCCCGCTAG
Source organism: Ceratotherium simum simum (assembly GCF_057802395.1). Taxonomy (NCBI): domain Eukaryota; kingdom Metazoa; phylum Chordata; class Mammalia; order Perissodactyla; family Rhinocerotidae; genus Ceratotherium; species Ceratotherium simum. The sequence goes on along the minus strand of NC_141923.1, from coordinate 15,086,003 downwards.
GTGGCCGGTGCATGGGACCAGTGAGGGCTGTTGACTGGCCTCCCAGAAACCAGGCAATGGATCCAGAGACTCCAGTCTACAGCTCAGAAGCTCCATCGACCAAGGACGGCCTCGCTTCTTTCTCAATTCATTCAGGTTGACTCCCACAGTCTCCAAGACTGTAACTTTGGGCTGTAACAGGCATCTGTGATAGCCTTGCTTCAGGAAAGGCTCAGGCCTTCCCCAGGCCCTCCAAGTGCCACTCCCAGACCCAGCTGCATGGCCCAGGGGACTCCTGTCTTCCCTCCCTGGCATGAGCCTCTGAAATTATACCCAAGGGGCCAGAGTGAGCTTTCCTTCCCTTTGCACACCAAAATACTTCAATGTCCTCTCCTAAAATACTGACTAAAGACTTTTTTTCCTTGTTTTTGAAAGACGAAAGAACAATCGTGTTACTGTACTTTCTCAACCAGTGCATTTGTGAGACTCACGGGTCATCGTGGAACCCAGCAAATCCAGGTACATAAGCTGCTAGCCTCAAAGGAGAACCGCTCTCTGCGATTTCCTTCATCAGTCGGCCACCGGAAGACGCCTTCACTGTATCAGGTATGGAGGGTCCAATGCCAGGTGAAAGCTGGGTGCTGACTGCTGGTTTTTTCCCTTCAGGATTTCATATTCTAAGACATGGCCTTGTATCCATCTTGCCCCTCTCACTAGAGCAGAGCTTCAAATGGGAAGAAAAGTCCATGAGCGCTACCCTGGCTCTCTACATCCTCCTTCCTCACCTTCTAAATTTTCTCATCTTAACAAACCATGACTTCTTATAAAATTCCTAAGTCAGGGCTGAAATATAAGTGATGGGGCCGTGGCACCCCATTACGCCACAGTATCATGACTGGGTAAGCGTGTCTCCTCAGGCAGACCGGGAACATCTTGGGGCACTAACAAAGGTCCACGCACAAAACCAAAGACAACACAGCTAACGAAGGAGCAGAGCTGCTGGTATCGGCCTCCAAGTAAACCTCCGATTCCACCAACGACGGTCTCCAGAGTGAAGCGGGAGCTGCGATTTCACGCAGAGGCCGCCCTCAGTGCCCACGCCAAGCCCCAGGAACTAAGTCTCACATACACCACATGAGGGACTCAGCAAACAAGACTCTTGTGAACAGATGACCCAAGCTTTTGGACAGCCCTCACGCTGTGGGTCCTCTGCCCAGAGCTGAGCTCTCCCGACACGGGCAGGAGTGGGGTCGGATGCGGCTGGGGACAGTAACGACGGCAGTGCAGAGTGGCAGCTGTCCCTCTTCAATAACAGAACAAGTGTCCGAGCTCTCCGTTTAGAAGAGCTGTCTGGTGCTCAGTAATCACTTGTTCCGGCATTTCTGTACCTTCCTATCTGATGCGTGCCCCCTCCACACGGGGCAAGTGACAGCTCTAAGAAAACCAGAAGGCCGAAGGTCTCGGGGCTTTTGCAAAATCTGATTCTTTTTTCTTATCTGACCATAAACAAATCTAAGCAATTGTTAGTTTACATAAGGTTTTAAAGTAATTTGACAAAACTGATATCCAACCCTCCCCAAATAAAAAAAAAGATACATTTCTCTAACACTTCATCTGATATTCATTCCTGAGAGGAGGCTGACACTCCTGCTGGGGTTTATTTATCCACCACCAGAAAGGTGAACTGAGGAGCATTCCTTTCCCTCCCACCAGCTCTTGTAAATGGTGGCCTTTCTATATATTCTAACCTCCGCCAGCTCTCAACAAAGTGGAAGAGGAAATTATAATGCAGAGTAAAACAAAAATCCAATGATTACCAATTTAGAAACGCCACTGTACCCCTTCTAGTTACTAAGAATTCTTTCATCAGGTCAATGGAATCAGCCAAGCGGTTTATACACTCAAATTTCCTTCTTTATTGTGTAGGTAGATGACCAAATTAAAGAACTCTAAGAATCTTGAAAATAACTGCAATTTTAGCCAAACAACAACAACAAAAAGGTTTGGCTGACAGTGGTAATGTGTATGCAGAACAGCACATTTGAAAGTCTCCCCCAGGGTAGAGGTTTTAACCTAACTTCCAACCTTAGTGGAAAATTTCAACTGCTGTTTGTCCAATTCCTTTTTTCTCTCATATTCTCCATAGCCAAGAATAAGTTTTAATTCCTTCAATCATTTTTGCAGGGGAAAAAAAGCAATCAAGCAAATAAGCCTGCATGCATGCAAGTATGCACAGATGTATGTGCAAATGTACATGGGAGGGCATACACGCGTGACCAAAGAAACCAACCACCCTCCTCCATGGACCTCGTCCCTCCACGATGCCCTCCGGGTCCCTGCTCCACCCTCTCCTGGCACTCACAGCATACACCTGGCATTTTGGCCTTGATTTGATTTTTTCACTGTGTTTCTCAAAGCGTTAGGAGCCCACCCAGATGCCTCCAGAGCTGCCAGGGGACGTCACTGCTCTAATTAATGCTTGGTCCAATAACCTTTCTAAAGAGATAGAAACTCCGTAAGGGCCCCAATCACTTCTTGCACGTCAACAAGAATTTTTCCGTCTACAATCCAACCAAAGTTGGCCCATGGTGGATCCTCAGTAAGAACACTGTCCATTTGCACCTCTCCCTACCTCTACCTACAAAAACCTGGAGAAGTTACTCTGGCAAATTTGCAGGCTCTCCCTTTGTAAATTTAAAGGTCTTTCATTTGCTTGGGAAGACTGACAGAATATTAGCGCTGGAAACAACAGGGAGCATGTAATCTGCTCCTTCAGCTGAGTGCCCTAACGACAGGAGTGGAGATTCGACTGGAACCCAGTTCTCCCAACGGCTGCCCCACGCTGCCACCTCGCATTAAGAGGCAGTGGCCGGCTTACAGGCTGTAAATGCACAAGGAACGCCACACCAGCAGTGGGCCTTCTGAAGGTTTCCATTTCACACAAGGGAGTCAAGTCATAACATCTGAGTTTTTAGGTCTAAAGAATAAATGTTAGGAAACGCACAAACTCCTGTGGTAATTCATCTTGATGCCAACTTCTGCCCACAAAGATGTGCCCATTTGTCCTGGGTGTGCCAATGAGCTGCTCCTCCCCTACTCCTCAGGCCTTTCAGAGGTCAGGGGAGACAAATCCAGATGAATTCTGGAATCTAAGGAGACAGGGGGAGGCCCAAACCTCTCCTAACCCCTAACTTACTCTCTTTGTATCTCTTTACACCTGACGCTGCCATATGTCAACTGGAAACGTTCAACTACTTTGATCAACTTTTGAGAATTTACCCTATGAAATAACTAGAGATATATGTAAGATTTATGTATAAGGAGGGTCACGCCTGGCTACTGAAAGGCACAATATTCACTGGAGGTCACTTGGATATGACTGAGTAGCCTTGAGCTAAAACAACACTCACGTGGCCTAGAAGACTGTGTTTCTAAAAAGCACGCAACTTGGCAGTAGATGTTTTACAGCAAACGAGGCCCATCCCACCACAGGCCTTTAATCAAAGGCAAAGCCAGTGCACAGACCCCACGAAGCCCTAGAACACCTTTCAGCCTGTACACGCACGTTCACAAAACTAAATGGTGTCTTCCACATTCAATCACTATGGTACTTTTAAGTGAAAACAAAGCTGCTTTAGAAATGTCTATTTTAAACATCACATTCTAGATTGAATCTTATTTGTTAATAACAAAACAGTATCAGGACCTGGAAATTCTTATGAGCAGAAGGGCAAAGAATTTAGGTCTCTTTCAAATGAAAACTCTTAGACCATTTCCAAGTTGTTGACTCAATTAAGTCAACTCAGAGAAACCACACTAAGTTCTGCTGCACCCAACAGCCCAGTAATTACTCTTCAATTTCATTCTACCAAATACCCAGGGGAAAAATGCAACTTGCGACCCATTCTCAAGTCCTGACATCATTCCCCCAGGGTTCCCGTAAGGGTGAACAAGGGGCTTTCCCTGCAGTGGCTACCGGACTCCTGCGCTTCCTCACCTGCAGAGAAAGAAGCCGAGCCCTGCATAAAAACAAAAAGTCTCAATATTTTCTTACCAAAAAATGCAAATACATCCTCCACAGTAAGGGGCACTGGCTGCCATAGTCACTCCGCAGTGCATTTTCAAACAGGGCTTTGATCCGATGTGTCAAGCCGGTCTCAGGAATTGTGGCGTGGACCTCTCTACCATCTACCCTGCAAGACAAAGGCTCACGTCACTCCGTGACAAGTTCTCGCACGCTACTCGCAGGAGAAGAGCTATGTTAGCGTCAGCGACAAACGGACCGGAGTGTGTCAGAGGCAGCGCTGCCCCTCTGGTCTGTGGGCGCTGCGGGCACAGAGCACAGTTGCGATGTGGCTCCTCCAAGGCCAGAGGAAGGCGGGGTCCATGGTTCTGTGGTTTCTACACAATGCTGAGTCTGCCTAGAAGTCACATACAAACTTCTTGCTTCTCTGTTTTCCAAAGAAATCCCACCCTTTAATCAACAGAATGCAAATCGGACTTTATGGGAGGGAAAGACCTTTCAATTTAAAATAGAGAAAATAAGACTCACAGAGAGTGAATAAAATCCCAATGGAAGAAATAAAAAACAAGCAAAGTGAAATACTATTCAGAGGCAATTCTGCCCAATTTATAAGGTCAAAGTGAAGCAACAGCAAAGATTCCAGAAGGAACAATGATGCCTAAGCTAATACATTCCTGAGACTACCATTTAACCTTCAGATATAAAATACTGCATCGAAAGATGACAGTTAAAATATGACACTGTTATCATCAATAATAATAATGGAGGCAGGTAATTGTTTCACACTCGCTTTGTGCTCAGCACTTACCTCACTGAAGCCTCTGAGCAGCCCTATGAGGTAGGTTCTTTAATTATACCCATTTTACAGCAGAGGAAACTAGGAGAGAGGTGAAGTGACCTGCCCAAGGTCACACAGCCGGTGAGTGGGAGCTGGGATCTGGAGCCAGACTCCAACTGCAGAGCCTGTGCTCGTACCCACGTCACTTTCACTACAGCTTCTCAGACACTGCAAGGCCTGACAGTCACCACCCACGCACCACAGACATGTTCAGCATCCCAAAAAGCAAGGCCTAGGAAGACAGGCGCAAAAGCCTCTAATGAAAGCTGGTGCTACTTTGTAAGCCTCTTATTCTTCTTTCAATGTTATTCTACAACACCAAGCACACCCACAGCAGCTGTTCTGGGCACTGGGCCGTATTCATTTCCACATTCCTGAGGCCTAGAAGGGTGGTGGGGCCATAGCAAGCATTCCATAAACGTCTGTGGACACATAAACAAGATGATCTGCAATTACCTGTGAACAGTTTCCACTAGTCTCTTCCGCATTTTCTCGGCTTCAATTGCAAACAACCAAGGCTCCAAGGGTTTAGTGGACCTGGTGACTGCATCGAAGAATCTTCTGGTCTTACTGGCACTGTGGGACTTATTCTGAATCTGTACATAGGACCTCCAAAGAACCTGGTTGCCCGGATACAACTTTAAAGCCTCCGAGAGCGCCTCTCGCAGAGGAGCCAGGGGGTAGACACTGACCTTCATGTGGAATCTGAGCAGGCTCGTGTGCATCAGGGTGACGGCCTCAAGGGCACTGCTCAGCCTCTGAGTTCCAGCACTGTCCTCCAGGCCAGAGCCTTCTGGGGAAACAGAGCCCTTCAGCTTTGCCGATACCTGCTCATATATCCGCACAGCAGCGTCGATCCCCACAGTCAAATACTGGAAGAGCATGAAGCATCTGACCAAGCTAATCAGGCGGTTACAGGAGTCGGTGGGAGCTGGACCAGAGACGCAGCTCTCACCCCAACAGTCCTGCAGTGCGTGTTCATAAGCTTTCCGAGCTTTCAAAATGTGAACGGCCAAGACCTGCCCTGTGTAGGGCCCATAGGGACCGCTCTCAGTCAGCCTGGTTAATATGTGAACAGCTCGGCTTGTGGCGGCCCCGCTCGAGTCCAGCAACAGCTCCACCTCCAGCTCAGCGTAGAGCAGACTGAGTTCACAGAGTTCACAATCCTTCAGTTCCTTGCTCCCTGCCATGCTGAGTGCTGTATCGAAAACTTTTCTGGCATCCTCCGTGTTGCCAAGCAACCACTCCAGATGCGCATACTGCTTCCAGAGGCAAAAATTGTTGCAGTTTTCTGGCTCCTTAAGGAGATTCTTGGCTAGTTTTTTGCAGTTCTTTCCTTGTGACTTTAATCTCTTCTTGTTTTTAGTGTGCAGACACCAGATGACCTAGAGGTAAAAAGAAAAGAATGACTCCAAGTGCCCTGTGATTTTAGAGCAATCCCTTTATACTGTCACCTTTAGAAAGCCACACAAGGCATCCACACTTTCTTCCTTTACTACAGGCCTGGTAAAAACTAGGGTCCCTGAGCTAGCAAACAAACTGGAATTTTACCAAGGCTATAGCCGCCCCAAAATGAACACATCCAGATTTCCATTCAAAACCTCTATAAACAAGGCTTATATACTCCAACTCTTCTTATCCAAAGAGAGGTGGCCACCAAATTTTATCAGACAGTTTTAATACTACAACCTGGTGTGTGCCATCTGTAGTTAAAGCATCAGAACCTTGGGTGTTAAGATTCAATACTAACTGGCGGCCAGCAGAGGGCAGAAGAGTCAATCCTAGCTGAATTTCGAGGAGACAGACATAAAGAGCATCAGTAAGTAGCTTGTCTATTTTAATAAGCCCCTAAATCCTCTAACCCTGCGTAAGCTGAAGCTTAATTCCTAACACTAACTGCTCATAAAATCACAGACATCTGGTAATACAAAAATCAACACAATCAACAGCTCCAATCACTGAAGGGCTGGACCCCCTGTGGCCCTTCAGAAAGGGCAGCCACACACCAGGTGCCTTCAGGGTCCCTGAAGAAAAAGGCGCTGTGGTCCAGTGCCCTGAAGAACACCAAGAGCCTTGTGATCCCATCTATAAACACCAACAGAAAACAAAGTCCCCACACAGGAGGCGGCGGCTGGAGTTACCTTTGCAATCTCGTACCGTAACCAGGAGAAGCAGAGCTGAGACTTCTCTTTGCCTGAAAACAAAGGCATCACGAGGTGGAAGATGTTGCGGATGAACTCCTCTCCCTCTCGGCTGTGACCCCTGGTCCAGCGCCGGCAGCCCAATTGGTCCATGCGGCCGACACTGCTGACGCCGGAAAAGGAAAGGTTGAGAAAAGTCAACGGCTTTTCATCATAAAGTCCGTTATCGAAGATGCTGTTCTCATCCATGGCCATATAAAGGCAGGAGGTGGGAGGGCTGAAGCCACAAGGCACGCCCAAGAATTGCAGGAAGGCCGCAACCAGCCGAAACTGAAGATCTTGGCTGGAAAGTCGGATCAGAGATTGTCCAATATCATCAAACAACACCTGCAACAAAGACAAAGTCAAGTCACTCATTCAGGAGCCCGGTTTACTTAATGCAGCAAAAACGCCGCACAATTTTCCCCATAATTCCTTTCACATGGATGTACTAATGATTCCACATTATTCAAATTAAATTTTAAACAGACAGGAGCTAGGTTTTCTGCAAGATGCAAAAAGACTAGAGGCCACTCAAGGCAAGCCGAGAGTTGGAGGATAAGAGCCATTTGCATTCCCACACTTCCTGGGAATTCTCGGAAGGAGGGAGAAGCTGCACAGGCTTAAGCCAAATTTCCAAGTATCCCAATATTCATGGAAAACCTAGACCCATACTCACTTTGGAAAGCACATATAATTGCTTTTGTAGTTACTTCAATAAGTTACAACTGTACAAATTTTTTATTTTAAGATAGAAGATAACTTTACTATTTTGTGGTTTCTTTGTACAAAATTGCTTCAGGCAATGAAAAATATGCTCACAAGTAGATAAAGAGCAGCAAGGTAAAAAGGAAACTACAGGACCAATGGACCATGTTAAGAGCACCTGATACTGACTGTAAATGTTCCTAGCCAATTGCATATAATAACTTTCAAATGGAAGGCCACAGAGACTACCCTTTGTCTCAAGGTCCTGCTTATCTGACTGTTCTTTGTGGCTCTCAGCAAAGAAGAAATCAAAACATGAGCACAATAAAACTGGACCACCTGGGATTCAACTCATCAAAGCCATCAAGTAACCAGCAAGCTTTTCTCCTGCAGACTTTGATTAGAGAAAAAGCTAAGTGACAAGAAATTGCTCACAGCAGTAGTTTGCTCCAAAAACGAGCTTCCAGGAAACTGCCGAAATTCTGAGCCTTGAGAACTAACTTCTGGAAGGGTGACCATGAACTCTGTAAAACACTCAAACACCAAAGAAAGACCCCACTCTTCCCTAACACTCAGCTGCAGCCAGGAAAGGACCCTCGTGTGCAGACTCTCCCACGAGAGTTCACGCAGCAAGCACTCCAGTGAGCTGAGATTCCCTGGGAGTGCGCCCCTCCTTCCTGCCCAGAGATCGCCTCTTTCTCTATTCCCCACTCTCTGTGTCCTAATTCCAGTCGGGCCACCCCATTCGCCACTCCTCTAACATCCCATGCACCCTGGGGCCCTCACTCACGCTGATTCTTCTGCCTGGAGCGCAAGTTCTGGCATCAAATAGTCATTCCACGTCCAGGAATATTAAATGAACACGCACCACAGGACCAGCATTGTCTAGGCACTGGTGATTCAGCAGTGAAAAAGACAGCAGGCAAAAATCCCCACCCTCAAGGCACATAACTTGTAGGGAGGGTCACAGACAACAACCATGCCCACAAGGCTCGCTACTGTAAAAACCCCTCAGTCTGGACCTATACCATGTCACATGTCAAGCAATGTAGTTGGTATCTTGTGAAACTAGGTCAATTCCAGGCATCAAAATAGAATCTCTTCCTTTATTTCAATGTAAACCTTCCAGAGCTGCTGGCCACTAAGACAGAGTAGCAGGTACCAAGTCACGTGATGACAGTAAACGGAACAATGTAAGTCGAGTGCCTGGGGCGCAATGGGCACTCAGTAAACGCTAGCTCCCCCGCCAGCAGGACAAGCTGCACACCGACTGGCCCAATAAGGCCTCTATGTCCAGTCCCTCTTGTGTGCTGGACTCAAGCCTGTCTGCTACATCTTTGAGGACACAAGAGTGGGGTAGGGCAAGTGCGCACAGTTCAAGAATCGAGGACAGCGATTCTGCATCTTTAACTCCTGAGCCCTCAGGCTTCCATGTGCAAAATTAACTGAATAACCTGGAAGACAATCTCCAGAGTGGTGACCAGGAGCACCTCCCCTCTTCCTCGGGGCCAGGAACTATCCGGTCAAGTGCCTCTATGCTCCCACATCACCAGCGGCCAATGAAATTCTACCCTGGTTTTCAGTAAGAGGGAAGTTTCCACAGACAGGAATAAGCAGGCTAGCATCTCGTAAGCCAGGCAAGTGCCCAGAGAGCCCAGCAACCTTCTTTCAGGTGACCAAAACCCAATGGGAATGGAGAGAAGGCAAAGACCCCTCAGCGGGCATCCCTCCCGGGGTGGGGTACTTGCCTGTCTCTCTGGATCCTCACAGTCTTCCTCGGTTTGCTTCTTGGTCTTATCCGGGCGCCACGGCCGCCAGTGCCTCTGGTCTCGGGACCGCTCAGCAGCAAGCCAGATCTGCCACCTGGGCAGAGTCTTATCTCTTATTTCCTGGTCATCATCTTCTGGTTCATCATCATCATCATCTAGATAAGAACAAAACTTCTAGCTCCCCTAACCAGCAAATAAAACCACCATCAACACCCAATCAAACTGTTATGCCAGCTACTGTGGTGGGCACCTGATGAGTATGCCAAGATGAATAAGACCCAGCCTTCTGTGACACTCCGGCATATACAGACTCTCCTATAATCAATCAAATTCCCAGGAAAAGCCGGCAGATTAGCTGATGAAATCAGATGATTTTTAACACTATCACAGCAATTAAAATGGGAATGACACATATTCTAGAACAGCACTGTCCAATAGAAATTTATGTGATGATGAAAATGTTCTATATCTGAGCTAATACAGTAGCCACCACCAGCCACATGTGACACTGGGCACTTGGAATGTAGCTGGTAGAGAAACTGAATTTTTAATTTAATTTCATTTTAATTTTAATTAAAATAGCCACATGTGGCTAGTGGTGGCTACTGTATTAGCACAGTTCTAGAATGCTAAATGACACTTAATGACAGCACTGGTTTAGACTTTCTTAAGCCATCAGGATTTTTAGCCAGTGGCCTTATGATTATGACCTATGTTCACTTCTAAAAAAAAGGTCAATTCAAGATATCCTATACTTTATTTCACTGCTTCCTAACTCTGAACATGCAGAATGGAAGAGAAGTCTGAGTCCTCTGTAAAGTTCAATATTTTAAAATAAACAAACAGGGGCCAGCCTCATGGCTTAGCGGTTATTTGTGCGCGCTCCGCTGCTGGCGGCCCAGGTTCAGATCCCGGGCGCGCACTGACGCACCGGTTCTCCGGCCACGCTGAGGCCGCGTCCCACATACAGCAACTAGAAGGATGTGCAGCTATGACATACAACTTTGGGGGCTTTGGGGGAAAAAAATAAATAAAAATTAAAAAAAAATAATAATAAAAAATAAAATAAACAAACAAAGGGTACGTAAAATGGTACAGCCACCGGGAATCAGTTTGGCAATTTCTTGTAAAACCAAACGTGCACTTACCACAAGACCCAGCAAAGCCCTCTTGGGTGCTGATCCCATAAAAATGGAAACCTATGTTCACACAAAAACCTACACACTAATGCTCATAGTAGCTTTATTCACAACAGCCAAAAACTGGAAAAAAAACAAATGTCCTACAGTAGGTGAATAGTGAAACAAACTGTGGTATATCTAGACCATGGAACACCACTAAGCAGTAAATAGGAACAAACTATTGATACACATGACAATTTGGATGAATCTCAAAGGAATTACACTAAATGGAAAAAAGCCAATCGTAAAAAGTTACACAGAAAACAACAGTGTTGATGAAGATGTGGAGACACCAGAACCCTTGTGCATTGGTGATAGGAATGTAAAATGGTGTGCAACTGTGGTAAACAATATGGCGGCTCCTCAAAGAATTAAACACAGACCTACCATATGATCTGGTAATTCCACTTTTGGGTATATACCCAAAAGAACTGAAAGCAGGGTCTCAAACAGATATTCACACATCCGTGTTCAGAGCAGCATTATTCACAACCCCCAAAAGACGAAGCAAACCAAGTGTCCATTTACAGATGAATGGATAAACAAAATGTGATATATACAATGGAATATTATTTTGCCTTAAAAAGGAAGGAAATATTGACACATGCTACACATTGGATGAACCTTGAAGATATTATGCTAAGTGAAATAAGCCACTCACAAAACAACAAATACTGTATGATTCCACTTATACGAGGTTCCTAAGGTAGTCAAATTCATAGAGACAGAAAGTAGAGTGGTGGTTGTCAGGGGGGAAGAAGGAGGAATGGAGAGTTAGTATTTAATGGCTATAGTGTCAGTTGAGGAAGATGAAAAAGTTAAGGAGATAGAAGTGATAATGGTTGCACAACAGTGTGAATCCAGTTAATGTCACTGAACTGTACACGTAAAAATGGTTAAAATGGTAAATGTTATATATTTTACAATAAAAAATTGTTTAAAAAAAGTTACAGGCCATATGATTCCACTTACGTAACATACGTGAAATAACATCATAATAGAGATGGAGAACAGATTAGTGGTTCCCGGGGTGGGGATGGATGGGGGAGGGCAGATATGGCTACAAAGGTATAGCATGAGGGAGCCTTGTGGTGATGAAACAGTTCTGTATCTGGACTGTGGTGGTGGTGGTTAGAAAAAGCTACACATGTGATAAAACTGTCTAGTACTATACACATACACAAACGAGTGCTTGTAACTGGTGAATTCTGAATAAACTCCATAGATTGTGCCAGTGTCAACTTCCTGGCTGTGATATTGTATAGTATTACCACTGGGGGGAAGAGGGTAAAAGGTGTGTATTCTTTTTTTCAGCTTCCTGTGAATCTATAAATACTTAAAAATAAACAAATAACAAACAAAAACCCCAAAGAATTTAAATGCATTTAAAATACCTGTGTTAACATTTTAAACCCAATATTCTACCCAAACACTCTTCTGAATTTCTCAAAGAAAACTAAAATTTAACTATCACCTTCGTCTAAAGAGCTACATTTAAAGTAATCCTTTAATTACACTGAAAAACCTTTACCATTAGAGAAATTAGCCCTGTGCGCCATACATCAGACTTAGATACCTGAATTTATTACAGTAGGAATTCAAAAGATTCCATGGTTTGGAACAGATATATATATAAAAAATAAGACTAACAGGAAGTGAGGGTAAGAGAGAAGAAATAAGCTGTGATGTAGGAAGAAATACCTCAGAATCAGCGATAAACACCAACTACTCTCTAAATGCCAACCTTGTCAGAATGGACAAGAGAACTCAAAAATAAAACAAAAACAAAAAATTCATCCACTGGTTTTCTGGAAACAAGAAACTTTCAATCTCCTGACCCTGCTGGGTGTTTTGAGGATTCCCATTAAATTCATTAGAAAGAAATTCACTAAAATCAGTAGAAGATTCTTTACAACGGAAATGTTTGGAAAGCTGACAGGAAATATAAGCACCAAGACACATGCCGAACTTGATATCAAAAAAATCAAGGTTTCAACACTTGCTTTACCTTCTGAGAAAACTAACTTCACATCTGACTGTGAGTGACTATTAGACATTTGGACACTTATCAGAGAAGTCATGTTAACTTGGTCTCTGGACACTGCTATGAGAGCTCTACTCTCTCCTCACAGAAATGCAGAATACAGTCAACTTTAGAACATAAGTATCATGCATTGTAAGAGTCTTGCTCATTAACAAAAACACATAAACAAACAAACAAAAACAACTTAAAAACACAGAACCACGCTGCGTCGGTCACTCAGACAAAGAAGAGTTACCACCAAAAAGACTTCTATTTTTCGGTCCTTCCTCACGTGGCCTTGCAGACTCAGTGGCTAAAAGCGCCACACCTACTTCCATTTGCCCTGCAGGTTACCTTCCTCATACACGAAACCACGGGTCAGCCTGAAGAATAGCTCCAGTTCTTTGGGGGAAAGAACACTCAAGGGAAGTCAAAACAGCTGAGCCTTGGACAGCCCAAGTGAGGCATGACCCTCACCTGACGGCACCACCCAGAGCAAAGTCACCCCAACACGTGAAGGACCCCTCCCCCGCCTTAGTGGTGACAGAGATGTCACCTGGCCCAGAGCTCTGCACTGCCACACAGACCATAGCTAATCCAAAGTTTTCATTGCTCAGATGAAGAATCCAAGGCCCAGAAAGGTCACACCTGTGAGAAAAGGCTGGCCGAGCCTGGGCCTCTCTCCCCCTCCCACTTTCAAAGAAACCAGGGAGTGAAGTAATTTCTGAAGAGCTCAGAGCTGTGCCGTCCAATACGGGAGCCATTACCATGTGGCTATCAAGGACTTGAAAGTGGCTGGTCTGATGAGATGTGCTATAAGAGTAAAATACACACCAGATTTCAAAGAGTTTGCATGAAAAAAAAGAATGCAAAATATCTCATTAATTTTTAATATTGATTACATGTCGAAACGTTAATGTTTTGACATACTAGGTTAAACAAAATACATTATCAAAATTACTTTCACCTCTTTCTTTTTACTTTTTTAATGTGGCTTCTAGAAAATGTGAAGTTAAATATAGGGCTTGAATTCTATTTCTACTGGACAGTGCTGTCTTAAGAGTGTAAATTTGGAAAGTACTTTGGGGTCATTTAGAATGACAGTTACATAAATGCTAGTTAATAATTATTTAATAGTATTCCTAAAAAGGCAAGTATTTTTCAAATGATCTGTTGGTCTGTACCTTGCCAACAAAACAAAAAGACTATCTTAAATACACACTAAAATGGGGATGTGGGGGATTAGTAACAAGATTACTTCTTCAAGAGCAATCTATAAAAGGAAAAATGAAAATTACTTCCCTTGGAAAGAAACTCAAACCCTCAAAGCATTATGCACTGAAAGAACAAGGAGGGGTGGGGGGGGTCGGCTGCTTTCACGACCCTAAGAGGAAGAAATAATCTATTCTCCCAGGACATCTACTTAACGTACTTTTGACATTTTGATGTTTGTACAACATTCTTAAACTACTGATAAACAGCTTATACATATAAACAAATAATCATGAATATGTAAAAACAAATTCCAGAACAAAAAGGCATACACATCTTAACTAAGAGGGGCCTTACCTGGATTGATGACCACCCAGCCGCCCCGCTCCTGCTGGTGCATCCACGCTCTCCAGCCCCGGGCACCCTTCTCTCCTGCCCGGGGCTCTCCACTGTCCCAAAAGGGCTCAAAGAATTCCACCTGTTTAGAGTTAAAATATGGAGGTTAGCCTAACTTGTACAAAACTGCTGAGTCACTGGGCAAAATAAGTGCTGACTGGCATAAGAGGGGCTTATGATTCTTGAAATCATGCTTGTCATTAGCCTTTGAAGTAGATATGATACACACCCCAAAACAGAAAAAAAAAAGTATCTAGCATGGTTGGCAGCCTCCAAGATAGCCCCCCATGACCCTATCCTGCCTCGTCATAGTCACACACCCTTGAATGTGTGTGTAGCCTTGTGGGCGAACACACAAGAAAAGAATACAGCAAACAGAATGTAGCAAAAAGTGATGAGATGACACTTCTGAGATTAGGTTACAAAAAGCCTGGCCAAGGTCATTGAGAAGGCCTGCAGCTGGGTAGGAGGGGAACGGTTTCCTGGTTCTGAGCCTGGTAGGCCAGTCTAACTGGGGACAGTAGCACTGCCAGTTCCCCTAACGCCACTGGGCCCCCTAAGACCTGAAGTCATGTTGCTTTCAAGACGTTTTAGGGGAAGGGGATTCAACGTTTCAACAGGACAGACGGAGCTCTTGAGGGCATGACCACATCTCAACTGATTGTACGTTCCTAACACCTGGCACAGTGGCCAGCACATAGTACGGACTCAAACGCTTGCTGGCACAGAGCTGAACACAGTAGGCATCCAGTGGATAAGAAGGTACACATGTTAAAGCCTGGCCCCTTCCTTCATGTGGGCACTGGGTCTGCCGTGGACGGTAACCAGTTTGGCGGCAATAAATAATTCCCTATGGAACAGACTGTGAACACAGCAATGAACAGGAAAATGATCCTGTTATCAACTGACAATAAGGACTTTAAAAGTGAGCCAATAACTTGCTCAGTGAAAGCTTTTGTAAGAAACCTTTCAAAGAGGATGAGCAGGCTTCCAAACAGCACACCATGGGCCAGGAGCCGCGGGATTCTCCAGCCTCGGTGCCGGGGAGTGCCACGCACGCCTGGAAGAGGGCTGTGTCCCGGAGAGCCAGGGAGGCAGGGTGAAGTTGCTCACAAGGGCCTGAACTCCGAGCGCACATCAGCCACCTCGGCAGGGAACTGGGAAGACTGGACTCCCTCTTTACAGGTTTTGCTCTTATAAGAGGGATGAAATAAAGCACACTCAAGAAAAAGAAGGGTATTTTTTTAAAGTGCGATAAATGGTTATAACCGATTTATTTATTCCACAGAAACACAGACCAGTGATCCTAGACTCTGCCTGTTGTACTGTTATACTACCATGTTTATGGTAACAATGTCTCAGATATGGAATGTCATTAAATAAAAAGCTTTATTTCAAAGTTGTCACGTAAATGCTTTGAAATTACATGTGCTCTATTTAAAACCTCAAGACGCAGATCAGGCTCTCTTGACACTTTAGAAGAGTCCTCGATGCTTCACAGCCCTGGGCAGTGCCCTCCCCTCCCCTCCCATCCGTAACTGCTCTCAGCACAGACAGCAAGTATCAGCAAAGGGGTGGGGATGAGAGCGATTCTGAGTCTGCCCCCCAGCCACACCCCCAAAGCTCCACAGTCGGCTAAGAATCACTTCTGTAGCACAGCACATTCTTCAAATACCAAAGCATGACTTAAAATAACTTTGTTATCTGACTTATTATAATCAGTTATACCAATATTAACTAATACTCTTTAATCCAATTTTGTCTAGGAAAAAATAGATAAAAATAATGATAAAAATTGTCTTTACACGCAATTCATGAAAATTCCATAAGATGGAGACCTTAACCTCTCAAAAAAGACATCTAAAAGTTCACCATCAATTTAGATCTCCTATCCATCTTCCACTAGACCCTCTTTGCAGAACAGAAAACTGAGTTTTTTCCCGTGGAAAAGAAGGTTTTCTTATATGGAGAGCTCTATGATAAGATTTTCTTATTGCCTCACATCACAAATACTGGCAATGTTCACTTGTCATCTAAATGATTAACTCCTCCCCAATAAGGATCGGTGTTGACAAAGTGACAACATGTAATTTCATTTGCAAGTCCAGCAAAGATTTTAGGTGGTGGAAAGGTTAATCGGGAAGTGACACAAGACCCAGAGTAGAATGCACAGGGTGGGAGAGAGTAACATGTGGCTTGAAAGGCACGACAATTGTTTCCCTGACCTGTGGGGATAACTAGCATTTAAACAGGGGCCGTAAGTAAGGAAAAAAAAAAGGGACATAAGTGAGTGTTTAGAATGGGGGAAGGGAAGAATCTACTTTGATCTCTCCATGTTTCACTACTTTTGTTACGGAATTTTCCTTGGATTTCCAGGATATTTCTGAGAAACAATTCTCAGCAGGACTGCTATAAAGGAGGATATGATATTTTAAAAATACTACCACCACCTGCCATTATCCACATCTCCCCTCCAAAAGAGAGAGGAGGAGGGGGGAGAGAGAGGTGGCAGGGGGGTGGAACACGCAGGCAGAACTGGTACCTGTCCTCTCGTAGGCAGACCTTTCACACTGTCGGGTTTGAAGAAGGTGAAGTCGATCATGGCCTGGAACAGAGAGACAGCCTTCTCGGAGTGACCAGCCTGCCTCAGGAAGTGGCACTGCTGAAGAAACAGCGCTGAAAGTGGGGAGAGCAAGGGGAGGATCCTGGTTAACACCACTGAAGGGAAAGAACTTCCAAAAACGTGCAGTTAAACACCGAGAACATCCTTTCCCTGAAATCAGTTCCTGTTATATTTTCAAAGCTGTATTACATAGATGTCCTGATTTAAAAGGACTCACAATAGTACTGTAATCAAAGTATATTTATTCTCATTTTTATATGAAACCATTAAAGAATACAAAACTTAATAAAAACTATAGATATTACATAAAAATAAGGCAAGAAGTTGGTCTGAATATTGCTTATCTAATACTCAAAGCTCTTTATTACAAGAAAAATTCCAGAAAAAGGATGGCGCAGTAGATTTTTATCAGAAAGCAAAGACCTGTACTCAAGTGATCACTAGATGGCATTATTCACCAGCAACTTTCATCCTATGCTCAGTCTGCTGTTAACAAATCAAGGTTCCATGTTGGAAGATTTCAGTTCATCTTAACTGTGGTACAATTCCATTTACTAAATAACATGAAGCTAGTTGAGCATATCACAAATATCAAATACAAGACTCTTTAAGTCAGTGTGGTAAATGCTTATTATTTCTAGACCAATATGTCTTTAGAAGTTAATAATAATAGCAGGGTTTTGGGCAGGCCCTGTGGCTTAGCGGTTAAGTGCGCGCGCTCCGCTACCGGCGGCCCAGGGTTCAGATCCCGGGCCCGTACCAACCACCGCTTCTCCGGCCATGCTGAGGCCGCGTCCCACATAGAGCAAATAGAAGGATGTGCAACTATGACATACAACTATCTACTGGGGCTTTGGGGGAAAATAAATAAATAATAGCAGGGTTTTGATTAAATAAATCTCTGCTGTGTGGCAGACACTGAGCTAGACTCACCATCTAGTATCTCAGTTAATGTGCACAATAACCCCAGAAAGCAGGTATTAACACTCTTGTTGCTGAGGGAGGAACTGGAGCTCAAACAAGTTAAGGAAGCTATCCAAGGTCACACCAGAACCAGCGAAGGGCAAACCCAGGATTCAAGTCAAGAGAGATGCTCTCCAGCTCCTGTATAACATGCTGTCTCCTGTGTCTCATTACCGGACAAAATTTATCTTCTAATCTCCTTCGGGACATAGTGAAAATGTAAACGGTATAATAATACCAATAACCTGTATCTATGCAGTGATTTCCAGTCAGTCAGGGCATCCACGAACATTACGGCCTGAGACCCTATAACGGGGTGAGATGAGCAGCACAGGCACGTCAACAGATGAGGCCATCGACGGCCAACGCGGGTAAGAGACTTGACTTGGTTAATAAGGAGAAAAGCTGGAACTTCTAATCCAGTGATATTTTCCTAACTCTGCTGGCTCTGATGCCGCCCACTGCCAAGAAGGTGGAGCGGGCGGGAATCTGTTATAATCAAAAGGAGTCATAGTACCTTTTTAAAAATCAGTTTTATCAATTTAGACTTTTCTATAATAAACCAAAAATAAATCTTCATTTTCAACTAAAGCCAAAAGAAAGTATAATTCCTCCCATGTAAGCGGATCTGGTCACCAATCTCCTTACCAAACATGGCCTCTTCGGTGCCAGGCAACTCAGGGTGAGATAAGATGCTGCCGTCCTTCACAGCGGACAATGTACTCAAGCATTTTCCATACAGACTGTGAATTTTTGATATTGAGAAGGTGCTAAACTGGCTCTGGCAAAATAAAAGATATTTCTGCCAAAGGGCTGTGTTGTTGGGATGTAAAAATATGAGTTTCTGCCACTCTTTGACCAGCGTGGAGGGCTCCCAGAACTCCGTGCAGAGCTTCAGCTTGGCGAGCTTCAGGTCCACGCTGCCCTGGTTGCTCTCAATGGCCCGCTCCAGAATGGCCAGCTTCTTCTCCAGAAGGAGCTTCAGGGACCTCTTTCGCTTCTCCTGCTCTCCTTCCTCGATGGCATACAGGCCAGGACTTTTCATGACCTCGTCCTCGACAACAAAAGCACCAATTTACAAATGCACGTGAACTGGGGGATCCGCAGGATTTCAACACTGCTTACAGAGTTACATACCGGCCCCAGAAGGGTTCTCACCTCCCAAAATGAAACGTTATTCAGACTTTCTTGATAACCACTTGTTTATCATAATTTCTCTTAATGAAAACACAGCTCCTAGGGTGCCTGTGTCACCTAGGATGTTGGATCTTGTGTTTATTTCACCTGATTCACCTGTCCACTCTCCGTCATTTTAAACTTAGATTTATGTATCAATAACTAGCAGGCAATGTCTTCAAGGCCTTTTCTGAAGAGCCAATTTTAACAATAACAGCCAAATGTGGGACAAAATATGATAATTGTTTAAGTGGCTCAACAAAAATAAGTGGGACTACAACAAATCCATATATTCCAGAAAGGGAGCATATAGCTCTAAGTAATTCAATGAGCAGCCCCCCTCTTTCGCAATTCTGTGTGTTTTACGTGTTCTGTGTGTACTTCCAGAATGTCCACCCCTGCCTGGTGACCATCTACTCTTCTTTCAAGATTCTGTTCAACTTTCACCATCTCCTGGAAACCCTTTCTTACTCCCTAGTGACAAGTCGCTCCCTCATTCCATCCCCAAAGTATACATTACAGCATTTATTACCCTAGATTGCATTTATTCTTCAGTCAGTCTTCTGCATTGGCTTAGAGCAAGCTCAGGGCAAGGACTACAATTCTAATAATCTCTCTATGCCCAGTGCCAGAGTTCCCCATAGGAGCTCAACTTTGCTGCAGAGTACATCGGTTCGCCCAAAACTAGGACTGTCATTCTAAGGCAAGAGAACTGGGACAGCGATCCTTACCTGAAAAGCAACAAACGCCATCCACAGCTGAATGTCCCGAGGATTCTCCCGAACCCTCCTGTTAAACTCCTCCACCTTGGCCTTGAGCAGTGCATTCTCTCTGTCTGGCTGTGAGTCTGGCTGCTTGGATTCTTGCTCTGAAGGACCCTGTCCTTGTAACCACTGTGTGGTGGACGGGTCATAAATCCCCAAAGGGTTCAACCAAGTTGTGACAGGAGGAAGCACATCATCCAAGCCCTTCACTGGGATAAATGAGATTGGCTCAGATGAGGGAGCTTCGGTTTTACTGCTAATGGCAACTCCATCGATGTTCATTAATCCCACGTTCTTCTTCGTAAAATAGCGTTCAACATGCTTGTGCGAACGTTTCTTTTCTCTGGAAGCCCCCTCCCAAGATATACACTGCTTCTTAGGGTTAATGCCAAGGCAGGAGTCTCCTTTCCTCTTGTATCTTATATTTGAAAAAGAAAAAAAGGTTACTGAGGGAATATGCGCACTGGCTCTGAATGAGTGAAGGCCCTCAGACTTCAACTCTTGCCACGCATGTTAACTGCATATATTCAAATTCACCTTACCTTCACGTTGTTTCTATTTAGAGAAATATGAGGATTAGCAATTAAATTTTTCTGCCCCTTTGACTTACTCCTCTAACATTTCAACTCTTCGTTAACGTCTCATGAATTTAAGATCACGACTATCTTCCAGATCTCAGTAATTTATATTTTCCTGGAGCTTTGCAGTTAAAGAACTGTCACATACATTATGCCACTGGATCATCACAATCATATGAGACAGGCGAGGTGGAAATCATCATCCTCTCTTTTACACTATTCCTGAATAAGGACGCTGAGACCTTAGGTGACACTAAGTCATCTGTCTCCTAGACCAGTCCCTTTTCCTCACTATTGTCCTGTGTCCCCACTTAAGAAGATAACAGAGAAGTCTAAGATTCCTTTTTTAATCCTGAAACAAAGTATGTCAAATAAAATTACATTTGGCTATTTTCTACTCTGGAGGAAAAGAGGCTGGATTCTAAAATGCTTTTATGGAACATGTAGGCGTCCCCAGAGTTACCAACGCGTGACTATTGAATATCTGCAAAGCCTAAGGAAAACTGTGCACTTTTCTGTATGAATGTTATACAAACAACCCAATTAAAAAATGGACAAAGGATCTGAACAGCAATTCACAAAAGAAAATATGAATGGCCAATAAGCACATGAAAAAATACTCAACATCATTAGTCATCAAGGAAATGTAAGTTAAAACCACAATGACATACATCACATACCCACCAGAACAGCTCAGATTAAAAAGACTGACAATACTAAACGTTGGTGAGTAATCCACGCAGTAACCAGGACTCTCATACGCTGTTGGCGGGAATGTAAACTGGTACAATCGCTTTGGGAAAAGGTCTGGCAGTTTCTTAAAAAAACTAACACAGACCTACCCTATGACCCAGCAATTCTATTCCCAGGTATTTACCCAAGAAAAAGGCAACCGCATGTCTACACAAAGACTTGTGCACAAATGTTCTCAGCAGCTTTATTCGTAACAGCCAACTACTGGAAAGAGTCCAGGTGACCATCAATGGAAGAATGGACAACGGTGGCATGGCCATGCGATGGAATACTACCAGCAGTAAAAAGGAACAACTACTGACAAATGCCACAACGTGGATGAATCTCAAAAACATTTCACTGAGTGAAAGAAATCAGACCCAAAAGAGTACACACTATATGATTCCATGTATATGAAATTCTAGAATAGACAAAACTAGTTGTTGGTAGAAAAAAATTAGGATAAATTGCCTCGGGAGAGGTGGGGTGTGGACTGACTGGAAATGAGCATGACGAAAGTTTCTGGGGTCACAGCAACATTCTATATTTTCAAAGAGGTCTGTATGCATTTGTCAAAACTCAGCAAATGAAGATTTGTGTATTACACTGTATATAAATTTCAAATCAAAATAAAAAACTAAAACCTTGAACTCTACTTAATGATATGTACGCTGAAGTAATTAGGGGGTAGTATATTGATGCTGGGAATTTACTTTGAAATGCCTCAAAAAAATAAGATGAGTCGATGGATGCATCAATGAATAGATACGTGATAAGGCAAATTGAGTAAAATGTTACTGATGGAATGTAGGGGATGGGTATATGAGTTCCCTGTGAAATTCTTTCAACTTAGGCTATATATTTTTTTAATTTTCATACAAAACTCTGTGGGGAGAAAAAGGCGGGGGAGAGCTGCCGCCATCTTCTGTCAACTCCCAGAAAGCTCTGCCTCCACCTCCCCCTGGTGCAGCCCCAGCACCTCCCTTGCTTCCCCACTGTCAGCAGGTTCCTGAGCAGCTCTCTGCCTTCTGTGCCTCCCTCACTGCTCATGGGCGTGAATCTCACTCTGCGGGAAGAGTCTCTCACACCCACAGACAAGATCTCCCGCAAAGCCTTTCTCTTTGTCCTCTCTCTCAACTGCTCCTAGATTCCCTCAGGATAATCTCGCTCCATTCATGAGTGAAAAAGAACTTCAACCAAGGGGTGATGAGACAAAATAGTGCTAAAAGAGCTCTAAATAAGCCTATCATTCCCTGAGGAAAAATAAATGAAAAAAGTTTTGTTCTCCTTAATTACTACCATTTTAATAGTACTGTTTCCTCACTATTTTCACTAAAAGTGAACAGTATTTTAGATATTCGTATAATCTCTTTTTTAAAAAGGTTTACTGAGTTTTCCGACTTTAAAACTGCATTTTGTAAAATTGACTTTAATAGCGACATTTTGTAGCAAATTGGATGAAAATGATAAAGGAAAAAAAAGCATCGTGCTGGTCTATATTAAGTATCTACTTTCAGGTATGTGTGTCTGTATACATTTACATGTATACACGCACATCCTTTTTAAAAATAGCTGATATACAGCTTCCGGCTTTCCTTCCTACTTTTTTTTTTTTTGGTGAGGAAGATTAGCCCTGAGCTAACAACTAATGCCAATCCTCCTCTTTTTGCTGAGGAAGATTGGTCTTGGGCTAACATCTGTGCCCACCTTCCTCTCCTTTATATGGCACGCTGCCACAGCATGGCTTGACAAGTGGTGAGTCGGTGCGTGCCCGGGATCCGAACCTGTGAACCCCAGGGGCGCCAAAGCAGAGCATGCATACTTAACTGCTATGCCACCAGGCCAGCCCCCCTTTCTACTTTTAAGCATTTCCTCATACCATTAGTTTTAGAAAATATAATTTTTATTGGCTTCAAATTGATCTATTAGTGGATGTGCCATAACTTTTTTTTTTTTTTTTTTTTTTGCTGGGCAAGATTCACCCTGAGCTAACATCTGCTGCCAATCCTCCTCTCTCTTTTTTTTTCCCCCTCCCCAAAGCCCCAGTACATAGTTGTATATTCTAGTTATCAGTCCTTCTAGCTCTTCTATGTGAGCCACCACCACAGCATGGCTACTGACAGATGAGTGGTGTGGTTCTGCACCTGGGAACCAAACCCAGCCACCAAAGCGGAGCACACCAAACTTTAACCACTAGGCCATCAGGGCTGGCTCTGTGCCATAATTTATTTAACCATTTCCCTACTGTTGGACATTTAGGTTGTATCCAATTTATCATAGAATCTTAATAATTGGGCAGGACCTAAGATGTAATTTAATGCAATATTCCCCCAAATTAAGATACTTTTCCTATAATATCTGTATCAAATAATCAGCTGGTCTTCACTTGAATCATTCCAGAGATAGGGAACCCCACTTTGTTTGGAGGTTCAGTAAATGATATCATATGTACATTTAATTTAAATGAACTCAAATATAGGCACTTGGCCACCAAAAAAAAAAAAAAGAGGGAGGGGGTATGGGAAAAGAATATATTTAAATCAAGCACACAAGTCTGCCCTGCATCTACTCAGTGGGTCTGAGCCCAAGTGAGCTGAGCTACACAAAATAAATTTGCCTTTCCTTCAGTGAATTCAATTCACACATGCCTCTCTCAGTGCCAGACTGCCTGGGGTGGAATTCCAACCCTACCATTTACCAGCAGGGTGACCTTGACCAAGTTATTAAAAACAAACAAACAAACAAACTTGTCTGTGCCTCAGTTTCTTTATCTGTAAAATGAGGATAATAACAGTACCTATGTCATAGCATTGCTGGGGTGATCAAAAAAAAGTTTATATATATAAAGACCTTAGAAGAGTCCTTATAAAAGTTTATACATGTAAGTCCTTAGCCATATAGTAAAGGCTGGATAAGTTTAAATTATTATTATTATTTTATAAAACTTGGCTCCTAAACATAAGCCAACTCCTTCATCTGTTACATAGCCAAAGAAACAACAATCTGTTTCAAAAATGGAGAAAAAACTGACTGAACTGAACTTCACTGACAGACAGTATGTAAGTCCTAAGGAATATTCCAAAGGTAATTCTGACTCTGTTATAAATTAACTTAAGAACCCAACCCCTGTTTACCACAATACCCCAACACACACCACATCATTGCTGGGATGCTCACACTATTAGAAGATCTGTTTTTATACTGAGCCAAATCCGACTTCTGGAAACTTCCACTCATTGGTCCTGGTTCTGCCTTCTCAAGTTACAGAGAACACTGTCAATCCACCTTCCAAAAGATAGTCCAACAGAGCTTACAGGACAATGACCAATCCCTGCTATAAGCCAAATATCCCTAAGCCCTCATCTAGTCCTCACAGGATGGCCAAGTCGTCCACTCACCTTCCTCTCAATGCTCTTGGTTTTGTCAGTGTCCCTCTTAATGTGTGAAAATTCAGCACCTGACACAATACTCCCACTGTCCTCTGACCACCTCAGGGTGCCACGGGATCAATACTTCTCTAGGCCTGGACACTAACAGTTGTATAGCTATTAATCCAGAAAAGACTTACCTCACTTATGCTTTAGTAAATTACAAGGAAATCACGTCAGTGCCCTAAGCCCTTTACAGTAGTATCTTTGCAGCTCAGATTAATAAAGTTGTCTCTAATTACTTTCTTCCCAAGATCTGGGCCATTCATTAGCAGAGGCTCAAGAGCCACTCTTTGTTAATATTTTTTCCTTTTCTCATCTATTACTAAACAACCCTTTATATTTGCACACCAATGTCTAATTCCATACCAAATATTTCTGATATTTGAGTGTAAGGCACAACAGGAGTTACAATTGCCAATTTACAAATGAAGAAATGGAGGCTCACACAGATAAAGTGACTTGCCCGGGATTACATCACTAGTAAACAGCAGAGTCAGAATGAGAACCCATCCTGTTTCCCAATCTAGAAAATGTTCTACCACACAACCTGTCTCCTCCTTGTTAGTGGGCAGTGAAAGAACATTTGAAGTCAGAGAAACACAGGTTCAAATCCCCACTCTGCTGCTTCCTGGCGGCATGCCCTTGAGAAGTTACTCAACCTCTCTGAGATTCCTGTCCCTCACGCGTAACATGAGTGCTCTCCTCCTCACGGAGCAGCCGTGAGGATCAGACAGGCTGATGCAGGTGAGAGAGCGAGCAGGGGAGCCTGTCACATACTTTAGGCCCAGCCAACGCTGGTATCTACCACACCTGTGGCACTACACCGTGGCGGCACGGACAACCAAACAAGGCTTTAGGGGGTATTAAGATAATTCGAAAATATATGAATACATTTTAAATATGATAGTCATTTACTCTCAGCCATTAGGTTTTCAGAGACAGTATGTAGATATAAATATGCATTGAAAAATAACTGCTATAAACTCATCACAAAGGAAACTTTAGTTGGAATTGCTTATGTGGTGAGGTATAATGTCCTGATAAGTGAAAACATGATTAAAATTTGGAGATGCAGCAAAGAAATAGAAACTGAAATTTATTTTAAAAAGTAATTAGCCTATAAAGAACAATAACGATCTTCAAGGTCTCCTCTTGGCCTTACGTTCCATGATTCTCTACCTTCAATTTCCATGGCCTGTAAGCTGTTTGGGAATGGAGATTGTATATTTTGTTCCTGATGTTCCCAACAGTGTCTTACACAGTACTAAGTGCCTTGAGGGTTTAGTAAGTATTCAAATATTTCTGATTCACAGATTAGAGGAGAAAAGTTTAAACTCATTACTGAGGGGCCAACCCAGTGGTGTAGTGGTTAAGTTTGCGCACTCCACTTCGGCGGCCCAGGGTTCACGGGTTCAGATCCCAGGCGTGGACCTACACACCACTCATCGAGCCATGCTGTGGTGGCATCCCACATACAAAACAGAGGAAGACTGGCACAGATGTTAGCTCAGAGACAATCTTCCTCAAGCAAAAAGAGGAAGATTGGCAGCAGATGTTAGCACAGGGCCAATCCTGCACTCCCCCCAAAAAAGATATTTAAACTCATTACTG
This sequence comes from Ceratotherium simum simum, assembly GCF_057802395.1. NCBI lineage: Eukaryota > Metazoa > Chordata > Mammalia > Perissodactyla > Rhinocerotidae > Ceratotherium > Ceratotherium simum. The sequence continues at coordinate 15,059,815 of NC_141923.1, read as the reverse complement.
AAGTAAATACCATCACCTATTTTTATGATTATCTGGTGATGTATACTGGAAACATTTTGGAAAAAAGTCACTACCGTTTAACATTATTTTTTAAATGGCATACACAGGAGGGAGTGGATAAATAAAAGGCTTTCACAACTTTTTTATATGGCATGTAGATTAGACTAAATGATTCCCAGATACTTTGTCACAACTAATTATTTCAAGGTATTTTCAGCTTCATTCATTCAACAAATATTTACTGAACACCTACTATGCCAGGCACTGCGCCAAGCACCTGGATAATAAGATTAATCTGACCTGGATCCTGATCTCAAGGCTTAAGCTTTCCTTTTAGAATGTGAGATAAGACACATTCCTCAATAACTTAACAATGGATAAAACCCCACGGAATCTGAAAGAAGCAGCAGCGGCAAACACACAGAGACGGTGCGAGAGAGTTCAGAGGAGAAAGAAGTTACTCCCACCAGTGAAATCTGGGAGAGACACCACGATGGATACCTTGCTATATCTCCTCGGTAGAGAGACTTATACTCCCAGTTTGCAGGATCCGGTTTCTTATCTGTTCTGAAGGTTTCTCCTGTCAGAGCCTGAATGTCCTCAAGCCAAACAAAGCGACGTCCAGCATCAGCAGCGGCATTGTTTTCCTGACTGCGGGACAAAAGAAGGTGAAGAAGAAGGAGAGGCACTTACAAATCTTCCAGTTAAGATTTCACATTTTCAGAAATACAAAAATTAAACATTTCCAACTCCACACAGCGTCAAGCGCACCTAAGCACATAAAATGTGTACACGCCATAGAGATGGGAACGGGACTCCTGCTCTGGAAAAGGAGTTTTAAAAAATAAAGCAAAAACTGTCAACACTAAATGGCACTTTACCAAGAAAAGAAGTCATCTTATCTCAAAAATTAACCTGACGGATATAGGTGTTCTTTTTAAATATTTCATTTAAATGATTGTCACTTGAATTGCAAATATATTTATAAACAAGCTTTCTTCTTAAAAAAAAAACAGGAATTCTTTTCAGAGGCACTTGGGAGTGCAAGGCAGAGGGAACTATCATACCTTCAAGGGTGACAGCCACTGACATTCAAGTGGGCTGCAGTTACTTCACCTAACTTATCTGAAAGTGCTCAGATAATTTATTCCAACTCAAAACTTAAAAAGAAAAAAAAAACCCACAGTTCTGAATGATTCAGTCTCAGACGTTACTTAGGCTTGGTCTAAATCTCGTTTTTATAGACTGTGTCCAGTGTTTTGCCTGTTCATACAGATCTCCTACATAAAGGGCAGTGAGTCCACTGTAAGACAAGACCCTACTTATCCCTTTGAATCAATCTGGGAGCTGGCAGACCTTCAGCTCAGATATAAATGGAACCACTTCCCCAGGAGTCAAGTGAGAGGGAGAGACAGCTTTGCTGGCATCTAACATCTTTCTTCCTCTAAAGAAAATCAGTTCATAGTGCTGCTGACACAAGAAGCTGCCAAAGTCGTCAAAACAGCCATTAACTGCTGTTCCATCTTTGCTTTTTGGCTCTGCCCAGACAGAAATAAAGATTCTGGAGGCTTCTAAATCATTCTTGGCTGCGAATTCAAGAGAATGGTATTTCAGGGACGCAAAGTAGCTACTCAATATTTATTGAATGACATGTCTCAGGTTAAAATACACTGTCATTTTATCACATTCCCCTTCAGAACAACTATGGAGGGTTTTCTGTTGACAAAAACCGTCAAGGGCAGCAAAAGGAGAGAAAGAGATTGATACATTCCAGAAAGAAATGGAAAACCAACTGGGAGGAAAAAAAAAGAAGGGCCAGCTGCAGACGACTCCTGGGGAGCAAACATGCCCTTCTCCCTCCCCTATTGGGTACTGAATCCAGAGGCAGGATGTGCTCTGGGCGGTGTGCGAGGAATGATCTGCTTTCAGCTGAAGGTAAAGAAGCGCGCATGCTAGGAAACAAAGGTCAATTAGAAGCTGTAGCCTCTGGGGAAGTCGTCCCTCGATCACCCTGAAAGAGAGTCCCACGTGGCGTACTACCCTCCATGAACCCACTTTCCTGACATCACGGAAAGACTCGCACTACTCACTAATATCTTAGTCCTTGTCTATATGGAAACAAACAATTCTTCCAGGTCACCTTCCCAGAAAGAGACTACAGAAGTAAATAGTAAGAAAGTAAAAGAGAAAGACAAGAACAATCTATTTTGATCTTAATGGGGATATTCTGCAAAATATTAACAAACTTAAAAATGCGGTCTGGATCATAAAACTATCAAGAGGCTGCAAAGATCACCTCTGACGTGGTTAAGCACAGGCTGAAAATAACTATCTTTCAAGTTCTAATGGTAGTTCCTATGTGGGTTCAGGAAATTCTTTCAAGCCCGTTTTCCTCAGTTATAAAAAAGGACAAGTAGCTAAAGGTGAGTTTTCAGAAGATACAACAGTTAATGTATTTTGCTTTGAAGACATACTAAAAAGCAAGAATATCAGTAATATATTCATTCACATAACAAAAATGTATTGAGTGCAAGCAAGGCGAGCGTGGTTCCAGTTCTCATCAACTCAAATTCAGAACCTTTGTGTTTGACTCTCTGTTTTTCCCTCCTAGAGCAAGCATAGGTTACAAGTACAGCACCTGAGACACACAGAGGGTTAAATAAATCTGGATCCTCTGAGCCACAGAGGCCTGCAGTTCTGTAACTGTGATCTGATGACAGAAGGATCCCGGAAGGCTGTGTTGTTTGCCTCTCTGATGGAAACTCTAGGAGCCAGATTCCAGACTTGCTCCAAGGCAGAGCTCTCACTGACATCAATGGAACATCTAAGCACACAACAAAGCAACTAATCCCTGAAGAGTGACGAAAATCTTAACAGCACTAAGTTTTTTTAAGTACGCCTTGAACAGGCACTTAAATTTTCTCTCTTCCAGAGCATATGAACAAAGAAAAGAAAAAAGTTAAATGAGAAGTAATTTCGGTAGTTTGACCACACACCAACTGTGCCATCTACGGGCAAAGTGCCCCCCTATGTAGGAGGATCTTAGACTAAGCAGAGAGGAAAAGTCATCATTGAGTACCTACGCTGTGATCGTTCTGTAGGATGACTTGAGCAATATGCTCAACGTAGACCGCAGAGCGAAATGTGGAGAGAAAGCAAGCCCCCAAGGAAAGGAAATACTGCGGTCATGAGCTATTCTATGCCTTCAACACAGTGATTCTAAACAAATGGGAAATAAGAAGGAGAAAAGCAATGATTATGCTAAGTGCTATTAACTTTAACCAAGGAGAGGGTGTGTGTGCGTGTGCACTCGTGTGCACACAGACACAAAGGGGTTGATGGGAGTGACTGCAAGGAAGATATACCAAGGAAGAGAAGACAGTCTTCTTACTCTTTTTAAGTGTGGAGGCCAAGAGCTCCTCACAGATGGAACCCTTAACTACGTAGTGAACTGGCCCACATACCCACTGTGGGGCACATTTGCCATCTTTCAAAAGTCCCAAAGACTTTTAGTCTGAATCAGATTTTGACACAATCATTATTGTGTCTAATTAACATTTCTCAAATAAAATCACGGCCCTAATTTTTTTTAAGAAAGTTTTCTTTTTTTTTTATGTTGACCTAATGGTAAAGCTCTATTTTTCCCCCCAGCTTTACTGAGATATTTATTGACTCCACTTTGATTTAGTGGCTAAATAATCATTCAAATGCCTAACTTGTGGCAGTAATCAAGGGAGAAAAACTCAAGACTTAAAATATCATAGGTATTTGAGAATAAAAAACCTACTTTGGTTTCTCTGTTTCCTTTTTATTGTCTCTAATGCTTCTGGAAGATTTGTCCTTTTCAGAATCAGTATCTAGCTCAGATTCACTGTTACTCGATTGCCCACGTTTTCTCTTGGTTTTCCTGTGGTGCTCATGCTTCCTTTTCTTCTTTTTCTCTTTTTTCTTTTTCCTGCTTGTTTGTTTGAGCTTTTTGTCAGTGTCACTTTCATCTGAAGACTCTGACTTCAGAGGACTTCTGCTTGGGAAAATCAACATTAGAATTATTTTCAAAAGAGAATTCGAGAAAAGAATACATAAATAATTAAGGAAATAAACAAATCTGTAAAAGGGAATCCTATAAATGCCCACATGGACTTACTACTTGCCCAAACATTATCAGTACCTTCCTGGATTACAACTCACCTTAAAGACTTAAGAGTTGGACCTAAAATAACACCAGGTGAAGAAATTCTAATTTTAATAGCTTCTAAACCTATACTTTCATAGTTATACATTTTTAAATGAAAGTAATCTACCAGTCGTTTTAAAATATAGTATTTTTTAAAGCAACCTTATAAAAGGTTTATTTTCAGTCTTAATGTATTATGCCAGCATGACCTGAATGCCAAAAAAAAAGTTTAATTCTGGTCCTTGTTTTTAAAGGTTATAATGAGCTCTTTCTCATTACTGGCATATCTATAAACAAATCCCTTTCATGCATCAACTATTCTCAATTTATAAAGGCTTCTTAGGCTTTTAGAGTACATGGCTTCCCAGGGTTCATCATATTAATGAGACCATCTAGTCTGTATTTGCGAGAGAGCTCATTTCTCAATTCAATGATCTACAACAAAATTCTCTCAAAGCTGGGGAGAGATGTGTGCCATCTTGCTTTCCCCAAAGTTTTCATGTGATTTTATCCTATGCTATATTATACAAGCTCCTTCTACTTTTACAAAAGTGTTGAAAATGTAACTAAAGAAATATCTGAATTACAATATTCTAAAGGTTACTAATGAGGTTAGTAAGTTACTTAAGAATCACAATGATGCCATTTCCCTCCTGGCCTAATTATTGGCAGTAACTGTGTCACGTTCTTGCCACTACAATGCCAAGGGGAAAAAAAAGGAATAATCTATAAGAGTGAGGTAAGGGAAAAAGATCAAAGATCATCTCATTACTTTAAGCAAAAGGAGGAGTTTTACTTACTCTTTTATCATAGAGTTTTCTAAGGAGCATCATTCCAGCTAAGCCATAGACGGTACACTGACAAAGACTAAAAATCCATCTATCAAAAAAACTACCTTGTCAGTGGTGACCCTTCAGAAGCAAGGGCTGTGGCCTCTTCAGTTTGTTGGCTCAGAGATGGTATGGTTCCAACACAAAAGCTTGGGTTGCTCAGCCAGTCTAATTCTGCACATGCAAAGGGGGAAAAAAGATCAATGAAATGAGCTCAATGTGACTTCTACAGCAGGAAATCCATCCTATCAGCTGACATCCTAATTCACAGCCAATGTCAGCCAGACATTCTCAACAGTCCACAGAAGCCAAAGGGAATCCATGAAATTATTACAAAGGGCATGAGACTTTAAACACACTCTAAAATATTTAAGACCAAAATCCTCTTGTGATATCAGGCTGCGGCTTAAGCAAAAGCCACGTAACAAGTGTGGCCTAAGGGGCAACAAGGCTTTCTGATTCCACCCACACTCTAAAGAGCACGAACACTTCCAAAGCATTAGGTTTTAATGACCTCAACTTTGATTTAGACAATTCCAAAAGGTTAAAAAATCAAATCACACATAAAAGTCCACCATGCTTAATATTATTACAGAAGATTAAGATACTTTTCTTTAAAAAAATATTCCAATGTTCTATCTTAGTATAGTAACTTAACATAAACCTTTTCCTATAACAGTGCTACTCTTTGAAAATAAAAACACAAGGTGTCAACTTTTCGAATTAATGCTAAAATTACATAAGATGTTACCAATGATTATCTCTGGGTGGTGAGATTAAATGCCCAAAATTTTTCTTCTGCGTATTATTAATTTCTAACTCTTATACAATGAACTATTTCTGAATTACTTATTTCCTAACTTCCAGGAGTCTTAGCTGTGAGGAAAGAAAAAAAACAGGGGATGGTGGTAGCAAGGGGGCACAAGGAGGGGTCTGCATTCTGTCCTGTTTTGTTTTAAGATGGGAGGCCAGAGCATATTCATATGCTGAGGAGAAAGAACCCAGGAAATAGTTGAAGTCAGAAAAGAGAAGGGTAATTGCACTTTTTAACAGCTGTACTGGGACACACAGACATGTCTCGGGAGATGCTGCAGGGTCGGTTCCAGACCACGGCCAGAAAGGGAATACTGCAACAAAGCAAGTCTCATGAATGTTTTGGTTTCCCAGTGCATATAAAAGTTATGTTTACACTATATTGTAGTCTATTAAGTGTGCAAAAGCATTATGTCTAAAAAAAAATACATACCTTAATTTAAACAATATTTTATTGCTAAAAAATGCTCATCATCACCTGAGCCTTCAGCAAGTCTTAATCTTTTGCTGGTGGAGGGTCTTGTAAAAAACACAATATCTGCAAAGCACAATAAAATGAGGTACACCTGTAACTGATATACCATAAGGTTCACCCATTTAAAGTGTACTATTCGATGGTTTTTAGTATATTTAGAATTGTGCAACTATCACCATAAAATAAATTCAGAACCTTTTCATCATCCCCAAAAGAAACCTCATACCTATCTGCAGACACTCTCCATCTCCCTGCTCCTGCTCTCCCACGCCCACTCCCAGCCCTAGGCAACCACTAATCTACTTTCTGTCTCTACAGATTTGCCTACTTTGGACATTTAATATAAGAGATGATACAATAGGCGGTCTTGTGTAACTGTCTTCTTTCACTTGGCATACTGTTTTCAAGGTTCATCCATTGTAGCATGTACCAGTACTTCATTCCTTTTACTGCTGAATAATAATCTATTTTACGGATATACCATATTTTATCCATTCTTCAGTTGATGGACACTTGGGTTGTTTGCATTTTTTGGCAATTATGAATAACGCTGCTATGAACATTCATGTACGAGTTTTTTATATGGACATACGTTTTCATTTTTCTTTGGGAGATATCTAGGAGAACTGCTGGGTCATATGGTAACTCATGTTTAGCATTTTGAGGAACTGCCAGACTCTTTTCCAAATTGGCTGCACCATTTTACACTCCCATTAACAATGTACGAGAATTCCAATTTCTCCACATCCTTGCCAACTTGTTACTATCTTTTAGATTACAGTCATCCTGGTGGGTGTGACATGTTTTCTCATGTGGTTTTGATTTCTATTTCCCTGGTGACTAATGATGTTGAGCATCTTTTGATATGTTTATTGGCCATTCATATTTGAAAAGAAATAACTATCCAAATCCTTTGCCCATTTTTAAATTGGGTTGTATTTTTATTATTGAGTTGAAAGAGTTCTTTATATATTCTGTATTCTAGTCCCTGATGGTAATTGCATCTTAGTGAAGAGGAGATATCGGAATGCACGCTCCCTGATGGCAGGGACTTTGTTTTATTCACTGCTGTATCCCCAGCACCCAGAGCAATGCCCAGCACACATCAGTAGGAATCTGATAAATATCTGTGGAGAAGAGGGGAGGGAAGAGGGAAATTCCTAAGGAGGAAAGGTACACTAAACAGCACAGGAAAAAGGGAAAGAGGGGGATTCTAATTTATGAAGTGACTACCGCAGCCCAAGCACCAAGTTAAGTACTTTACATCCTTACATTTTATAATCCTCACAACAGCCCTCCACGGGAGGTATGATGATCTCCACTGCACAGAAGAGGAAACTAAGGCTCAGAGGGATTAAGTAATTTGTAAGGTCATATCCAGTAAGTGCTAAACAATTGTTCACGCAATCTTTCTTCTACTGTCTCCTTTTTCCTTCTGAGGTTGGTTCCCTTCCCTTGGGCCTAATTCCTGGCAAGAGGTAGGTGAAGACAGCTCCTGTTGCTTCCTGAGATCACAATTATTTCCCCAATAACAGGAATCTATCATGAACAAAGGAGAAGTGGAAAAGATGGAACAAAAAGATGCAAGAATGAGATGCTCTCAAACAATTCCAGTATATTTTTACATAAATATTCTCCATAGTGATGTCAGCTTGGAGGAAATGTAAAGAAATACAGATGTCAAAATAACATAAAGGATGTGAGAAAGTCCTTCAGAAGGTGCAAGAAAGGCTTCTTAAGGATGCAATGCAGGCTTTGCCATAGGGGACCACTGTGGAAAAACAGTAGTTTATAAAGAACTAAAACCCTTGGGTTTTGAACTCAAATCATCATTGACCCTCTGCGTGATCTTCATCTCAATCAAACGATCGTTTGTCAGGGCAAAAGGGATTTTCACCTGAAAAGAAGTTGCTGCTTCTCCTACTTCCTTTTTTTTTTTTCCATAGCATATCAGCAGTGAACATGCATGGAATATCAGCAGTAATCATCACTGGATGTCAGCCTGGAGAAACTTTGGAGATCCTCTAGTCCAGAGATTTTTAAAACATTTTTTAGCCAAAGAACACACTGCTCAAACAAAATCTTTCAGAGAAGTCCAACCCGCAGAACAGAAAGAGCAGGGATGCTCTTGTTGGGGGTTCAGAGGGAGGCAGTGGGTCTGAGAAGGCTCTCTGGAGCACAGCCTGGATACCACGCCCTCACTGACAGATCAATAGTTGGAGGCCCAAAGAAGTGAAGTCATGTGGCCCGGGGCACACATTTGAGCCTGGATCTGCGACTCTCCATCCAGTTCTCTCCACCACATCACGGTGCTACCCTTCACTTCCTCAACTAAGGAGATGGTTTTCCTAAAGTCTCCTTGCAACTGGTGCATGGGGCTATTAGGGTAATTTTCATATTGTAATCTCATTATCCGCATGTCAGTCTTCCCACTATATTCTAAGCAAAGGTCAACAACTCAAATCCTTAGAGGGACCAGATTACTAACGATTACTGTGACACTATAGAAAGTGACAACAAAAATATTTTGCCAGCTAAACAAACACACCAATTGGTTTACAACTCTTACATTCAAGTTTCCAGCTCGCCTTCCCTCCTCCCACTCCTTTCTGAACTTTATCTTTGCATCTTTTATCCCTAGCACCTAATTTACTGAACAAACTGAAGGAATTTGAGATGGTCAAAAGCATGCCAATATCTGGGTATAAAAAGTACAGCTATTATAATTCTCCCATTCTTCATTATAAATGCAGATTTAATCATTAAGGAATAAAGTACTGAATACCTACTACATGCCCAGGCACAGTTCTAGGCTTTGGGGGTACAGTGGTGAACAAGACGGGCCAAGTCTCTGCTCTCATGGTGTTTATGCATAATTATAACCTCAACTGTTCACATAACACATTTGGATTGTCAATTAAATTTTAGTTACACAGAATCCTGGAGAACGTTATCTGAAATTAAAAGATGCTTTATTAATCAGATTGCAAAGTCCTTTTCTATATTTACTTACATCCTCACATAATTTACAAGCGTCCTCAACAGAAATCAAATATGTCACTAGATAATTGTGTCAATACTAAACAGGATGTAACATATTACAGAGAAGACTAGCAGGATACCACAGGCCCAGGGTTTAAGATAGAGAAGCTGACTGGCTGACAAACCTTTGTTCCTGCAGATTGGTAAATAAACCACATGCTGGAACTCGCCTGGAAATTAGCACTCTGCTATAGACATACACACATCTAAGAAAGGAAGACAGGTGGAACTATCAGGCAGAAAAACCACTTGAGAACTACTGCCTAACAAAAACTAGGCAGGTGTAGGAGATCAAGATTTGGCCACCCTGAAATATATCTCTTTACCTTGATTGTTTTCTCTGAGGGACATTTGACCTCCCCCACTAACTGCCTAAAGAATTTGACATGGTGGCTCCTTCCTGGAACAGATCTTCTATCATGACGGCTGTAAAGATAATGTAGGATAGAGGTTACAATAGGAAAGGCACTAAGCCCCTTTTATCAAAAACTCTGTCTCTCCCTGACCACATTATCTATAGATGACCCTGAAAAGCATTGTCTTCCTGTCCTCTGAAGTCCCAGACCACTACCCACCCCCAACACGTTCCTCGCCTTTAGCTGCAATACTTAAGCAAGCAGCTTAGACAGAGGGAGGAGTTGCTCATTTCTGAGTTTCTCCCATGTATACATGTTATTAAACTTGGTATTATTTTCTCCTGCTAACCTGTCTTGTTAATTATTTGGCCAGCCATAAGAACCTTAAGGAAAAGGGCAGAGGGAGAGTCTCCCTCTTCCCCCAACACAGGCATCTGGAAGAACCACAGCACGTGTAACCTTACAGAAAATAATATAATGAATCATCACTGAATAAGTTAAGCTAAAATGCTTTTTGCGATAAGTTTATTATATAACTCTATTTCTCCATCACTAGTGAAAATGCTTTAATTCAATTCCACTATGGACGGAGGGAGGAACGAATTGCCATGAATAGATTTGAATTTTAAAAACAAGTTTTGAATCACAATTGGATAAAATACCCAAGTTCTATACCTATTCCCCATTCTCCTTCAACAAAATAGCACTGATTACTAGTTGAAGTGAACTCAGAGGTGAGCACCTTCTCTCCAGGGATGATAATTCAAAAGACATTTCTAGGGCTGACTGTATACATAAATTAGCATATATATGTTAGGGAAGGAGGTTGTTCCTTTAAAAAGAATGAGCCAAGCTCTTCATTTTGATGGAAACTCCCATTTTCTGACAAAGAATCTGAGAGCACAAACATTTGTACAAAAGGCACCAGGCGAACATGGCTAAGAACTGCATTTAGGATGGTGATTACAGAGAACCTAAGCAAAGTCAGCCCTTCCACAGAGCTAACCTACCATTTGAGAGACCCAGGGATCCCAAAGGCAATGTTTAAGCAACCAAAACCCCAACATTCCAGTGTGATAGTGTGGTTTATAACACAAGCTCCGGAGACAGAAGGACTCAAGTTCAGATACCGGCTTTATCGTTTACTAGTTGTGCAACTCTGAACAAAATACTTCATCTCTCTGAGTCTCCTTTCATTCAGCATTTTTTCACTGAGAGCCAGGCATTGTTCTAGGTGCCCCAGAACACACAGCGAACAAGGCGAACCCAACACAATGCTCAGGGAGCTGACACCCTGGCAGTCACTCACATGCAATGAGACAAACGCCGAGACAGAGAAAATATGCAGGGTATAACGAGAGCACGTAACTAGGTTCCCGAATCCAAACTAGGTATGGCTCAGAGAAAGTTGCCTGGGAGAACATCTCAGTTAAGACCTAAATGATGAGGAGCTGGGCAAATACGCCCTTAGGAAACATCTAGGCAGAGGAAATGGCTTATACAGAGGCCTGAAAGTGAGACAGCATGACTCTCTGGGAAACAGCAGGAAGACGTTAGGCTGGACCAACGGGAGTGAGGGGAAGTGGGGGCAAAATGAAGCTAGAGAGGTTTAGGGGCCTTAAAAAACACGTTAGAGTTTGGGTTTACCCTAAGAGCAATGGGCAGACGCTCGAGAACCTTGAACAAGGGTGACAAAATCAAATCTAGTGTTCAATCAGCAGCGAAGAGCAGTGTTTAAGAGCACGCACTTTGAAGCTAGACTGCCTGAGCTCCAATCCTGGCTCTGTGGCTTGCTAGCCATGTGACCGCAGGCAAGGTACTCATTGGCTCTGGGCCTCCATTTCCTCCCCCTTTAAAAATGTAGATAGGGCCAGCCCAGTGGCTTAGGGGTTAAGTGCGTGCGCTCCGCTGCTGGCGGACCGGGTTCGGATCCCGGGCTCGCACCGACGCACCGCTTCTCCAGCCATGCTGAGGCCGCGTCCCACATACAGCAACTAGAAAGATGTGCAGCTATGACATACAACTATCTACTGGGGCTTTAGGGGAAAAAAATGAATAAATAAAATCTTTGGGAAAAAAAAAATGTAGATAATAGTACCAACTTTATAGGGTTGTTATGAGGATTCAGTGAGTTAATATTTGTAAAGCATTTAGTGAATGGCACATAGGGTTTTTAAATAAATAATTTCAAAATTCTGGTGCCATGTGGAATGTGGTTCAGGGAGGGAAGGTAGGACTAAAGATGGGGAGACTATTTAGGATGCTGTTGTAATAATCCAGGGATGATGGTGGCAAAAATTAGGTAGCAGCAGTGAGAACAGAGGGAAATGAATGAATTTAAAATTCGTTTGGAAGGACCGAATGGGGGAAAAGGGCAAGTCGAGGTATGTGTCTAAGTTTTGGCTTAGGGGAATGGTGGTATCATTTTCTGCTATGTGAACACAGGAAGAAGAGCAGGTTTGCACGGAAAAAGATAATGAGTTTAATTTCTTCCCCAAATATGGGTAATACACCTGCCTCAAATGTTGTTATGAGGATTAAATAATCTGATATGCCATCTTCCATCCACACATTCGACTTCCAAGCAACAATGTTTTAGAGTATACAATCCTAACAAACAATCTGATGGTGTAGGAAGAAAAGCTTGTGAATTGATCAGACCCTGGGGGCTCTCTGCTGCTTCTAACACAATGGAGGCACCATATACCTATTTGTTGAAAGAATGAATGTGGCTGAATCCAGCTCCCCCAGACTCCTTACTGAACATGATGCCTCCTTAAATCCTGGCCTAACTCTTAACAGTACCTCGGGAGGGAAGAACAGAGCCTCTCTCCCTTGCTTTGGTATTAGCTGTCTTTCCTGTCCAGGAGTTTAATTTTTTTTTTAATTAAAACTGTACCCACTACTACTAACACTATCTTACATTTTTATAACATTTTATAGTGTAAGCCAAAAAGCACAGTGTTTCTATTTACAACAGCAAAAGACCAGAAACACTTCCAAATGTCCTTAATAGGGACTGGCTGAACAAAGCATGTGACATCCACATGATGGACTTCTGTGTACCAGTCCAAAAAATGAGGAAGATCCCTATACTCTGCTGTAGGGTGGTCTCCAGGATTTAAGGTAAAATGCAAAATAGTATGCATTTAAGAAAGAGAAGGGAAATCTAGTTGCTCATATTAAGGGGGGTAAAAATGGAAGGATATTAGAAACTAATGAAAATTCTAACCTGCAGGGGAAGAAACTAACAGGTTGGAGGAATAGAGATGGAAGGTTTTATTTCTCTGAATATACCTGGTTTATAGTTTCAACTTTAGAACCATGTAAATGTTTATAAAACAAGATCAAATCAAAACCATGAAAAAAGCAATCTCTAAAAAATTGAAAACAAATATACCTAATTGTATATCAAATTGGTGACAAAACCACACATAGAATTATTTCAAGTGATTTGAAAACACAGTAATCTGACTGCACATCCATTGAGGGATATGTGCTAAGGACAAATAGAACTATAAAGATATATTGAACTATTTAGTATTAGTCATATTACTACTGTTATTTTGAACATATACATAATTGTACTAATGGCACAAGGAACCAAGATTTTCAGCATAAGAGGAAAGAACTATAAATATTAAATCAAAGAAATGGAGTCAGAATCTCACAATCTTACATTTGGACTGGAAATATCAATATGAATTCATGACATATTTTTCTCTTCCTGGTCCTGACCACTGAAAATGTCTAGAAGTAATGACAACCCAGTGCAATGGTACTCCTAACATCCAATTAGTGGTTTTAACATACCCATACCATTTTCCACTAAAAGAAACCAGGGTTCCTTGGAGAAATGGTCAATTCCAGGCTGTAACACATGTAAGCGATGAGGTCTGGGCATCTTTTAGGCCAGAAAGCAAGGAAGCGATTAAAGATAACTGGGTCATGTCAAAAAGACACGGGCACCAACTTGATTAGTCCCCCATTAGACAAAGATGTGACAATTTGAGCATTAGAAAAATAATATCTGTAACGGACTGAAATATAAATATATTAAAAATTCATGAGTTCAAAATGAAAATGAGAAAAAAAAAGAAACACCTCATTGGTCACCTTTAAAAAGTTGCTGGGACCCCAACTCATTATTCTGAAAAGTGACAAACGGAATAAATCCAGCATTCATAGTGTCTTTCCTGACTGAACTATATTTCAGGGTATCTGAATAGTGCTGAGAAAAAGTTCTTTATGGGATAACTGATGCTAATAAATATAAGAGGAATGCTAAAGTTAGAAAATAACCATATTGTAACCCCAATGAAATAATGGATCTAAGCGATAATCATAAATGGCTACAAAAATCATTAGGTGAAAGGCTGATGGGCAGCTTCATAATGGATCAATCAGGCTGTCCATGAATCCACTGATCAATCTTAACATCACTAAAAGAGGGAAAACTAGACAGTACATCCCCCTAATTTCATTCAATAGCAAAGATAGAGCACCCCCAATGGAGTATTTGGAACTAAAAAAGTTATACCTGAATCTAATTAACTCTCTAGATCTAATTACCAGTTTACAGGAAATACTGGGATAGAGAAACATGTTAAATGACACCATAAGGATTTGGTGGCAAATGTTGACAGGACAAATGACCCAGTTTCTTCAACAAATAAATCCCAAGAGAAAATGGAGGGGAGGGACAAACTATTTTATATTAAAGAGAGACCTAAGAGACATATCCACAAAATGCAATGTTGGATCTTTTTTGGATTCTGATTTGAAAAAAGCAACCATAAAAGGCCATTTTTGTGACAACCTGAGAAATCTGAACACTGACTGGAAATTAGATATTAAAGAATTATAGTTAATTTCATTATGAGTGATAACGCTGTTTTTTTTTTAAAATACAGTATTTTATAAAAGCTCTTTGACAAACATTATCCTGATGCTGGATACCCAGATGTCCCACAAACACTGGTTAAGACAAATGACAAGAGCAACACTCCCCTGTAAACCTTCCATTTCACCCTCCAAAAATAAAAGGATAAATCCTTGGGCTGTTATTCAAGTCACTACCCTCCTTCACCACCAGTCCCCACCATACTTCCCAAGTCTCCTCTATATGCCTCTGTATTTCCAGACAAACTGGGCTATATGCAGTTCTCTGCACAGGTCTCATGCTTTCCTTCCTGCATGCCTTTGAAGGCCCTGGAATGCCCTTCCACTTTCTCTACCTGTCCAATCCTACCCTCTTGAAGACCCATCCCAAAAGTTAGCTCCTTCATAAAGCCTTCTTCGAACCTCCCATCAGAAGTCATTACTCTTCGGGCCGGCCCTGTGGCTTAGCGGTTAAGTGCATGCTCTCTGATGCTGGCGGCCCGGTTTCGGATCCCGGGCGCACACCGACGCACCGCTTCTCCGGCCACGCTGAGGTCGCGTCCCACATACGGCAACTAGAAAGCTGTGCAACTATGACATACAACTATCTACTGGGGCTTTGGGGCGAAAATAAATAAATAAATCTTTAAAAAAAAAAAAAAAGAAGTCATTACTCTCGTAGTTCAAACATGACATCTCTTAACATCCTATCTTATCTCCAATCCTACTGTTAGGGGCCAGCCTGGTGGCGAAGTGGTTAAGTTTGCATGCTCTGCTTTGGTAGCCCAAGGTTCGTGGGTTCGGAACCTGGGCATGGACCTACACACCACTCACCAAGCCATGCTGTGGCAGCATCCCACATACAAAACAGAGGAAGACTGGCACAGATCTTAGCTCAGCGACAATCTTCCTTAAGCAAAAAGAGAAAGATTGGCAAAAGATGTTAGCTCAGGGCCAATCTTCCCCACCAAAAAAAAAGGATAATCCTACTGTTATTTTTTTGGTAAGTACCTATTATTTGTCTGTACGTTCAGCAAATATTTATTGAATACCTACTATATTTTGGCCTTGCTAGGGGCTAAGTATGCTCCAAGGAATAGATAAACACTGTCCCTCCTGACGACATGGAGACTCAGTCCAGTGAAGGATGACCAAAATTACACTAATTATATAAGAAATTACTCACAATTATGAGAAATGTTACCAGAAAAGAGGTGTAGCAGCTATGAGATGATACGGCAGACGTGGTAGACACAATTGGACTCTGTCACATAAGCGCATGACTTGGGATTAATTACCTTAAATTACAATTCATTATGTGCCTCAATTTTTAACAATGCAGATCTCCTGGGCATGTTTAAGGCTTAAATAAAACATGTAATGCCATCATCTGGCACACAGTAGGCCCTCAATAAATGTTAGTTCTTATTCCCCACAGCTCTGGCCATCTGGAAAGAAACTGTGTTTGATTAGGCTTTGCATCCTAATCCTGTAGCTCTAGGTCTGTCAAAAGATATGAACCCAATAAGCATTTCAGAAATAAGTAAAACAGGAAAGGAAGAAAGACGAAATAAGAACACCCAACATTTGCATCAAGAGTCTCCTGGAGATGTGGAGTACCATTATCCCCATTTTACAGGTAAAGTAACCGAGGCTCAGACAAAGGATGGGGTCCAACACTACGATCATATGGAAGTCCCAGCTCCAAAGCCTCTCCTTGGTCCGTCTGTCTTTTTCCATAACCCCACAACTACAGCCCAGAAGCACAGGAGCCCTTCCCAGAAGGCTTTGCAGCGCCGCGGAGATCTCTGGGATACAAAGGGATAAACAAATCCAAGGCAAGGACCGAGAACAGGGCCCGAGAAACCACGTCTTACGTCGCGCGGACTGCCTTCTTCATCCATTTTGTGTGCTTACCTTTCCTAGAACTCCCGCTATCGGGAGCTTCACTAACGCCCGCAAAGGCCGGGAACAGCGCCATGGTCACAGGCCGCACTGCCGCTCCCCTCCACAGAAATGGCGCCCGGGAGCGGGCGCCGGTCGGGAGGCCCTCGCGGTCGCGCTGCACTCTGGGAAGCGTGGTTTTCCTGGCGCTCGCTTGGGCGTAACCCGGGACCCGGCGGGCGGGGCGGGACCGGGCGAAGAGGGGCGGTGCAGGACCTCTTCCCAGTAATTAGTAACCGCAGGCTTCTGTAAGAACTGGCACGTGCCGACCCGGAGATGGAATTGTTCAGAGCAGAAAGTACTAGGATGTTGGGGTTCCAATTCGACTCCTGAACTCACCAGCACTTCCTAAGTGGGTTAAATTAATCAAACTCTCTAAGCTTCAGTTTCCTCTGCCAAATGTTTAGAAAATTAAATAAGCATATAGGGCAAGTGCTTAGCGTTGTGCCTGGCTCATGGAAAGCACTTAGTAAAAGTTAGCGGTTGTGTAAGTTGTGACTGCAAGTCCCACTCAAAGCCATGTGAGATATCCAAACTTCAATGAGTTTATCACATTAAATATCTTAGGAATACAAGAGAATTTAAGGTCCTGCCAAGTTCAAAGGTCTAGGTCCTGCCAAGTTCAAAGGTCTTTGCTAGTTAGAAAATATATTTACCTGCCTATTAAGTATTCTTGACAGAAAAAAAAAAAGTTGAACCTGAATCTAATCAAGCCTGCGACCAGAAATATAGGAATTAAGGAACAATTGAAAGAGTTCATACTATCTGGAAGCAATCAGCCCAATCCAGAATGTGGGAAATTATAGAAAACAACCTGGTTTCTCCAACGAATCAATGTCTTCAAGAGGGTGGGAAATTGCAATAGATTAAAAGATCTTAGAGATGTATCAACCAAGTGCAATGTATAACCTCATTATAATTATGTTTGGACAAATTGTAAAAAGACCTTTTTGAGACAGATGGAGAAATGAGGTGGACAGAGTATTAGATGACATCAAGTAATTCTTGTTAATTCTGTTAGATGTACTAAGGTACTATGGCACTGAGGTTACTTTTTAAAGTTCTTATAGGGCTGGCCCTGTGGCTTGGCGGTTAAGAGCTTGCGCTCCGCTGCTGGCAGCCGGGTTAGGATCCCTGGCGCGCACCGACGCACTGCTTCTCCGGCCATGCTAAGGCCGCATCCCACATACAGCAGCTAGAAGGATGTGCAGCTATGACATACAACTGTCTACTGGGGCTTTGGGGAAAAAAGATAAATAAATAAATAAAAATTAAAAAAAAAATAAAGTTCTTATATATTAGAGATACATACTGAAGTATTTGTGGGTGAAAAGAGAGAGATGAAAATATATTTCTTTGTCCCAGGGACTTCAAAGATCTTAGAGTTATATAGGAAATACATTAGGAACCAGAGATGCAAATCTAATCAAGGGATGGATGGACTCTTGTGAAAGCTGCAGACCTGTATGAGAATTAGGTTGAGTCCAAAATGAGCACCCTCCAAGCTTTGAAGACATCTACATGGTACTTATCAAAAAGGGGTTAGTATGAGAGTAGGGGTGGTAAAACCCCTGCATGTCTGCAACTTTCAAGTCCTACCAAAATCTCTGGCTCTAAGTTACTTCAATTTATTAGGGCAGCTTCTGCCTCCCTTAGCAAATCACCTCAAGTAACTGGGATCGTGACAGTCTTCCCCAGTGCTTTATATCTGTCCACGCCAGAAAACTAATTAATGTGGAAGGTTTAGGAGAATCAAAACCATGTAGTAATGTTTCTGTAGTAAGAAGGAATCTGGACATATTAGATATTTTCTGTACTACAAATGTGTAAGAGAATTTGGCTAAGAGACCCCCTTATAAGAACAATTTAAAGTCCGTAATCAAGTAACTGATACAGACTCCTGATTTTAGGTTGAAATCTTTCGAAGTTTAGGAAGAGTTTCAGAACATCTAAGAGAATTTAAAATTCATCATATTTGTAAGTAAAATTGATAAGCTTTATAAAAATTAATGCTTGAAGAAGATGGATATATTGCCAGAAGATAACTGAAGTACCTGAAAAGGAAAAAAAATGTATTAAATTTATATGAAATGCATAAATGCTGAGCAGAGGTCAGCAAATTTTTTCTTTTTTTTTTTTCTCTCTTTTTTTTTGGGGGGGGAGGAAGATCAGCCCAGAGCTGACATCCATGCCAATCCTCCTCTTTTTGCTGAGGAAGACTGGCCCTGGGCTAACATCCATGCTGATCTTCCTTCACTTTATATGGGATGCTGTCGCAGCATGGCGTGACAAGCAGTGCGTCACACACGGGATCCAAACCCAGGCCGAAGTGGAGACTCGCACTTAACCGCTATGCCGCGGGGCCGGCCCCCAGCAAACTTTTTCTTAAAGGGCCAGATAGTAAATATTTTAGGCTTTTGGGCCAAAGGGTCTCTGTCACAATTTATCAACACTGCCATTGTGCTGGAAAAGCAGCCGTAGATAATAAATATATAAATGAAAGGGCATGGCTGTGTTCTAATAAAACTTTGTTTATAAAAACAGGTGGTGGGCCCACAGGCCATAGTTTGCCATCCCCAAAGGGTCCTCTCTTACACTGGGCAGTGTTTAACTACTTTTATGAATTGAAAGAAACATTATTCAAGACCCTTTAAAAATATTGCTAACATTTACTAGATTTATAAATAAAATAAAATTTGTAAGCTGAACTTGAAAATTTAAGAACATTGTTCTTCAGTTAAAGCATTTGTTCCTTTATATTGAACAACCAGTTTTGAGGAAATGAAGAGGACAGAGGAATGTGTTAAATACCACCAGGGGGTAGCAATTAGCAAAACCCTGATTGTAAGAAACTGTATAGACCAACTATTTGGTTTCTTCAACAAATAAAGTACAAGGGGGAAAAAAAAAAGCAACAGAGCCAAAGGAGACTTATACATTAAAAGACACTTGAGAAGCATATTGACCAATAGGAATTCACAGATCTTATTTGGATTCTGATTTAAAAAAACTGTGTAAGTAAAATGATAATGTTAATGAAATAGTTGAAAATTTGAACACTGGCTCGATATTTGATAAAATTAAGGAATCATTGTTAAAATTTTATAGGCATGATAATGGTGTTGTGGTTATACATATTTTTAAAGAGTCCATATCTTTCAGAAGTAGGTACTGAAATACTTATAGGTGAAGTGGTATGACACCCAGAATTTCCTTCAGATATGGGAGGGAGTTAATGGGTGGAGGTATGGTTGAAACAAGATTGGCCCTGAGTTGATAATTGCTGACGCTGGGTAATGTGATGGGGATTCATACATTAATTTGCTCTTTTTTGTTAAATATGTTGAAATGTTCCATAATACAAAGTTTTTAAACTAGAAATTAAAAAGCTTATTTTTTAAAAAAAGTGTAACAATAAGAAGGAAAAAACTACTGATACACACAATGAGATGAATGAATCTCAAAATCTGTATGCTGGGTGAAAAAAGCCAAACACAAGAGAGTATTTACTGTATGATTCTATTTATACAAAATTCTAGAAAATGCAAATTAATATGTAGTGACAAAAAGCAGATCAGTGGTTTCCTGGCTCTGGGAGCAGATGAAGGGATGTTCTACGGGGGGCATGGAGAATCTCTTGGAGGTGATGGAAACGTTCTGTATCTTGATTGTGGTAGTGGTGGTTTCATGGGTGTGTAACCACCTGATGTTTTAAAAGCTTAAGAACAAACTAAGGTTTTGAATTTGTTGTTTTAATAAATTGAACACTAATCGTTTAAACCTGAGATCAGCAAACTTTTTCTGAAAAGGCAGATAGTAAGTATTTTAGACTAAGACATTTGGTCTCTGTGGGAACTACGCTGAAATTCAAGTTTCAAACAATTTTCACGTCACAAAATATTATTCTCCTTTCTATTTTTTCCGACATTTATAAATGTGAAAACCATTCTTAACTCACGGGCCATACAAATCAGCAGAGGGCTGATATGACCCATGGAGATAGTTTCTTGGACTCCTGCAAACTTTTTACTGTTAGACAAAACTACAAGTAAACTTTTAAATAGTCTTTTCTGCATAGAAAAAACTCACTATTTACTATTATTATTATTATTATTACTATTATTATTATTTCAATCTACAGACTTTGGGTGTTTCCAGGAAATACTCAATTTCCAGTATTTCCAATTTCCAATTTCCAGGCAGGAATTTCTCAGAATAAACCAAAAATGGTTTCAAATTATGATTTGGCTTTGTGGGTAGCTTGACGAAAGGAGGAAAATGCACTATTCAATCACTTTTAAGTATTTCTATTCTTTATGGAAGAAATTACTCACTCTAAATTTATAAGTTGCTGTTCTAGCATCTATCTCACTCTCTAATATATTCTCATTTAGCCTGCATCCATTTCATGAATCTTGATCACCTCTGGACACTGACAAGAGTGAATCTTTTGTCTGAAGCTGGAAGGAAGGAAGAGAAGAAATGTGAAGGAAAAGGGGAAAAAAATGTGCAGGAGAGACGTGTGAAAAGGGGCTTTGTTTTAGTGGCAGAGGAGTTGGATGAGAGATGTTGTACAGTCTTGATCTCAGTCAAGTAGGCTGCCAGACTGGCCACGAAGAATGAAGAAGAGGGGGGCATGAGTAGGAGCTGAAAACTGTAGAAAACAGCCTTTAAGCAATGTCATAGAAGACACGATATGACAAAAAGTCTGCCAAGAGGCAGTCTGACACAAAGTAGGAGGGTGCTCAGTACTTGTTTGTTGGCAAAATAGCACCTACATAATTCTCCCTCACTTTTAGAGAAGGATTTATAGAAAAAAGTAAAGAACAGGTAGTGGAGACTTTTGTTTAGCTTGATTAACACCCTCTTTTCTAAATCTACAAGGTGATCATGTTAGTATGATGTGGCCTCGCTGTCCTGGGCCCATCTGATTTGTCAGAGTAAGTATGTGACCCAATTCACCCAAGCCTTTAGTTAGTAGGTGCTCCACCCGGCTCTGACCCAAACGATGCCAAGCAAAGTTCTTTTCCAGGAATTTTGGAACTAGCACTGAGAAAGAGAAGCTGGTCTCTCTTTGTGTGTCTGGACTGCAAGACGTAACAGCTCAGGAGCTGGTGGAGAAGCAGAGGAAGCTGCCTGTGGAGAGAGAAGGATGAAAGTAGATGTGAGTTGGAGAGGAGGGTCCCAGAGATTTAAGAACCCTAATTCCAGTTGTCCCTGGAGCCTCATGCCTATGGTTGGACTCTGGGAAGCAGCCCAATACCCTTATAATACATCCTCCTTTCAGTTCAACAGATTCAAGTTGACTTTCTGTCACTTACAACCAAGAGTCCTAAATAATACAGAATGAATGAGTGAATGAACAAGTAAATGACACAATTTCCACACTCAAGGTCATAACCCCGGAGCCTGGAGGTGTTCCAGTTAGTGCCAGTGATGAATGAGACTTTTAAACTGGTCCACCCAGAACATGTAAAAGCAAACTCCTTCCATCTTAAGAAGGAAAGAATCCTCACTCACTACCTCAGGCAAACTAGAGAAACAGGTCTATCAACTCATTCAACCTTAAGGAATTTTCTGGTAGTCCCTATGAAGTGAAAGAAAGAAAATGTGCCCTTGGAAACCAGAGATACCAACAAGGAAATAAGAGTCTGAGCGACTTCATTGGTGTGATCTGCTTTCTGTTTTGTTGTTGTTGTTGTTGTTGTTGTTGTTGTTGTTGTTTGGAGGGGGTGGGAATGGCTTAGGTTGGAAATGCCTTAGTGTGTGGACACAATCCCAAGCTGTAGTTCTTCAGTCTACAGTCTAAAGTAGCCTGGTTTTGCCTAATCACAACTCACATACTCAAGAATCTGTCTGAAATATGTAAGCTTTTGAGAAGTGGTACAGAAATTAGAGAAGAATGTCACCAACAACACTTGATAATGAGGTTACCGTTTAGAATAATCTTTAGAAGGAAACTCACTTGGGTTTAGTCTCCTACAAGGAGGGTTGTGTGGTCATTTCCTAAGAGCCTTGGATAAAAGCAATTTTATCTAGAGTTTTAAAGGTTAAATGAATTTTCTTGGGAAGCTTACTCATAAACTAGCACTTCTTCACAAAACACCCTAAGAGAATTTTCAGCTTTTGTTGCCTAGGGGAAGAGACAAATCCTCTACCTAGGTCCTTCTGGTTGGGCTACGAATTAAATTGACATGAGACAGAACAACAGGAGAAAATCAAACAAAGCTTTATAACATGTATACATGAGAGAGACCCAGGAAAAACTGGGTAACTCTCCAAAATGGTGGAGGCTCTCATCTTAAATACCATCTTCAGCTAAAGACAAAAGAGGATGTTGGGGGTAGTGGTTTGGGACTTCAAAGGGGAGGAAGGCAATTCACACGGAAATGGAAAAGCAAATATTTGATAAACAGAACTTTGTTAAGAATGGGCTTAGCAATGACCCTCCCAGTCTATCGATACCCAGAGTTATGTATGGTGATTGTCTGTCCTGGGGACAGGCCTTCTATCTTAAATTTCTTTTAGGCAGTCATTGGGGGGGGAGGTCAAAGTTTCTTTCTGAGTCTTTTGTTCTTGAAAATAATCAAGGCAAAGAGACATATCTTGGAGTGGCCAATTCTGATCCCCCACAGTTGTGATTAGAGCTCTTCTAAAAAGTGATATATGTTTTATAAGTTATACTGACAATGAAAGAGATCAATGAAACAATATAAACTTTTTATTTTTTTAAATAATTTTTTAATATGCAAATAGTTAAGTCCCCACTATTCAGGCTGCCTTTCTTTGACTAGAAAAGTGACATTTTAATAACTGGTTTGGTCCCAGTCTCCATTTAAAAACTTCTTTTTCTTCTTGACTTTTGTCTCCCTGGCAATTCTCCTGTCTGTGTCACATGTCTTTTAAGTGTGGGACAGGAGTGGCTGCCTCCCCCTTTTCTTCCCACCTGCACCTCTCTATTCACTCCTCCTCTCATTGCCAAAAAGAGCAAAAGTGAATTTTTTCACCTGTAAGTTTCCAATTGCAGGTGAAAGTATCTAAATTAGTTTTCACCTTTCACCTGCCTATTTAGGAATACAGAGAGGAACCATCCTCTCTTACTATTTTAAGCCTGCAATACATGCTTGATACAGAAAAAGTTTTAAATATAGGAAAATATAAAAAAGATGGGGAATAGTCACCCATATTTCCATTACTCCAAGACAAATACTGTTTTGGAGTATTTCTGTGCAGGCTTTTTCTTTCTTTCTTTTATGCTTTTCCAGTATCTTAGTGTACGGGTGTATAT
The DNA here is from genome assembly GCF_057802395.1 of Ceratotherium simum simum. Lineage (NCBI taxonomy): Eukaryota > Metazoa > Chordata > Mammalia > Perissodactyla > Rhinocerotidae > Ceratotherium > Ceratotherium simum. The sequence goes on along the minus strand of NC_141923.1, from coordinate 15,036,012 downwards.
ATATTTGTGTGTGTGTGTGTGTATGTGTGTGTGTGTGAGGAAGATTAGCCCTGAGCTAACATCCATTGCCAATCTTCCTCTTTTTGCTGAGGAAGATTGGCCCTGAGCTAACATCTGTACCCATCTTCCTCTATTTTATATGTGGGACACCTGCCACGGCATGGCTTGATGAGTGGTGCGTAGGTCCCCCTCCAGGATCCAAATCTGCAAACCTCAGGCCACCAAAGCAGAGCATGGATATGGGTATATTTTTTCATCATAGTCGTGGTTACTTTTCCTCCTAATAGTCTATATAAGCATCTCTCTGTTTTATTACAAGTCTCATAAACATGTATTAGACGTATAATATTTCATTCATGGATGGGATCACAATATACACAACCATTCCTTATTTCTAGATGTTTAGCAAACCTCACTTATGTTATCTCACCAATGTTATCCATAAGTTCTCCAAAACAAATGGCCAGACAGGATTGTCAGCTACAAGATCTTAAACAGTAGCTCATCCACCAGTAGCCAAGAAGGATGTTTGTAATGACGAACTACCACTGTGCTGGAGCATGAGAAACAAGGTGGCAAAAATAGAAGCCAAAGAGAGCAAGAGGACACTTTCTAAAAAGACAAATATAACTTCAAATAAAAAAGGCAAAGCTCCACAAAACATTTATTCAGCAAAGTCACTACACTCCATGCCAATAGTACATACAGACATCTCAACAAACAATTCTGGCCTGAAGAGATACATGTGAAGATCATCTATAAATAAGCAAGGAATAGTAGCAGCAGGGGGGAGGCGGGAAGTGACTCTGGCTGGGAGGGCTCCACAGAGGTAGCTGCTTACCTGGGTCTTGATAAATCAGGAGGCGTTCACTGGATAGACCAAGGAGAAAACAAATACAGGCAGAGGAAATAGCATGTGCAGAAGTCCAGATTCTAAAACAGCAAGATGTGTCCAAGGACCTTCAACCAGGACTATATGGCTGCAGTGAAGTGAGAGAGGCTGGGGTGAGCTGGGAAAACCGGCTGGTGTCAGGTCCTGGAGAACCCTGAATGCCACATGTTGTACAATAAAGAATTTGTCTGGTTCTTGGCCCTGGTCCTTCCTCAGAGATAAGTGCTAAGTTCTTGAAATTTCCTGAGTGATTCTTTGTTATTCATGGTGTGTCCCTGACTACACCTGAGTTTATGCTAATAAGATGACTCAAGATGTGGACCAGGCATGCTGGAAAGACCAACCATGTGATTAGAGGGTTGGGGCTTTGAGCCAGAGGACCTCTAGGGAGTGAAGGGGGGCTGGAGATTGAGTTTAATCACGTGGCCAATCATTCAATCAATCATGCCTACATAATGAAACCCCAATAAAATTTGAGACACCAAGGCTCCAGTGAGCTTCCTGTTAATGAACACATCAATGTGCCAGGAGGATGGTGCATCTTGATTCCACAGGGAAAGTGCACAGAAGCTCTACATTCAGGATGCTCCCAGACCTGGCCCTATGTGTCTCTTTATTTGGCTGGTCCTGATTTATACCCTTTATAATAAAACTATAATCCTAAGTATAGTACTTTCCTGAGAGTTCTGTGAGTTGTTCTAGTAGATTATCACACCTTAGGTGGTTGAGGGAACCCCTGAATTTGTAGCCAGTTGGTCATGAGTGCAGGTAACCTGGGGACCCCTGAACTTGCAGCTGGCATCTGAAGTGAGTACAGTCTTGTTGGGGACAGTGCCTTTCACCTGTAAGTCTGTGCTAACCCTGGGTGATTTGCATGGAAATCACATTGCAGGATTGCACCAGGCTAAGGAATTTGGACCTTATTTTGAAGGATTTTAAGTAAGAAATACCAAATATTTGTGTCTTAGAAAAATCCCCCTGTGGCAGTGGAAGAATGAATTAGATAGGGAAGAATAGGAAGGAGGGTGTTGGAAATCAGGCAAGAGCAATAAACTGGGCCAACATACAGCGATCAGGAATGAGGATGAATTATCAAAAATCTCTGTGAAATAAGCGTGTGAAGCGGCAGATCAAAGAGCAGCGTCCCCAGGGGTTGGTTCTGCAAGGGTGTGTCCAGCCTACGGTGGGTCGAAGACAGCAGTTTATTGGAAACATCACTTTCAATTATCAGCAAGCTAAAAGATTTGGATCTTTTAAAAAAAGAATAAAAAGATACATTTTCCTTGTGAGTCTTCATGAAGAGTTTAAAGATACAGAATAATACAATAAATTGTCATGTGCTTACTCCTGCCTCCAAATTTAGCACGTTAACATTTTCTTCTTTTTTCTTGATTATTTATTTATTTTTGTGAGGAAGATCAGCCCTGAGCTGACATCCGATGCCAATCCTCTTTTTGCCGAGGAAGATTGGCCCTGGGCTAACATCTGTGCCCACCTTCCTCTACTTTATTATGGGATACCACCACAGCATGGCTCGACAAGCGGTGCGTCGGTGCGTGCCTGGGATGGCAAACTGCAACCCCCCGAGCCGCCAAAGCGGAGTGCGCACACCTAACCGCTACGCCACTGGGCCGGCCCCTTCTTTTTCCTTAATTTGTTCTATTTGTACTTATTTGTTTTTTACTATAAATCAGTGGCTCTCAAGGTGGGGAGGAGGGAGAATTTTCCTCCCCTGGGGACATTTGGCAATATCTGGAGATATTTTTCGTTGTCACAACTGGGGAGTGCTTCTAGCATCGATTGGATAGAGGCCAGGGATGCTGCTAAACATCCTAAAATGCGCAGGACAATCCCTGCAACAAGGGGTTATCTGGGCCCAAAATGTCAATAGTGCTGAAGCTGAAAAACCCTGATTTAAATAAAAGTAAAATATTATAGATAAAATTGAAGTCCCTGTGTACCCCTCCCCAAACCCAAACCCACTTCCCATCCACCCTCTCCCAAAAAGCAACGACTATCATGAGTTAAGTATAAAAATAAAGGTTTTTTGGTGGGTTCTTTTTCCTATTTCTTTTTTTGCTGAGTTCTTTGAAATTTTTTTAGTTAATTCTCAGAGTCTCCTACAGGAGTGAATGTACCAAACATAGACACCACTGTTGCCATCAAAAAAGCACAATTGTAAAGGTGCTGCCTTTTAAATCCTTTACTCACACACATGCACACTCACACACACACATATACACACACACATGCCCAGATCCATCCCCTTACCACAGTTGGTCTGTGCTGCCCCCTTTCTCAAGCTAGACTGGGTTGCCCACCTAAGAGTGGGAGAGGAGACTGGACTCTTCTTTATTGACTCTCCTTTATTTACTGTGGTAGAAAACAAGACCATGAGATATCATTGCCAGAAATAAGATTAGACACAGGGCTAGACACATTTCAGCCTTGACCAAAATACAATATAACAAACATCCCCTCCTTCATTCAGTCTCCTTTGACATTGCTACCAGGAGTCCATCCTCCAAGACCATGTGGTTGACTCTTCTACAGAATACGGTATGACTTGAATAACATTTATTGGAACAGGGTCACCAAAGGTAGGCTTACTAAGCAAAGATGATCTAATTCAAATCACAGTTTTATAAACAACTTATAAGAATTTTGGGTTAATTAAAGAATTTTGGGTTAATACTGAAATGATGCTTCTATGTAAAATAATCAACTAAAATAAATGAAACAGTTACAAAACAGATGGTGAGCCAAAAAATAGCTTATTTTTTATTTAAAAACAAAAAACAAAAAAACAGTGCTGTGCCTTGTTGATAAAATACCATCTCTAGGCGAGAGAAATATCATTTAAGATGCCTTCAAGGATCTCATAATCTGGAAGGAGAAACACACACATTAGCAGATAATGTTCATAAGATGTTGTGGTGGGACAATGAAAGAGATTTTTTTTAGTACAACTGCAGCAGAGATGAAATTAAAGACTCAATTGGTAATAGCAACACCCTTCTACATCACACCCAAACTATTGTTTATAACCATGTAATAAGAACTGAGAATGCCATTTAAATTAAAATAGTCAAATAATCTTTGCCTACCAGATTTAAAATATACTGCTATAACAATCCATAGTAATTTGAATGGCATGGCACTGGTTTAAAACTAGACAGACACAATAAAACAGAACAGAGAGCACAGAAACAGAATTTGGTCTATCCCAAGTATAGTATTTCAAATCAGTGAATATGAGTACAGATTATTCAATAAATGATCTTGAAATAAATTTTAATTTCTAGGAAAAATTATGTTGTATCCCTAGTTCCCCTTAGCACCAAATAAATTCTAGTTGGATGAAAGATTAAATACTTTTAAAACATGTGCAAAAACTAGGAGAAAATATAAGTATTTTTAAAATCTTGGGGCAAATAAGACCTTTCTAAACATGACACCAAAGCTAGAAATTCTAAAAAGCAAGTGTTGACAGCTCTTACTCGATTAAAATTTAAAACTTCTGAGCTACAGAAAACTGTCAAAAACAAATATAAAAAGCTAAGTTACGAAATTAAAAAAAAAAAGACTACACCATCCAGGGCTAACATCCTTAAGACATAAAGAGGTCTTATAAATGAATAAGAAAAATGTGACTCTCCCCTATAAAATGGACAAATGAAATGAAAATGCAATTCACAAAAGAGGATATACAAATAATCAAGTGAAAAGATATTGTTGTTATTAATAGTCAAAGGAATGCAAGTTTCACCACAATAAATGATAGTGAAGATTTAAAAGACTGAAAATACCAGTATGTGAGGAAAGCAGACCTTATTACACACTCATGGTGGGAAGATACCTAGGTAGAAATCTTCTGGATGGGAATTTGGTAATATATGTAAAAAAAATCAAAGGCCAAAAAAAATAGAGGCAGGTTGAGGGGAAGAGGAGAAGGTGAAGCCAATACTTTTGTACTAGCAAGTCCTTTTCTAGGGATTTATCTTAAATATGCATCTATCGTGTTTATAATAGTGCATTAGTCTGCTAGGAGTGCCGTAACAAAATACCACAGACAGGTGGCTTAAACAACAGACTTCCATTTTCTCACAGTTCTGGAGGCTAGAAGTCCAAGATCAAGGTGTCAGCAGGGTTGGTTTCTCCCAAGGCCTCTCATCTTGTCTTATGGATGGCCGTCATCTTGATGTGTCCTCACATGACCTTTGCTCTGGCGTTTCTTCCTCTTCAAATGAGGACGTCAATCATATTGGATTAAGGCCCCACCCTTATGATCTCACTTAACCTTAATTACCTCTTAATTAATTAATACAGTCACATTTCGGGTTAGAGCTTCAACATATGAATTTTGGGGGAACATGGGGGAACACAATTCAATCCATAACAAATAGTGAAAAATTGGAAGCAACCTAAAGGTCCATACAGTAAAATATTATGCAGCCTTAAAAGTGATGAAGTTGATTTACATTTACTAAGATGGAAAACTGCCGTGATATATGATATTTCTTCTTTTTTTTTATTTGTTTATTTACTTTTCCCCCAAAGCCCCAGTAGATAGTTGTAGGCCATAGCTGCACATCCTTCTAGTTGCTGCATGTGGAACGCGGCCTCAGCATGGCCGGAGAAGCGGTGCGTCGGAGCGAGCCCGGGATCTGAACCCAGGGCTGCCAGTAGCGGAGCATGTGCACTTAACCGCTAAGCCACAGGGCCGGCCCTATGACATGTTTCTTTAAAGATTTTAAAACAATAGGCTTAGTGTGACCACACTTCTGGGAAAAATATATATGTATACTGGAAAAATAAAGTTTATGCACCCCAAAGTAAACAAGGTAACATCTGAGAGTTGAGTCGTGGGCAATATACACATTCAACTTTATATTTTTATGAATAATATATAATGAACATTTTTACCTTGATAATAAAGGAGAAAAAAGTTATTTTCAAAAGGATAGCTCAGCCCAAAATTTATTTCTGCCAGGATTATTTAAATAAATTTCAATTTCTGATTGCTAACTTTTTGCATAAATAATTGCAAACTGTGAGCCAAAGTGGCTCTACAGGGTGCACCAGCCAAGAAGCCACTGATGTGAGGCAGATTACAATCTTGAGTGGAAGTGATTTATTTGTAGAAAAATTATGAACATAAATAAATATTAAATAACCAATAGAATTTATGCGTGTGCCTGGTGCATACTTAGTAACCATTCTGTTAATTTGATCATTGTAGCCTGTCAAACTAGATAATTTGAACCAAAGTCCCTGTTAGAGCAGACAAATACGATGACAAATTTCAAACACAATAAATTCTTTTTTAGCAGCTTGGAATCCTGTCAATTTCAACACAAACCAAAGGGGATTCTGCAGACACATCCACTTTTACAACCAGGAAAAAACCAACACAACAGTATATGTTGTTTTAGTACCTGATTGGTTTATCAATTAATTCAGTCCCCACAGTGACAACTCTTTCCTTTTAGTGAAAAATCATCCCAGTTTGCTACTTATTTTGAGTTAGTTTTTGTATTTAAAGAATCAAAATTCAAGTCAGTTTCCTCAAACTCAAAGACCTCAGCAGTGAAATGTCACAGAGTGGTGATGGTCATTCAGACTAAGCTGGGAGGTCATTCAGAACTCCCAGTGTAGTTCTCCAATCTGCTTCATTAGTGATGCTCATGTAGCAGACAGAACCTCCAGAATGCAGCTAGATTGGCCTAAGCATGAGAAACAGATCTTTCCCTGTTACACTGAAAGGTGGCATCAAGGATGGCAATTTATCTCCTGATTTTTCACCATCCTCAAATGTTTGGCTAACTGATTCATTAGACCAAGTGAAAGCATAATGTCTTTCAACCTCTCCCAAGATCATCAAGCAGCTGATTGCAACTTTTCACATCCCAGCAGCATATGGGTTGCACTCTATGGGGGATTCTGCAGAATATTCTGGTAATGGTTTCCTCTTTGACATTCAAGTTAATTATCACTATTGAATCTTTACTTCTTAAAACATCCATGGTGCTTAATTTGTTCGTGTATCAGTGGTTTAACAAATGCCAGTGTGTATACTAAATTATGTTCATGCTTAATATCTTTTTTTGAGCAGTCAAAAGTGCATTAAAAATTAAAATAAAATTAATTCCCACTTTCTCATTCTTACACTGTAGGTAATGTTATTTTACACAGTGCTATAGTGTTCTACAAATTAATGTTTGGTGCTTTGAATTAATGAACTTTGTGATTTATTTACTGCCTGGGGTGTTATTCATTACTTTTTCAATTACTGTAAAACTTTATACATCACAGCATGAGACCCTAAGCAATCAGATGAACAGTACTGGGTAGTTTTTCTTTTAAATGGGATCATGTAATAAAGATAGAAGCCTAAATTAGCATCTCTAATATGCCAGCCAGCGACACTGGGCTCTGTGTTAGTGGGCTTGTGAATAACCTTCAGAAGTGAACCTTTCAGAAACAGAAAGTTCAAGAAAACCTGGTCTCCTGCCCTTGAGTAACTGTGAAAGTCCTGGCAAACCATCATCGTCCACAGAGCTCAAAAGCAAGGATCTCTAGGCTTCAGTATATTAGCAAGAGGCAGCTGATATTTTGAAAGTACTGACATGTCATATCACCCTACCAAATTTTAGAACTGCCAGAAGTGATTATAATGCACCAAGACCTAAATATGTCCACGTGTTTGATTTCTTTTAATGTTTCTTTTAGTAAGCACTGACAAGATTCCCAGCACTGCCCTGGGCTCTAAGGGCTGAGGGAACATAACACAGAGATGATATTCCCCCAGGGTTTTTTTTTAACCTCCTGGAAACCCTGTGTCATTCCCAGGAGGGGCACCCCATGTAGAACATAGTCCCTGCTGGAAAACTCACAGGGAGGTGAGGCCGAGGCAAGGAAAGGTCAGAGGGGGCCTCGCTGAACTGCTCCCACAATCACAGAAGAGCTAGAAGAGCAGTGGGGAGTGAGACGAAGCCGTTGGCCAGGAGACAGAAGCAGCAAATGGGCTCCGTGGGAGTTCAGATTCAGCACCAGCAAGCCGCCTGGCTGGCCACGGTAAACACACAGCCACGCAGGGCCCAGGCTTCTTCCAGCCAGCTCAACCCACCTGCCTGGTGACCCTAAATCTACAGGTATTTCAGATGTGTCAGTAGAAAGGGAAGCTTTTCGCTTTGCACGAGGGATTTACTGTTCAAAGGTAAGGGTGAAGGCAGGAAGGAAAGACCTGTTATCACCATAGAAAAACAGGCCTGATGACAAGATGCTGTACTACTAATACCCCAGAGGCTGGGTAGCCCCTCAGCTGCTCAGGCTATTTGAGACCAGGCCACACGAAACACCAGAAGGAAGCCTGTGCTTGAGACAAGGGAGTAACTGTGTAACTAATAAGCATTTATAAGCCCTTTGCAATTTTTACGAAATACCCATTGCACAAGACTTCAAACTCTCATTTTAGGAATTTTACTCCTGTATCAAAAATATAACCTCAGTTTTCTAGAATCTTCCTCGGTTCTGGCATATCTTAGTTGGCCAATCTGCACTGATAACTTTCATCACTCCCAGTTAGAACAGGTCCCACCCAAGGCCATTGCCTCTTCAGTCACAGATCTGGTCCCAATTCACTCATCTGTCATACAAGCATCTATCTGTTTGAGCCCTTACTTCTTGTCCCCTAACCTGTCCCCTGCTTACAGCCTTTCCTGACGCCTGGACCTGATGCTCAGGACACCTTCTCTGGCTCTTAACTCTCTCTTCCTGCTTCCTCCTTGATTTAAACCCATCCTTTTGTTCAGGCCTATATAAGCCCCTCCAGGAGCCACTTACCCAGGACAGGTCCCCACCAAGCTGGCCCTGGTTCCTCCAGCTGAGCAGACCAAGGCATTTCCAGATAATTTGCTTTTTTGGGCCAAGGAGAAAACCTTATTTTGCTTCAACTCTTATTGTAAAGAAGGCTTCTATAGACCCAGTGGATTTATTGTCTGATCCTTCATCAGTGGTGAGGGATGGTGTGTATCTCAGGGCTCTCATTCCAAACATCAGTGAAGGCTACACAGAATTATGGTTCACCCAATAAAATGGTTCACCAGCTAATAGGACCAGACACTGGAATCCTTGGCTCGAGTCACCTCTCTTGTCATTTGATGTTTTCTAATGAGACAAGTGCTATAAAAAAGCAACAGGATTCCAGTTGCTGCAAGTTCCGAGGAGCAGAGGTCTTTTAGGCCTGTTATACCATAGCCATCAGAATGGGTCCCAAAAGCTGTGTAGCACCCTGGGAAGTCAAGATTACTTTGGGCCTCTGAAACTGCCAGAGACAGTTATCTGGGTAAATAAATCACTCTGCCCAGAAATACTCAGGTAATTCATTCCACAGTCTCTGCTTTCGTGTTATCTGAAGAGCCTGGATGTAGAGACCTAGCACAGCTTGTAGTAAACAGAGGGTATAGTTCTGAGAAAGTCATGACTAGTGCTCACTTCCACAGGGGTTCATGGGTGTAGAGTAGTTAGTCCCAGCCTGGACCCATACAGGGCCCTGCATGGCCTGTCCAGTGACCACCAGACCCCTTGGGAAGGCAGAAATGGCCTGGGAGGGTGATAGAGGGAAGATTCAGGGATGCGTTCCACCTCAGTCTCTGGAATAGGTGTGTCACTTTGGCCCCAGTCAGGAGAACTGATGAATTCCCCAAATCCAAACGTCAGAGTGATGATTTCTTGTCTCAAGAAGACAACAGTCCCAGATATTTCGGGAACTAACCATAACGTTCTCCCTTATCTCTTCTGCGAGGGCAGGCTACTTCTACGCATCTGTTCCTGGGCGATCAGTCTCCAAAAAGCCCCGACTTGAGTGCAGGTTACAGGGTCAAAAGATGCTGCTGTTTCAGCTGCCAGCTCAGGGTGATGTAGACAGAGAACCCAGAACAACAGAAGCATGCTATTTTGACTTACACTGCTGCCACTGCAGCATATAGACACCATGAAAACACATGTGAAAAATTTAGACATCTTGATGTATCTGTTTATCTTAAGCTTTTTTTAATAACTAATTTTAAAAGGTCAGCTTCCATCTTGATCTTGAGTCTCACAACTTACATTTAATTTTTAAGTTTTATAATGAATATTAACGAAATAATTTATTTAGGAACTCACCTGGTATCTATTTCTTTATGTATGGTTTTTATAACAGCAATCCTAAACTCTTGTAGGAATATTACCTGCATAATTATTGCTTCTATTATTTATATTGGGAAATATTTTATTGCTTTCTGCTTTTTTGTTAACTCAGGGAGCTCATTCATTCTCAAAATGTAAACTCTTGCAATCAAGTCAAATGACTCAGATCTCCCCCTTCAGGCATGCTGCGGGGTCTCTCCTCACAGCTCCAGACATATTCAGCCACTCAAAGCACATCCCCACATCTCCACATGTCCTGTTGAATGAAACTAAACCCGTTCCCTTCTTTCGCAAACTACTTCCCTTTGCAAGTCTTCCCATTGACTTCCACCAGTTACCCTGGGCCAATGTTCCTATTTCCTTTGGGGATCCCAAGTCCGTTTATTTCATCACCCACTGGGACCAACAAACCTCCCCAAAATTATGCATAACACTTGGTATATGTGTGCCTATTTTTTTTTGGAAAAGACCCATAGCTCTCATTCTATTTTCAAAGGGTCCATGACCCTCTCCTCCTCCAAGAGGATAGAAATGGTCTGTCATTTTAATCAATATGATCATTATGCTATACTTGCAATATTAAAACAGCTTTTTGGCTGATCCCCCTGCCTCCAGTCTCCTTCCAGTCCGTTCTGTACACTGACGCCATCCTGCTGTTTCATCCATCGAACACAAGGTTTAGCTGCTTTGGCTGTCTCCCACTCCTTCCAGTCTGAAGCATCTACAGCAGCCTGACAGTGGCGCCACCACACCACTTTTATTCCTAATTCTGTTGGCTGCTCTCCTACCTAGAACATCTCCCACGCCCCTGTCCCCACACCCGTCCGCACCCCACACTTCAAGGGCCAGCAAAAGATGCCTCCCAGACTAAGACCATCCCAGAGGTAGAGTTTGGTTTCAGATGACAGAATACCTGAGTGGGGATGTGGGCGTGGAGGTCTACAGGGCTGGAAACGTCAATTTGAGAGTTATCTGCACAGAGTTTAAAACCTTGAAAAAGGACAAGCTCTCCAAAGTTTCAACCTTGAGGATGAAAGAGCTCTCCAAGGGAAATAAAAGTAGAAAGGAGTCAAGTGCTTATTCTCAATTTCTGCAGCACTTAGGGGCCCGGCCCAGTGTTCAGCAAAGAGCAGCACTTGGAACACTTACAGAATGAATGTGGAATGTTACATTCGAAACAAAACATGTGATGGGTGGTGGAGGAAGTTTCACGGGGTCTAATTTGCCTGCAAAATATTTCGAACAAAGCACTGTGTAAAAAATAGGTGAATTATTTCCCTAGTCCTTGCATCAAAAATTGTTACCTAGGGGCCGGCCCGGTGGCTTAGCGGTTAAGCGTGTGTGCTCCGCTACTGGCGGCCCGGGTTCGGATCCCAGGCGCGCCCCGATGCACCGCTTCTCCAGCCATGCTGAGGCCACGTCCCACATACAGCAACTAGAAGGATGTGCAGCTATGACATACAACTATCTACTGGGGCTTTGGGGAGAAAAAGGGGAAAAAGGAGGAGGATTGGCAATAGATGTTAGCACAGGGCCAGTCTTCCTCAGCAAAAAGAGGAGGATTGGCATGGGTGTTAGCTCAGGGCTGAACTTTCTCACAAAAAACAAAAATGTTATTTATATTGGGACCAGCCTGGTGGCGTAATGGTTAAGTCCGCGTGCTCCACTTCAGCAGCTCAGGGTTCGGGAGGCTGTATCCCAGGCATGGACCCACACACTGCTCATCAAGCCATGCTGTGGTGGCATCTCACATACAAAATAGAGGAAGGCTGGCACAGATGTTAGCTCAGGGGCAATATTCCTCAGGAAAAAAAAAATTATTTATAAAAGCATTATAGTTAATAAGCAGTTTAAAGCAGTGCAGTAAAAGTAAATGATATTCTTAATAGGTACACATTAAATACACATTTTTCTAGGTATGATAATAAGGTAACATTTTTCATAGGTATGATAATAAGGTAAATCTAAAGTGGAGACAAAGAAAATATACTTTGAATTAATAATTAGTAAATAATTATCTCAGGCATTTGCTTAATTAGTTTTACTTAAGCAACTAACCCCAGGCATGATTATTTAGGAAAGAATTCGTCTTCCTAGCAACACATTCTAAACCGATATTGTTGGTCTCTAAGGAGGAAACCTGTCCGCACTTAAGTTAGGTGTTTAGTATTATGAGTCAATATTAATATTAAACTTGGGGCTGAAGCGAGAACAAAAAACAGAGGCTGGTGCACAGCGACACAACCACGCTATGGTCTGTTATTTATGCAGGCAACCGTGAGTTGCCAAATTAGGTGTTACTGAAATGGAAGGCCAAGCAGGAAGCTGGTGGCTCAGCAGGCGGGGCTCGCTCTTTGCATCAATCATGCTCACCACTATAACATTCCCACAATGCTTCATCATCTTCATTTGCAGAGGATAATCGAGAATATCAAGGCTGGGCAAGTTTGGTCACTTGCACAAGGTCCCAGCCTCTAGGCACACAGCCACCATGGAGCCAAGTTTCTCCCTGATCATCTACTCCCTCCCAAATCTGTAAGTTTCCCCCAGGGTTTAACCGTGCCTTCTGGCCCTCTACACACAGGAGCTCTTTAAAAACCTTTCGATTAAGCTCCGGAGAGCTCCTCAAACCCTCATCCCTAAAGCTGGCTGCCCGCAGCATTCCACCAGTGTTCAGATCACACAGCCCAACTGTGTCCCGAATCTAGAGGAGAATCTCCAAGGAGGAGAGCCCTCAACAATAACTGCCCTGTCGTTTTTCACGTGATGAAACAGAGGCCTGGAAAATCCAAGAGCTGGCCCAAGACTGAGCAGCTGGCTCATGGCATGGCTGGGCCAGAACCCTGATCTTCTCCCAGTCCAGAGTAGGTTCCACTGTATCCCAGTCCTTCCAGCTGTTAGTGATGGAGGGGGATAACCACCAAAGTAGAGCTGGCTTTTCAGGAGGTGAAAGTGGGGTCCTTGAGAGTTCTGAGCACTGGGGATTTTGAGTATTATTGGAAAGGCATTGTTCCAATTTACTGGAAATTTTTCCTTTTACAACTTGACTCCCTGACCTTACCAACCCCTCTCATTCATTTCCTTCGGAAATGGTCTACTTTGACACCACTTGACATTGTTACCCAACTGTGGGCAGAGAGATTCCTATCTACCAGACTCCCTTATAAATTTAGCAAGCAGTGGCAAAAAACGGGAGGAAAGTGTCAGAGCTTCAGAGGTTTTATGATGCAGCCTGTGGCCAAGTCCTTGACCTGAAACCTGCCTAGGATGCCCATGTCTTCAGGAAAGGCTAAGCTTTGGCAGGCCCTGTCCTGCGTTGTTTCCACCAATTAAAGCTCCCTCACCCCTTTCACCCTTCCTTGTTGGTTTAGGCAGATGGCCCAATTTGTCAGCAACCAAAGCAGAGACGATGGGCTGAGCTGACTCATTTAGGAGCGGTAACTCCTTCCAGAGAAGATTCTCCATTCATTTAGACACTGGAGCAATTACTTGCTGGCTGTCAGTTGTAATTACTTTTTACTGCAGGTAGGTAACTGTTCCAGAAGCCAAGCTAATAGGATCACTGGTTTCTAAAGGGCTTTTGGAACAAGTAATTTCCTAATAGTCAGCGCAGCATGTTCGATGAGCAGCATGTTCGATGAGCTTTCCACCCAGGGTAAATTCCTTCCATCGTGGCTCCTCACGACAGGCAAGGTGTGGGTTCTTGGATGGGGCACTTTGGAACTGCAGTGGCGTTTTTCTTCCATGCTCCTTTGTCTGACACGGGACCTGAGCAAATCATGCTTGGAGATATTTCATGAGCTTGCACCTAATCATTCTTCTAATTTTCTATTGCTCTGGGAGTTGGCATTAAATTATATCAACCAACCAACCTTTTTAGCAACTGCAGGGTAAATCACTTTCTCAGTCATGGTATCCCCTCCCTCCATGCTACCCATTTCTGAAGGGAAGTTAAGGGAAAAATAAACCCAGAAAGCCTTTTAGTCAAGGTTTCTAACAAGATTACCAACTGTTGTAGACTGTAGAAAATGATTTTGCAACAAGGTTCTCTACTTGATAAGAAAAGCCCCTTCGAATGCTTGTCAACATTTGATCCTATTGGCTGGTTTGACATTTAACAGTGTTTAAAAAGCACATCCAAGGTCTGTTGAGACAATAGTTTCTTTTACTGAGAAGGTGTTTGAGGTATTTTGTTGTTGTCGTTGTTGTGTTATGATTACTTAAACATTCCCACCCCCTGCATTGCATTCCACTAGTTAGCTGAACTTTGGTTTTGAGTGGGTCGTAACTATTCTCTTTGTGTCCATGAGTTGGCCTGTCCTGGCACCTATCCATGAGAAGAAGCAAATGCAAAATTATATGACCGGGAGAAGACTGGGCCTAAGTTAAGTCTAGCATCTCAAGAAGAGACAGTTCTGCTTTTAAGTAGATGAAAACAGAGTTGTTGAGAACCAAGAGAGGATAAACTATATAGACTCTTGATCTGGAGACAATTTCTTTCCCAACTTTATTGAAACACAATTGACATATAACACTGTGTAAGTTTAAGGTGTACGATGTCATGATTTGATATATGTATATATTGCAAAAAATTTACCATAATAAGATTAACACTTTCATCACCTCACAGAATTACCATTTTTTTGTGTGTGTGGTGAGAACATTTAAGATCTACTCTCTTAGCAACTTTCAAGTATACAATATAGTATTGTAAACTATAGTCACCATGCTGTTCATTAACTCCCCAGAATTTATTTCTCTTATAAAAGAAAGTTTGTACCCTTTGACCAACATCTCCCCATTTCCCTACCCCTCAGCCCCTGGCAACCACCAATGCACTCTCGGTTTCTAAGAGTTTGGCTTTTTTAGATTCCACATATGAGTGAGATCATACAGTATTTGTCTTTCTCTGTGGAGGCTGTTTTTTAGACTTTTTGACATATGATCAATGCATAGGAATTTGTAAAGAAATTTTATTACAAGTAATTTGTGCTATCAGCTTGGTTTGTTGATACGCAAATTCATCAGAGTCTGGGATCCTCAGAGAAGGAATTGTAACTCCACAGCAAACTTTCTTTGCAGCCCATCGAGATCAAAAATCTTCACTTCTTGTTAGGAAAGTTGAAGGTATGCTAGATAGCGGTTCTCAAAGCCCGAAAAATGTTTAGCTGAAAACTGTAAAGAAGGTTTAAGAACATTTAATATTACACAAGCTTTAGTACTATCACACCCTTTGCAAGTCGTTCTGGCGGAGGTGCTAAAGTTACTCTCAATTGTAGGACCCTAGCTTGAAAACATCAGGGGAGTAAAGTTTGCAAATTGAGAGTTTTTGAGTCAAAGCACAAGTTTGCAATCAGAACTGGGTTCAAATTCCACTCTTCCACCTCCCGCCTGGGTACAGTCATAGCTACCTTGCAAGGGTGGTGGTGATGCCATGTGAAGCATTAGTACTGTGCCTGGCACACAGCAGATGCTCAACAAACTGTGATCCACACTTAAGTTATACTGATGGATCATGCTTCCTTCAGTGACATATCCCATTCACATTTCTGAACAAAGGGCGCACTATTTGCTAGCCTTTATGGACGATCTAACATTCTGGAGATTAAGGAAGAATCCAAGGTCTCCATGAGACCTATGCTATCACAAAAGGTCAGTCTGTTCTCTGGTCTCTACATGTGGTCAGTGGGCCACTACACCGGAATCACCAACAGCGCATGTTTATAAAGGGATCCACAGGAGGCAGGCTGTGTTGGTTAGGATTGGCTAGGCTAGGCCGCAGTAACAGACACACCCTAAAAGCTCAATGATTTCACATTGAAAGGGTTATTTCTCCCTCACGCCAAGTCCACTGTGGCTCTGAGTGTCCTCTGGGGAATCTCGTTTCAAGCAGGGACTCAGGGACACAGGCAGTTTCTCCCCTGTGGCTCCACCATGGAGACGAGGCCTCTTGCTGTTGATGCGGCGGGGGAAGAATAGTCAAAGGGACTCCTGGCACAGCTACTCACAGTCCACTGGCCAGGACTTGTCACACGATGCCACCCACTGCAGGGCCTGAGCAGGCGGGTGATTGGATATTTGGTGGACATTAAGTGTCTCTGCCTCTCCTACTGAATCAGTCTCTGGGGGTGGGATCCAGGACTTGACATTTTCAAACTCCGCAGGTGACATAATGCAGTGTTAGCCATTGCAGTGCTGTGATTATCCACTGCTGGCAGCGTTCCCTTATGAGATGAATAATTTGACATAATGGAAATGAGAGAGTGGTTCTGTCAATATAATAATTAAAATGAGAGTCTAAGAGACCAAAGCATTAGGTTCTTTTCTAGCTGTCATGTAAGTAGAGCTCTTAGATACAGATGCCTTTCAAATCTATTTCTGGCCCAGACTCGCACCTGCCTTCATATCTATATACACTCAGCCAGGGTCTCGCAGGTGCCTCAAACTGTTTGTCTGTCTCTACCAAACCTGTCCCCATGTCCAGGGACAGTACCAACATCCACTCTCCCAGGCGACTTCTGAGGCTTCCTGACTTAGGAGTATTCCTTGCCTCTTTTCTTTCTTTTACTCCTCAAATCCAGGCATCAAGACCGTGTTTCTCTTTACCACATATTGTATCTGTTCTCATCTCTCTTCCTCCATTGCTGTTCCCTCAGTCCAGAGTCCTATCATCACTCACCTAGTCTCCCCGCCCCTGGTCCAGCTTCTCTCTCCTCTTTCTCCCATGTTGCTGTCAGAGGGATGAATTCCCTTTCATCATCAACATTTCCTCATCTTTTATGACTCACCAAGAATCCTCTCCTCTATAAGCCTTTTCTGATCTTATTCTTTTTCCCTCTGCTATTCCTCAACATACTCCTCTCGTGCAGCTATACTTTGTACTCATCTGTATAGATGGCTCTCTCTCTACTAGACTGCAAGTCCCATGAGGGCAGATAGCAAGTTTGCCTCTCTCAACATTGTAGCCTCATAGTCTGACACGGTGCTCGGCACATGGTAGGCATGAAGGAAGAAAAGAATGGGAGTGGGGAGCTGCACGGTGCCTGGCACATGGTAGGTGCCATAGAAAAGTCCGCTGAATGAATAAGTGAATACCCCACCATGTTCCTCTGCTCAGTTATCTCAAATACCCATTAAGGAGTTCCACCAAACCCAAGATAATAAACTAATTAAAACTGACTATTCATTTATATGGGCACAGCAATTTTTCTTTAGAAGACTTGCTAATCAAATCTATCTTCACTGGAAACCATGTTCTACAGCTATGATCAAAGATGAGAATAAGAGATGAAGCGAATCATTATGTTCAGGGTGTCTGAGTAATATTGTTTTGCAAGGAGAGCTCCATTTTAATTTGCAGAGAAACAATTTTGAGTAGAATCAAGTGAATTAAAAATAAAATCAAGTAAATTAAAAATAAACTGCTTGAGCAAACTAATTCCCAGTTCAAGAAGTGCTAACAACTGAAAGTGACATCATTTTTCTTATTTCACTATATAATCCGTAAATATTTGGGGAAGTTAAAATAGTAGTGTTAATATTTGTTATATTCCTGAATATCTACACCAGTACTCATCCACACATAATAAAAAAATGAGCCAGAAATATACTCAAAATGTATTTCTAGGAATGTGTTTGTGAGCCACTTATTATACAGTGTTTCTCATGTCTTAAATCATAAAATTTTATTACAAAAGTTTGAGGTATTTTAGTCTATTTTCTTACCTTTAAGTCTGTTCTTTCTTTCTTTTTTTTTTTTTTTTTGCTGAAGAAGATTCACCCTGAGCTAACATCTCTGCCAATCTTCCTCTATTTTGTATGTGCGTCGCCACCACAGCATGGCTACCAACAAGTGGTGTAGGTCCGTGCCCAGGAACCGAACCCAGGATGCTGAAGTGGAGCGTGGGAACTTAACCACTAGGCCATGGGGCCGGCCCTGTTCTTTCATATTTTTAAGGCAAGACTTAGCACCTCTACTCACTAAAGATTTACAAAAAGTGACCCAAAAATCGGAGACTGTACATAATGCTTTAATATGTAGATGTAAAGAGATGAAGATCAACGAATTTGAAATAGCACATGGAAAATATGAAATTCTTTTAAAACAATTTTTTGTAATACAGGAAATATTTAGAAACTATAGAGAAGCAAAAATAATAATATGAAAATCGTAATCTCCCCAAACCAGATAACTACTATCAAAATTTGGGTCTTTTTCCCCATGAATAAGCACATTGTAGGGAACAAAAAGTAGGGGCTTTGCGTTATACATGATGGTTCAGAATCTGATTTTTTCACTTAACAGTATCCATGAGGCTCTTTGCTTGCCATCATTTCTACAACATCAATGACATACTATAAATCCATTAAAATTATGTTGTTGTGCCATGATTCACGACTTACTTCCCTCTGATAGATTGTATCCCATTTTAAAAAATTATTAAGACTGAAATTAATATCTATGAATTAAATCTTTGCACACATCCATCATTACTTCCTGAGGATAAATTCCAAGAAGTGGAATTTCTGGGTCAAAGTGAGTAAAAGTTTTAAACTTTTAATATATATTATTTAATATATGAGGTTGTTTAGCTCCAGAAATATTGACCAACTTATACTTAAATATTTATGGCCCTTTGTGTTTCCTCTTTGGTAAATTGCTTAATCATGACCTTTGCCCATTTTCCTTTTGGAGAGTTTGTCTTTTTCTTGTTTACTTGTAAGAATTCTTCATACATATGCATATAGGATGTTACACAGTTCTATTACGTATTATATAAATATACTGTCTCAGGTTATCTTAAATTTTTGCTTATGTTGGATTTTCTTGTCATGGGAAAGTTTTTATAATGTCCTTTTAGTCAAATCAGTTTATTTTGTTTTGTGGTTTCTAGCTTTGGTGTCATACTTAGAAAAATCAAGGCCACCTCTAGAATATATATTCACCAAAATTTTCTTCTAGTACATTCTTGTTCCATTTCTTACATCTAAATTTTTGATTTATCTGAAATTTCGTGTTGATGTGTGAGGTAGGGTAGAAATCAAACTTTATTTTTTTGCTAAATACAAGTTAGCCAATCGTCTTAACATATATCATTGGGTAAAGCCTTAGAAAAAGTTAATTTCCATTTAAGCAAACTAAGACTGCAGCACGTGCTGTGTCCTCCTTCAAAGCCGAGAATTTTAGATTTTTGCTTTCCAGAGCAAGGTGTCTCTGCTCCTGGACATCCAGGAACACAGGTGTCCCCAGATCCTCCTGTGACCCTTTGTTTTTGCTGCATTTCCAAACTTTCTTGGTTCTCTGACTAAAAGGAATATGGCAGCAGTGGTTGTCATGTTGCCCACCCAGCCCCTAGTCACCTTCGCCCCACTTGGCTCCTTCTTCCAGAAGCTAGGAAGACTAGTCAAAGCAGAACAGGGAGTTTCAGGGCAGCGCTGTTTGGGGGGACAGCAGAGGCAGACGGGGGCCACAGACATTTTCCAAAAATTTGAATGTATATGCCCAGGATACCACTACTTTGACTCTAACCTGAAGGAATATTTTCATTTATGAACCAAAATGCAAGGGTAACTCAGTCCACAGCAGCATTATCAACTACAGCAAAAAACAAAAATAGGGAATTGTTACATAATGACACATCTATATTATGCAATACTTTGCAGTGATTAAAAAGAATAAGACAGAAGGAGGAAAGGGGAAGAGGAAGATTCCAAAAACATATTAAATGAAAAACCAAGTCATAGAATAATATGTATGATATGATCTTGCTAATATAAATAAAGCCTTATAAATGTGTGTATATGTATATACATATATATATAAAAATGTAATATGATGTATAAATATATAACATACAAAACCTATGTGTTTATATAGATACATAAATATACATAAAATATATATCTGTGAATATATGTATACATATATATATTTACAATATTTATGTACATGTACCCAGAAAAGGTATTGAAAAGATGCAAATCTCACTTAGGAAACAGCAAATGGAGTTGATAGGGGAAGTGCTGGGAAGAGAGATGGCAGAGGAATTTTTTTTTACATCTTGCTATAAATACTTCTGTATTTTTTTAATCTTTTACAACAAGAATATTTTCAGGAAATGCCTATACAATTTATTTTTTTAATTTATTTATTTTTCCCCCCAAAGCCCCAGTAGATAGTTGTATGTCATAGTTGCACATCCTTCTAGTTGCTGTATGTGGGCCGGGGCCTCAGCATGGCTGGAGAAGCTGTGCGTCTGTGTGCGCCCGGATCCGAACCGGGCCGCCAGCATCGGAGCGCGCGCACTTAACTGCTAAGCCACGGGGCCGGCCCCTATACAATTTCTTAAAAGACAGAAATAAAAATATAAAAAAAGAAGACTCTCATGGAAATCCTAAGCCCAGTGATGTCAGCATGAACTAGAGGGTTCCTGAGTTACCTACCAGCGGGGGCTCAGTCTCTATCAGCAGCTTCTGCAAGCCCGAGCAGGCGCAGCTGAAAGCCGGTACACAAATGCATGCCCGGGACACGAAGCTTAATACAGGAAATGGAGCATGGAATACACCAGAACAGGATAGCATAGAGGACTCCCAGGAATGCTTATATTAAGGACCAACTGAATCCAGAATTTAAAAAATGAAAGAAGCCAGAAATGATGAATAGAGCAAAATGAATTATCACCCGGAAAAAGAGGACCAGACGGACTTTGTTCTGGGTTGGACTTGACTACACCATGGCATGGAAAAAGTTATATAACCTTTTTTTTTTACTGCCTCAGAATAAAAACAGAAAAAGTGTGCCTTGAAGTGACTGAAAATCACAGTTTTGTTTTAAAAAGTGGAAATGATCACCTGTTTTGCCACTGTGGCACGTCTTATGATTTACTGATTAGGTTACCAAAACTGATTTACTCAAGACTTCACCTTTGGGTCCTCTTGTATTTATAGCAGCTGCCAGATTAAACTCTAGCAAATAGAGGAGTGAAAACACCTGCCCAGGCCTGCAGCATCAGCCCAGCTCTGAGGACCACCTGAGAGAGGTGGGGCGTGGGGGAAACTTACTTTGTTTTGTCACACAGGAAAACCAGGGCAGGAAGACAGCGAGCACAATGCTTCCCTATCATCAGGTGTCATAAGGAGGGCACTCTGAGGGACCCTGCTCCTCAGATGCTGATTTCTGCTGATGGAAGAAATACACAGGAGGAGGGAGGGGAGCACAGCAGTAGTGGATTATGAGGAAAACACCACCACCATCTTTTATACATCATTTCCTAGAAAACTTAATTTTATTTCCCCCTTTCCACCTCACCCCTGCCCGGGGGTGGGAGGAGGTAAAAAATGATTTCCTCTGATACTTGAAATGTATTAAAACATGCAGACGCTGGCAGTCTGCTCCTCTTCCCACAGCAGGTGGGGCAGCGATAAACCTAAGGGGCGATGCCCTGACAGTTGAGAACACGGTGAAGCCCGCCTCTCCACTCACAGGTGAAGTGGTTCTGTGCCATTCCACGCCGCTTGCTGTTTTCCCCAAAGGACGAAATCCTGCAGAGTCCCGTTAAGTGAGAGAGTGTCTCCTCCTCCATCTAAGGCCATTGTTTCTATTCTGTTTTCTCCTTGCCGTGTGCCTTCAATTACCCTTCTTTCCCTCAAATATTCAATCTTTCCCCCTCAATTGCAACTTTTCAGCAGGAGGGCCCTCCCAGTTTAAAAAACAAAACAAAACCACCACCTTCTCTTGCTCTGGACCGAATTGTGTCCCCCCCCTAAATTCATATGTCGAAGCCCCCGATGTGATGGTATTTGGACATGGGGCCTTTGGGAAGCGACTACATTTAGATGAGGTCATGAGGGTGGAAGCTTCATAAGTGCCCTTATGAGAAGAGATGCCAGAGCTTGCTCTCTCACTTCCCACCACCTGAGAACATAGAATAGACCTCTACAAGCCAGGAAGAGAGCTCTCACCAGAAACTGACCATGCTGGCACCTTGATGTTGGACTTCTAGCCTCTAGAAGTATGAGAAAATAAATGTCTGTTGCTTAAGCACCCAGTCTATGGCACTTTGTTATCGCAGCCCAAGCTAAGACAGTAACCACTGCTTCCAGCAACCACTGCTCCCACCATTTCAAAATTTCTGGTAAGCAGCAGGGTCTGTACAGACTGTCTTCATTTCCTTGCCTCCCTGCCCCCATCATTCACTCCTCCACCCCTCTAGACTGGCTTCCTCCCATTTGGCTACACCAAAGCGTCTTTTTCTAAGGTTACCCATCACCTCCATATTGTTACATCCAATGGACATTTTTTGGCTCTCTCAGCTGTATCTGACCACTCCCTCCTCTCCTGGCTTCTGTGAAGCCATACTCTCCTGGTTTTCCTCTTTCTCTGGGGCTGCTCTGCCTCAATCTCCTTTGTAGGCCTATTTTCTGCTACTGCCCTAGATCCTCTACTCTTCTCCCTCTAGACTCATACAAGGTGCACACCTTTATATCACTTACATGCCAATGACTCTAATTTTCGTCTTCAGCTGGGACTTTTCCTCTAAGCTCCAGTTTCACAAATCCTTGTTGGACAGTTCCATGAGGAGCACCCCAAGCCCAACATGTCCAACTAAACTCACAATTTGGTCCCCTAACCTGGTTCTTTCTCAGTATCCCCTCCATGCATTCAGGTAAACAAGATGGAAATCTAGGAGTGAATCATCCTTGACGGTTCCTTCCTCACCCCCACATCTGATCTATCAGCAAGGCTCACTGATTTTCCTATGACCAATTCCTTCTATGTCCCTTCCTCTCTCACCTGCTCTACTGCAGTAGCTTCCTAACGGTACACCTGCATCCATTCTTGCTGTCACCAACCCATTCTACACACTATAGCCAGGGTGATTTTTTTGTGTGTGAGGAATATCAGCCCTAACATCCATGCCAATCCCCCACTTTTTTTTTTGCTGAGGAAGACTGGCCCTGGACTAACATCTGTGCCCATCTTCCTCTACTTTATATGGGACGCCACCACAGCATGGCTTGACAAGCGGTGCATCGGTGCGCGCCCGGGATCCAAACCCTGGCCACCAGCAGCGGAGCGTGTGCACTTAACCGCTACGCCACGGGGCCGGCCCCTGGGGGGGTTTTTTTCAAAGTGCAAATCTGATCATGTCTCGTTCCTGCTGAAATTCTCCAGTAACTTTTCATCGCTTTTACATTATGACCAAAATCCCTAATGTAGGCCCAACAACTTACCTTTACTTCCTTTCCAGCTTCCTCTCATAACACATTTCCCCTCACTCTCTACTCCACACAGGCCATGCTTCCGCCCACCAAAGGACTTTGGTATTTGCTGTTTCCCCTGCCTAGAACACTCTTCTACCCCACTTCTCCTTGTCCTGTTATGAATTGTGGCCCCCCAAAAGATATGCTTAAGTTCTAACCCCCAGTACCTCGGAATGTGACCTTATTTGGAGATAGGGTCTTTACAAAGGTAATCAAGTTAAAATGATTAATCCAATATGACTGATGTTTTGTATTTAAAAGGGGCAATTTGGGCACAGAGACAGATATGTGCAGAGGGAATGATGCGAGGACACAAAGGGAGGAGACGGCCACATGCATGGAGTGATGCATAAGCCAAGGAACACCAAGGATTGCCGGCAAACACCAGAATCTAGAAGAGGCAAGAAAGGATTGTCCCTTAGAACCATCGGAGCGGGCATGGCTCTGCTGACATCTTGATTTCAGACTTCTAACCTTCAGAACTGTGAGACAATAAATTTCTGACGTTTTCCGCAACCCAATTTTTGGTACTTTATTATGGCAATATTGGGAAACCAATACACCCTACCATGCCTTTTGTCTCATAACTCCCACTCAGCTCAATCAAACTTTCTCAGGGAATATGTCTTGGACCTCCTGGCTAGGTGAAATCCTCCGATTATATACACACAGCACTCTGTCCCCCCATCCCCTTTATAGCACTCACCACAGTTACAGCATTACATTTATGTAATTTGAATATCGGATCTCTCATAGACTATCAAGTCCATTACAGTAGAGCCCATGCCTTCCTCTAGTTCGTTGTGGTGTGCCCTGTGCCTAGCCTAGTGCATGACACATACTGGAGCTCCAGAAACATTTGCTGAATCAATGAATGAGAGAAAGAGGTATGAGGAGGCATGTTGGAGATGAGACTAGAGGGTAAGACCTTACAAGAAGGCAGGCTGGGGGTCGGCCCCGTGGCTTAGCGGTTAAGTGCACGCGCTCCACTACTGGCGGCCCGGGTTCGGGGCCCGGGTTCGGATCCCGGGCGCGCACCCATGCACCGCTTCTCCGGCCATGCTGAGGCCGCGTCCCACATACAGCAACTAGAAGGATGTGCAACTATGACATACAACTATCTACTGGGGCTTTGGGGGGAAAAAGGAGGAGGATTGGTAATAGATGTTAGCTCAAAGCCGGTCTTCCTCAGCAAAAAGAGGATTGGCATGGATGTTAGCTCAGGGCTGATCTTCCTCACAAAAAATAAATAAATAAATAAAAAAGAAAGCAGGCTGGGAGATAGTTTAACATGATATAATTTCCAGAAGGGCTCTCAAATACCTCTGCTGTCAGCTGATGCTGTCATTCCATAAGAAGAAAGGTTTGAAATGCACATATCTCTGAGAGAGATTAAGACATTAACCTAAATTTGCATGAGCATATTAATAACACATCCTTCCCAGAAAGTAAGCTTAAGGAGAGGGTGTGTCGTGGAGGATACTAAATCAAGACTCTGAATGTCTGAAGATGAAAGCTATGACTTGATAACTAGGGAGGAAAAAAGTGGGAACCAGCGTGAATGGTGTAAAAAAGAACCTTTCTTATGCCACAGTTTTGCTAAGGGTCAGCTTACCATTGGTCAGAAATAACACCCTGATTACCACTTATCCTGGGTCAGTGAGACCCCTTCCCAGTGCATTCTAACAGTGCTTCACCGACACTTGGCAGACACTGGCAGCCGGAGAACTATTTCCTCTTCAACTAGATGTATGCTCGGGGACAGTGAGAGATGTGTACCTGTACCCCTCAAAAGGGAAGAATCACGCCCTTGGGTTCTGACCACAAGGTTCTTCTGCTGGGATTAAAATGGAAAATCTTCACCATTGACAAACATCCAGATCCTACAAGGTACAGGCCACCAAACGTGGCCAATTGTCAAAGGACAGCCTTCTCTTTGGAGAGAGCAAACTCCAGAACCCAATAATGAGGCATGATCCTCACACTCTATTAAAAAGGACTTGCTGAAGATCAGCAGAAATAGAAGAGAAACCGGAAATGAATCACTGCTTTTATAAGGCACTTTTAGAGCTACCAGAGTTCAATTCTTTTTTGTTGTACTGTGAAAATGCCTTTAATGGCAACAAAAAGGGAAACAGATTTTTCTCCATTGCCCCAACTCAGGTTATATTTCCGGAATAATGATTAAACACTCCCCAAAATGCCTCCCACTCATACTCTCTGAAATTGTTAACATTAATTGCATAAAAGATTAGTCTAAAGTTTACTAAAACCTTAGACTTGTAGAGTTAGAAGGGATCTCTGAGTATATCTGGTCCACCTTCCCTGTAGTGAAAAAATATATTCTACAAAATCTCCAACAGTGACCCCAACTTATGCTTGAGTTTTCACAGAAACAACAATCTGGTTTACTTCTTTTCTAGCCAACTTATTCCATTACTAAGCAATTCTACTTAACAAGCTTTTTTAATATATCTTATTACATGGGACTCTATAAAACCAGTTGGCTCAATTTAAATTTTACACTGGTACATTATTCTTCCAAAAGTAATTGACTAAAGAAAAAGATTTTAATTGCATATTTAAGTGAAAGGCACAGAATGGGCAATGATTTAATTTTTCAATTTATGGCCACTGGAATATTCCTGTGGCAGAAGTGAAAGTAAACTAAACTTTGAAATTTAATAGATACCTGTAGACTTATGTTTCAACATGTAAATTACACATTTGCATTCTTTCTCCAGAACCAGGTTTTAGCATTAGAATTATTTCAATCTTTACCTTTTTTACTGAAACTTGAACCTCACAAAACACTTATTTGTGAGATATCTTTCCTACAGTGATTTATTTTTGTGAACAATTTCATTTCTATAAAATATATTGTTGGCACTTGATATAGTCATTTAATTTTATAATGACAGCATATTTTAAGAGTAAAAGCACATGTGGATGATTTAGAAATTCTGAAACATGACTTGAGCAACTGGAAGTAAAAACCAAAAGCTTTCTCAAGTATGTTGTTTTTTGGGGTTTTTTTTGGTGAGGAAGATCAGCCCTGAGCTAACATCCATGCCAATCCTCCTCTTTTTTTTTTTTTTTTTTTTTTTGCTGAGGAAGACTGGCCCTGGGCTAACATCTGTACCCATCTTCCTCCACTTTATATGGGACGCCACCACAGCATGGCCTGACAAGTGGTGCATCAGTGTGTGCCTGGGATCTGAACCCGGGCCGCCAGCAGCAGTGAGCGCACACTTAACCGCTACACCACGGAGCCGGCCCCTCAAGTATGTTTTAAGTAAACCATTAGAGTCAGACTAAAAACAAAAAATACTTTTACCTTCGACTAGAATTTTAAAACATTTTCAAATATTTGTAAAAATCTTAAAATACATAACCAAAATAAACAGAAAAATATGGAGGTCACAGTCTTGATTGGGATCAATGTGGAAATAACACTTTAAACTGTTTCCTGAAAGTCAATAGTAGGACTTAGTCAAACAAGAGGAGAGGGAATTCTAAAGAAAGGGGATCTGATAATTAAATCATGAGATGAGTAGAAAAAGCATTAACCTTCCAGGAGGTAGCAGGAAGGAGGTAATCTCAGACAATATCTCTATTCATCAAAAAAGGGAGCCCCCGAGAAGCTAAAATGGTTGGGACAGAACTCCCCCATAGTTCTCTGTGATTGATAGGGGCTGCTGATGTTTGATTCAGTTCTAAGGCTCCATACCAACGAAAATTAGTTACAGCAAGTGCTTGTGCCATCAGCCAAGTCCAAATGCTGCCTTCTACTATACTATAATAAGCACGTTTCAACTGCAAAGGAGTTAAAACCTCCACAAATACTGAAGCATATTGAAAACAAATTGAAAACCAGTAGGAAATAGAGCAAGGTTTAAAAAGCTTCATGAAATCAGCAACCTTAAACAGAATTACCATTTTTGCCCCAAATAAAATTTCAGGATGCCCATTGAAAGCAATCCTTAGAATATTTCAGGGTCTCAAATTACACTAGTGGGAAGGGAGGCCAAACAAATTTATTTGGATCTATTTGGGACAAAACAAAGTTAATTAGAGACAAATTACATAATTCACTTGGGAAGCAGAGTCTTTTTTCCCTTGGTCTTTCATTTGCAATATTTTAAAGCTACAGTTTTGAAAGAATCGAAAAATGTTTCCTACTGTGTCTAATTCCTCCATGTTCATTGTAAAGAGATGTTCTGCATTTTGGATCCTTTACGTGACAGAAGAGAAATGCTAAGGTGCATCAGCAGAGGATGGAAGAAGTGAATTCCACAAACACTCATCCAGGTTGCAATGGAAAACCAAAGATTCTCATCATTTTTCAGCTATATAAAAAGAGGAAAAGAAGACTGTTATATTTCACCGTCATAGATGAGTAGCTGATCACTGCTTTCATAAAATGTGCATGCCAGCACTTCTGCACAACACTTCAAAGAACCATTCTCTCAATCCAAACAATTTCAAAAGCAAAAGAACTACCTATAGCCATTTAGAAAATGAAATATTGCCTAGAAAATAATTATTAGGATCAATAAACAATTAAAATCGGAGGTGGGAAGTTTCTTAGATTTACTCGGATTCTTTCCTAGAGGGGTAAAATTAAGAATTATCAAAGAAAATAAATTTCAAAATACCGTATAAACTCTTTTGGAAATAAGCTACATATACATAAGCAGGTATTCTCTTGATCTGTGCAAAAATCATCTCCTGACACTGACAGATATACTACCCTGCATTTCGGTAGTACCATCTAGGATCCATAAGATGGCAGGCCTAGATTTCACAGTGATATTCTTTTGTGTGTGTGTGTGTGAGGAAGACCAGCTTTGAGCTAACATCCGATGCCAATCCTCCTTTTTTTTTTTGCCGAGGAAGAGTGGCCCTGAGCTAACATCTGTGCCCATCTTCCTCTACTTTATACGGGACACTGCCACAGCTTGGCTTGATAAGCAGTGCGTCGGTGCGCGCCCAGGATCTGAACCTGCGAAACCCCGGCCGCCGAAGCAAAGAGCATGCACTTAACCGCTGCGCCACTGGGCCAGCCCCACAGTGATATTCTTAAAAGCGTAAATATACCAGTTGCCTTGAAATAAATATTGCATATTATCAGCAGCAAGTGGCTAGTAATAATATTAAGGGCATCTATCAGATTAAATTTGTAAATTAAGAAACATGGGAACTATAAACAAGCTAATGCATTAGTTCATAATGAACCACAAAATATTATGCCAGAAGGAAACTTATGATCACCTATTTTAGTCCTGCCTTTCTCCATATAAGGAAACCAGAACCCAGATTTCAGTGCTTTGCCCAAGGTCCCATGGCAAAGGGATTAGCAGAGAGAGAAGCAGAATCCCGGTCTCCTTCCTCCCAATCTGCATTTCCTATCGTTCACTATATTTCTCCAACTCCTCATGGTGGCATCAAAGTCCACAGGACTGCTCTGTTCCACCTTCCTGCTCTCGAGTCCTACTTTTCTCCACAGACTGCCTTTTACTTGTCAGCCACTCATGAGTTACTACACTTGTTCTGTCTGGACTCCTACCATGGAATTCTATCAACTCTCTTCATAAGTTTGTACATGTGTTTCTTAGACTGGGGTGTGGTGATGTACAGTGGTATTTGAAGCTACAGGAAAAATAAGTCCTATCTCTTAGATGGTTTTTTGGGGGGCAACATCTTTTTAATTAATAAAAACAAAACATGTATGAATTTTAAACATGAAATACATCAAGTTTTAAAGAAATGTGTAGCTTTGAGTAGACCAGCTCAGGCTGCTCCCTCAGGTCTGTAACCTCTTCGGTCCCCTCCCCTCTACTTGGGTAGAAAGCCTAGAACAGTACCTAGTTAAAAGGTTCCTCTCCTTCAGAACATAGCCTGGAGCCCACCTTGTCTTCCGTGAAGTACATAAGGTCATGTTATACCTGTGTCCTAGACAAACTGTTGCACTGCTGTCTAAATACTGTGTAGATAGTCTTAAGATAAATTTAACTTTTACACATAACAAGAATTACATTACAAATATTATAAATATCAACTATTATACAACTATTGCAAAGGATAAATATGTAAGATAGAGACCACTGGGAGGCAGAATTCTTATGGGCAAACCAAATACAGTAGATAGAATTAATAAAAATAAACCAATATACTACTTTTAGAGTTTTATAACGACTCTATTCCATTAAGCATTACACATTGTAGAGAAAACTACAGAGATCCAGGAATCAGAAGAGCTGGAGGACTTGTGATCAACTACCTAACCTGTCTTGTTCTGTTTTCTATTTTCACATCTGTAAAAATGTATGGATCGGGGGCCGGCCCCGTGGCTTGGTGGTTAAGTGCGTGCGCTCCGATGCTGGTGGCCCGGGTTCAGATCCCGGGCGCGCACCGAGGCACCACTTCTCCGTCCATCCTGAGGCCGAGTCCCACATACAGCAACTAGAAGGATGTGCAGCTGTGACATGCAACTATCTACTGGGGCTTTGGGGGGAAAAAAATAAATAAATAAAAAAAATGTATGGGGTCGGCCCTGTGGCTTGGTGGTTAAGTGCGCGCACTGCGATGCTGGTGGCCCGGGTTCGGATCCCGGGTGCGCATCGAGGCACCACTTCTCCGTTCATCCTGAGGCCGAGTCCCACATACAGCAACTAGAAGGATGTGCAGCTACGACACACAACTATCCACTGGGGCTTTGGGGGGAAAAAAATAAATAAATAAAAAAAATGTATGGATCGGGTTAGTATGGGGGGAAAAAGTCTAGAATTCTAAATTGCTTTTTCTCATCTTTTGCTTTACCATTTCTTTGGGAACGATTTTTTAATGAATATAACATAAAACAATTAGCACCTAAACCTTCTCCTGTGTATCCTGACAGTGATTAATTCAGCTACTTGAAATATACTTACTTTCTTTAAAATTCTCAGCATATTGATTGCTTAGAAATCAGTAAATTAGTCAATGTTGTGAAAAACAAAGACAGACTGAGGAAGGATTCCAGATTAAATGAGACTAGAGACATGATACCTGAATGCAATGCATGATCTGGGAATTTTTTGCTATAACCAGTAGTATTGGGACAATTTGCAAAATTCAAATGAGACTGTAGATTAGACAATATGAGACAATGGTATCATGTCCTTTTCCTGATTTTGATAATTGTAGTATTGTTATGTAAGAGAATGACCTTATTTCTGGAATTACACACTGAAATATTTAGGGACAAAGGGGCATCACATCAGGGAGGGAGGGGAGGGGGAGGGGGAGGGAGGGGAGGGGGAGGGGAGGGGAGAGGGAGGGGGAAGGGGAGGGGAGAGGGAGGGGAAGGGGAGGGGAGAAGGGGGGAAAGGGAGGGGAGGGGAGGGAGGGAGGGGAGGGGAGGGGACAGTGGGAGGGGAGGGAGGGGAGGAGGGAGGGGAGGGGAAGGGGAGGGGAGGGGAGGGAGAGGGCACACAAGAGAACATGTGCGAGTGCGCCAATGTGGAAATGTTAACATTTGGGAAACATGGGTGAATGGCACACGGAATTCTTTGCACTATTCTTATAACTTTTCTGTAAGTCTGAAATTCTGTCAAAATAAAAAATTAAAGACAGAAATCAGAAAGACAACTTGTTTGATGGCTGCATATAGAACTGCAATGGAAACCAGAGGTAGCAAGATTAACAAGAACGGCAAAATTGTCCTAGAAAGGAAACTTGTTCATTTATAATATTGTATTTCTTTGGAATTTATGAGTTTATGGTACTAGACATAATAGACTATAAGATGCATTGTATAAAAGGATTCACCCAGTAAACACTGGTGTAAGAATTATTTGATATGATAAATGTTACTACAATGCCATTCTGTTTGTGGCTTCCTTCTTTTATTTTTCTTTTATGTTCTGCTTTAGTAAATCTTTTTTTTTTTTTTTGAGGAAGATCAGCCCTGAGCTAACATCCATGCCAGTCCTCCTCTTTTTGCTGAGGAAGACTGGCCCTGAGCTAACATCTATCGCCAATCCTTCTCCTTTTTTTCCCTTTTTCGCCCCAAAGCCCCAGTAGATAGTTGTATGTCATAGTTGCACATCCGTCTAGTTGCTGTATGTGGGACGCTGCCTCAGCATGGCCGGAGAAGCGGTGTGCAGGTGCGCGCCCGGGATCTGAACCCAGGCCGCCAGTAGCAGAGTGCGTGCAATTAACCGCTAAGCCATGGGGCCAGCCCAGTAAATCTTTACTTATAGCCAGTGTTGTAACCAAAATCTCTTCAAAGAAAATTCACAGGAAGTTTCACTCAAAATCTAAGCAAAAACATACCTTAAATGATTAGACAGTTTTGAGATTATGAAATAGAGAACATATATGACAAATAGAAAAGCAATTTAAAGCAAATTTCAAAAAAAGTGACATCCCAAAAATCATTTTACACCAACAGAGGGAAGGAAAAGCAAAACAAAACACCAGGAAATGAACTCTAGTATACGCCTTCCCTGTATGCATAGGCAGACTGTTCTGACGTGCCCATAACTTAGCAGAGAAGTAACTTTGCTTACTATTTTTTCATGATATTCAAAGAGCCTATAATAAATGATCTTCCACGTGACTATTAATGTATTTATTTCTCATTCGCTTACTAAATGTGTAATTCTTAATAAAGAATTACATAGATTTGTCTTCTGTAGAGCATTCTTTCTGACTTATACATGTCAAAGTTAAAATACCCCTGAATTGATAATGCAGTTTAGGCTGGGGAGGAGGCAGGAGAATCACACTGGGAAGTACAAAAGCATTTTCCACAGTGTTGGTAATGTTCTAGTTATTTGAATAGGTGGTGGGTTCACCGGGGCTTATTTTTTTTTTTTAAATAAATATTTTTTATTGATGTTTTAATAGTTTTTAACATTGTGAAATTTTGGGTTGTACATTTTTGTTTGTCCATTACCATATATATGACTCCCTTCACCCCTTGTGCCCGCTCCCCACCCCCATTGCCCCTGGTAACCACAATAGTTTTCTCTGTCCATGTGTTGGTTTATATTCCACATATGAGTGAGATCATACGGTGTTTGTCTTTCCCTTTCTGGCTTACTTCACTTAACATAATACTCCCCAGGCCCATCCATGTTGTTGCAAATGGGACGATTTTGTCTTTTTGTATGGCTGAGTAGTATTCCATTGTATGTATATATACGTATGTATATATACATACGTATATATACGTATATATATATACACCACATTTCCTTGATCCAATCGTCAGTCTAGGGACACTTAGGTTGCTTCCACTTCTTGGCTATAGTGAATAATGCTGCAATGAACTTAGGGGTGCATAAGCCTCTTTGGGTTGTTGATTTCAGGTTCGTTGGATAGATTCCCAGTAGTGGGATGGCTGGATCATAGGGCATCTCTATTTTTAATTCTTTGAGAAATATCCATACTCACGGGGGCATATTTTAATATTATGCTTAAACATTTACATTTACTATATATATTATTTTGTATGTGTCAAATATCACATAATAAAGGTATTTTAAAAGAACATAATCTAATATTTTTCTTTTTAAAAGCAACAATATAAAACAGACTTCCTTCAACTCTTCTATTTTTCTCTCCAACTATTTTAATAAATATTGATTCAGATGTTCAATGTATATTTATTTAGTAACTATTATATGCCAGACACGGTTGTAAGTATTGAAGGTGTAAGTAAATATAAATGTAACAAAAACCAACATAAATAAACACACGGTCCCTGCCTGCACGTGGGTTACAGTCTAGTTGTGAGCACCTAAAAGGAAGCACCATGTGTAACTCTGATACCAATTTTACCCACCCTGGTGGGACTCGGCCCCTGGTACCTCCCAGAGTGCCTTGCCCATTAAGAACCTCAATAGTGTTCACTGATGATATTGATGATGTTCGCACTACCTTTAGATGTTTTGTATGGATAGAAGATTTTTTATGTTGTAATCAGATCATTTCACTATTTTACATAGACTTCACCCAGTAACAAAGAAATCTGTCATACTGGATTCCTAAAAGCCACTTGCAATCTCATCCTTTTTGGGAATCTCAACAGCCTTGTCTTACTGAAATAATAATCAGAAACCTGCAACAAGTTCCAGGTCGAGGCAAGGAGTTGTGGATGTTTGTAAATTTTGTTCAGTATCCAGTTATTCCATCATTAATTATTCACAAAGAGAAGAAATTCTCAAATGACAGCTTTTGTTCCCTTTCTGCACCTTTTAAACATATGATTTACAGAAATTCACAGAACTCAGGTTCCAGATGACAGGGCTCCTCTTCATCAGTCTTTCTGCAATAAAATTTAGCAAATGCTGATGTTCATTAGGAAGAGCAGTAGAAGGGAAGTAATACAAAGAAACCCACTGGTAAACTGCTCTGAAAATAACTCTGCAATCTCGACTCATTCTCTTCAATGAAAATAAATAATTTTTCAAGATAATAAACAAACGTTGACTGAAACATCAATTGTACTAATCTCATGGGAAAATGTTTTATGCAAAACCTCCTTTTGGGCTGGCCCGGTGGCCTAGTGGTTAAGTTTGCATGCTCTGCTTCGGCGGCCTGGTGTTCGTGGGTTTGGATCCCAGGCACGGACCTACACACCACTTGTCAAATCATGCTGTGGAGGCGTCCCACATACAAAATAGAGGAAGATCGGCACAGATGTTAGCTCAGGGACAATCTTCCTCAAGCAAAAAGAGGAAGATTGGCAACAGATGTTAGCTCTCCGCCAATCTTCCTCACACACACAAAAATAGACTAGGTTTACCACTATGGCATATTATAATTTGAAAAATGCTTCTATCAGTGAAGAATTAGAACTTTTACCTTAATGAAAAAATGATGCTAAATTGTATTTTGCTTTCCAAATTCTAGTAGCAGAAAGATGGCCATTTTTTGCTTTAGAGTCTTATGATTTAAAAAAACAGTTCAAGTATTGAAATAGTTCCCTTAGTGCTATACGGTTGATCAACTACACCTGAAAGCTGACATAGTTCATTATCTATATACTTAGATCATATGTGATCATACAGTGGGAAACACATGACACTGAAGAGGATTTTGGATTTTTTCAAAAGGTTTTTGTTTTGGTTTTGATTGAGTCAGAAAATCTAGACCCTACGACAGGAGTTGCAGAATTATTTTACGTATGTATGTATTTCTGGGAGGTTTCTATGGCTTTTATTAGACTCTCAAAGGTATTGATGACCCAAAAACCACTACGAACCATGATCCCAGGAGACAGTAATCAGCACTAACATTCAAATATACCTGATATAGAATGAATTCAATAAACATTGTTGAATGAATTTTGAATGAATAACCTTCTTCTAGAGCATCTTCGAACTTTTTAATGCTGTCATCAGAGATAAGTGTTGAGTAGAAAAGATAAATCAAAAAAAAAGAGGAGAAAAACGACAAATCAAGACTGAATGACTACTATATGCAGGACAATGGTGCAGGTGGTGGGAGATTTTTTTTTTTAAGCTAAGTTCTGTTTTTAAGGAACTTCATGATCTAATCAAGATGATAAAACATATACAAAATGATGTAAGAACATTAGCAAAAGGGAAAAGCTAGTCAATATATTATAAAATGTATACTAGAACTTAAGAAGATGAAAAGCCTTTCCTAGGTTTGAAGGATTTTTGACACATATCGGGTTTAATTTTTCCAGTTACAGTCAGAAGACTGGAAGTATAAACGGTAGGGAGAGGTAGAACAGAAGGGACTGGAATCAGTGAACCTTGCCCCTCCCTACTCCTCCTTCTACAGTCTTCAGTGACCGGGAAGACAGTATCAAGGAGATGCAAAGCAATCCAGTGGTTCCTGAGGGGCACACTCACTAGCTCTTCCTCTGTATTGCTACTTTGGGGGGGGCGGAGGAGTGGAGGTTGCTGACTTGACCAGAGCACAGGACAATCACTCCTCCAGTGCCCCGAACCAGTTAAACATCTTTAAGCAGGTCCTAGCCCAAGAAAGGTCTTTCACCCGGAGGCGAATGCCTTGAAAAATTCTAGTTCACATTCAGGAAACATCCTCAATAGGAATATTTGGAAGCATAACTTGGTACACGAAGCCAGTGCTGTTGCCACTTTCTGCTGTGAGGTTCCTGAGGAGTCCAAGTAGAAGGCCAAGCCCAACTAGTAACCATACCCTTTCCCCATTTTGGTATGATGAGTATTTGTAAACTGAGGCAAAACTGTAGCAACGTATTTTGCTTACTGGTGTCTCATTTCTTTACTATAGAAAAGTATGTAGGAGATACACAATGAGACCAATATTAGAGAAGACAGTCCAGGAATTTAGCCCAACCATGGCGATATTCATTGCTTTTTCATTCTTCACCTCAAACTTAAAGTACAAAAATACTATCACTTAAAAAGAGTATCATTTCTTGGATCTTCTCCTCCAATTATACTGCTAACACTTTCATATTATAGCTAACTCGTGGACCAACTACTGCAGACAGTAAATGAGTTCAACTTCCAGCTCTGTCACCGTGGGTGAACCTGGACACCCAAGTTCTCTAAGCTTAAATTTCCTTATTTTTCAAAAGGAGTGAATAACAGGGTCTTTGTGAGCAATAAGTGGGATATTGCAAGTAAAGATATTGCACAGCCCTTTGTAAGTGCTCAATAAATGTCATTATTCTTATTGTTGTCGCCTTATCAGTCTCCCTGTCTACAGTCAATCTCTGTAAAATTCGCCTCCCACTTTGCTGCCACATAATTATTCTTTTTTTTTTGTGAGGAAGATCAGCCCTGAGCTAACATCCATGCTAATCCTCCTCTTTTTGCTGAGGAAGACCGGCTCTGAGCTAACATCTATTGCCAATCCTCCTCCTTTTTTTCCCCAAAGCCCCAGCAGATAGTTGTATGTCATAGTTGCACATCCTTCTAGTTGCTGTATGTGGGATGCGGCCTCAGTATGGCCGGAGAAGCGGTGGGTCAGTGCGCACCCGGGATCCGAACCCGGGCCACCAGTAGCGGAGCGTGAGCACTTAACCGCTAAGCCACGGGGCCGGCCCCACGTAATTATTCTTAAATCATCTTTGATTTGTCAGTCTCTTGTCAAAACTTGTCAATGGATTCCATGCATACAGGATAGTCTTATCTTCTTGCCTGGAACCTGTGGCCATTCTCTATGTAGCCTTAATCAACCTGACACCAGCCTGCCTCCCAGGAAGCCCCTTAATAACAAACTAAACTTCTTCCCCTTCACCAACACACCCTGCTCTTTTCAGCCTCCTTTCTTTGTTCCTGGTTTTCCCTCCGGGTGGAATACCTTCCCTATGTACATCCATATATGTTGCTAATCCTCCAAGCTAGCTTGGACACCATCTCCTCCACAAGCTTTCTCTGATCCCTCTAGCAGAGTGAGTTCTCCCTCTGGACTCCTAAACTACTCGTTGTTTTCTTCCACCTTGAAAAAATGTTACTTAGGTTCACATTATCCCCCAATCTAAAATTAAGTCCTTTAAAAACCAAGATCCAAATTGGTTTCATTTTATATCCCCATGGACCCTAGTACAGGGCCACACT
This sequence comes from Ceratotherium simum simum, assembly GCF_057802395.1. Lineage (NCBI taxonomy): Eukaryota > Metazoa > Chordata > Mammalia > Perissodactyla > Rhinocerotidae > Ceratotherium > Ceratotherium simum. The sequence goes on along the minus strand of NC_141923.1, from coordinate 14,999,091 downwards.
CACAACAGGTACTTGACAAATATTTATGGAATGAGTATTAAATACTCATAATAAAAGTAGAATGTGGTAACAGAACAGGATGAAATAAAGTGCCATAGGAGCCCAGTGGAGGAACAGGTTATTTTAGCTGGCTTTACATTTGAAGTGAGCCTTTAAGGATATTAGATCTTTGTCAGGCAGAGATGGTGGAAATCAGAAATCCAGGTCAAGAGAGCCATGTGAGAAAAGATGGAGGGGGAAAGCACAAAGACTGAAGAACAATCCATGTGGCTGAAATTGAAGAGATGCAAAGGATAGTAGGGGCTTAGGACTGAAAAAGTCAGATTATGGAGAGCCCTGAAGGAACTCCTAAGGAACCTGGACTTAATCCTAGAGGCCATAGGAAGCCATGGAAGGTTTGAGGAGGGAACTCATAGTCAGCTGTGTGCTTTAAAAAAACTACTCCATCAGCTGGGCATAAGATGGAACTAGGGTGGGAGACTAATCCACAATAGTAGGAAAACAGCAACAGTGTCTCAAACCGTGGTGGTGCCAGTGGGAACATAAAGGTGAAAGAATGTAAAAGGGGACAGAGTGGACAGAGAGCTGCCCTGGGGCAATGGAGAAGGAGCAGAGGTTCTCAACCCAGACACCACAGAGATAATTCAAGGTCCATGAACTCGGATGGAAAAGCAGATCCTATTCATTTTCACTAACTTCTAAGTGAAATGTAGCGTGCCTTCAATTATGAATACAGGCAACAAACCACAGCAGCATTAGGCTCCCTCAGACTGGCAAAGGGGTCCACGGCATGACAGAAAACTTCTGCACTCTAAAGTGACTAAAAGTTTAGTAAAGCCTTCACCAGTGATAAAGATTAGAATTAAATAAATTTTTAAAATATTTTAAAAAATGTGTAGGCCGGCCCTTGTGGCGTAGCAGTTAAGTGCATACGTTCCACCGCTGGCGGCCCTGGTTCAGATCCCGGGTGCAGATCGAGGCACTGCTTGTCAGGCCATGTTGTGGCAGAGTCCCATATAAAGGGGGGAAGACAGGCACGGATGTCAGCCCAGGGCCAGTATTCCTCAGCAAAAAGAGGAGGACTGGCAGATCTTAGCTCAGGACTGATCTTCCTCACACACACACACACAAAAATGTGTGGGAACTGAGCGAAGGAAGATCAATCAAGATGAACAAAAAGTATCAGTTTGACTTTGGACATACTGAGTTTCAGTTGTCAGCCTATGCTTATATTAAACATACAAGGAGATCCATTTTCTTGTGCTCACTAGCACAAGAAAACCTAATGCAGGGAAACCTAACTGCTTCTATAGAGTAGGAATCTTCATTTGCTATTCTGTTCATCTTCCCATTTTGTGGCACTGAAAACAGTCCAAGGGTGACCCAATGTCCCAGTTTGCCTGGGACAGAGGGCCTTTCTAGGACATGGACCTTTGATACTAAAACCACGAAAGTCCAAGGCAACTGTGATGAGCTCGTCACCCTGAGAGCCCTCAAATCTGGCACGGTATGCTAATAAGGCTCTATTAACACTATGCCTTCACTTAAGAAAAAACTATGCCATTTAAGGTTTATTTTGGATCTGAGTTTTGCCATCTGTTCTTCCCACAAAGTAGAAAATCTCGAAGGAAAATCTTCCTCAGAAGGTCAGACAGTTATGGGTATTCAATAAATGCCGTAATTACTGAGTATCATTCTGTCAATAGTTCCACAATTTACACAGCGCTGCAATCCTCACAAGGACTCTGTGAGACAGACTTGATTCTCTTTAGACTACAGAAGAAACCGAAGCTCTGGAAGATTCAGTCCTTTGCTGTACCTCACAGCAAGCAAAGTGGCCGACTCCTAGCACTGCAGCTGCCAAAGAACACTGAATTACTGCGTGTTCCACAGAGGCACGAGCGGTTGTTGCTATATGGAGATTATGCAAAGCTGCAATTTTCTTTCTTTTGCAACGTCCATGAACTCAGGGCTCTGGCATTATAGTGATACACAGTAAAACGGACTGTTAGCCTTAGGCAGAAGGCACCCTAAGGTAAAGTGATAGTTTACCTGTGGGAGAGGGCACAAAAGCCAATAATTAAATGTTCAAAACAGTAAGATTAGGTAACAGTAACAATCACGTGCACATCAAAATGTATGGCAATGGGTACCAAAACTATGCTCCCAGACGCATTAATCAGAAAATCTACACAAGGCAGTGAACGGCGCCTGTATTAGTCAATACAGAAATCGACACGCCTGTGTGCCTGTATGGATCAATCCAAGAATCTTGGACAGGATGGAATACTGAAATCCAGGATACATAAACCAGGATGGCTTCATACATCGGAGAGGCCTGCCCTTGCTGGGTTTATTGGCCCCGCAATTCACCAACCACCTCTCCCTGTAGCCATGGCAACACCCACACCAAGGAAGCGCCAGAATTCACCTTTGGATATCCACAATCCACCGCATTTGCGCCCACGCAGCGCAAATAAAGCCACAAAGACACCGCCTCCCGCTAAACCAAGCCAACCATGGCTTTCTCCCTTTCCCCCTCTCTAACTCATCCAGGGAACATATTAATTCTTTTCACCCATATCCACCGAAGGGAGGGTGAGTCCTGAACCACAATCACTTGTGATACAGTAAAACATAAGAGGAGAGTTTTTTCTTTTTCTTTTTTGCGGGGGTGGACATCAGAGACGACTGAAAACCGGATGCACACACAAAACAGTAACAGTTGCCTAAAAAGGCAAATAAGCTGATATGATCTAAATAATTGTCAACCAAGGTCTCATAGTATGTCTGTCAGCCAAGCTCAGTTTTGCTCCTGCGGACCACTCTCTCTGGAGCCGATAAACAGCTCCCAAGACGCCCGTTTGAGTTCCAGTTCTGAAAAACAAAACCGCATTCCGTGCGGGCGGGACCGCGCACAGCGTGAGCAAGAACCATGACGTATTCGGGAGAGCTTTCCAGAACGGCTTTCCAGCTCGAGCAAGATGCCCAGGAAGCAAATCTCATTTTTGCTTCTAGAAATTGAGAGGAATCAAGTGGCCCTCCCTGCGCACGCCGAGAGGACGCAAACCAGGCGGTTTATTGCAGCGGCAGCCAAAACTGCTGTCAGACCCTCCCCGCCCCGGGTGGCCACTCGCCCTGAACTCCGAGCCGCGCGCCCTCGCGGTCTACCCCCGCCGCATCCCTGGGGCCTGAGCAAAAACAAAACCACCCACCGCAAAGTAAAAAGGGCAGAGAAACCCCAAACAAAACTCCTGTCGCAGACCCTTTTTCTACTGGCGAAAGAGCGCCGTGAAATGCCCCTCTGCGTCCGGGGCCGTCCGCGCTGCCCCTAGTAAAGATGGCGGCCCTAGGCGGAGCCGCTCCCTCTCGCAGGGCGCGGGCTGCCCCGCCAGCCACAACCATTCAGCGGAGCCCTCCACGCCCGCCGCGGCTTGACGCATTGCAGGTGCGGCGCGGCCAATCAGGAGCCTCGACGCTTTCCGGCCAACCACTGCAGGGTCGCGCTGGCCTATCAGAGCGTCCTTGTCAAACTGAACGAGGAAAGAAGCCTCAGCAGCGCCAACTAAGCAGCCGGCTCCAGAGCGCGTTTTTGGGGCGTGTGTTGCGAGAGTTGCCATGTGCTCCTCCGCCGGGAGATATAGTGCCCTCGCCCCCGCCCCGCCCGCTCCCGCGCGCGCGCTTGAAAGGCTTAGGCGCGAGGCTGCCTCTCTCGCTCGCCTTCGGAGAGTCTTGAGTCGAGTAGTTAGTTTCCCTATTCGTTTGCTGTGGCCCATGGCCCTCCGAAAGGCCATTTCAAACCGCCCTCGCCCTGCCGCACCCTTGCTCCTCAGGGCCGCGCACGTTGCCGTTCACCCGGCACGTTTCGTGAAATCAGTTGCCCCGGGAGAAAGAAGAAAACCTCCCCTGATCTCGAAACGCCGGCTCTCGCTGCCCCGAGCCGATCCTTCCTGTTTACGAGCGCGGGCCCAGCGGCCCGAGAATGACCCTCGTGGGCATGTTAGTTTCAGAAGGGCCCGTTTCCCTTTCTCTCCTGCGGTTTCCTTATCTGCTCGCTGGGCTCGGGTTTTCAGCCGCGTGTGAGCAGAAGGGGGCCCGAGGGGACGCGGCCAGGAGCCGGCCGGAAAGCTCGCAGCGCCCGGTTCCCGGGCACGGCGGTTTGGGGGCCACGGACGGACGAGGGTAGATTAACAGGAGTGGCCCCAGAGCCGCTGGTGAGCTCCTCCGTAGATAGAGGGGAAGCCTCTCGAGTCCTCCCCCATGGAAAGCCCCTTGGTTCTTTTCTGTGGGAAGGCCCTCCTAGATGGAGAAGGTTTAGTGAAATAAACCTCTCAAGTGGGCCAGATCTGGTACCATAGTCTATCTAGTGCTAGAAGGTACCTCTGAGTCCTCATTGTACGGTGAAAAATCTGAGACCCAGGAAGCTCAATCTACACGCCTACAGTCACATAGCAGTTGAGTAGCAGAGCACAGAATAGAATCTAGGTTGTCTGTCTCCCCAAGCCTGTGTTTTTCAGCTCTACCATCTTCCAGATGGTAAAATATAGTTATATTCTATAACTATGTAGTTACAGAGGTGTGAACTATAGTTGTGAGATGTCTCAAGCACTTGGGGAACTTTATCGTATAACTGAAGGAAGATATAGGAGCTAAGGGAATAGTTTTCTCTGAACATAATTTCCAGTGTCCTACAGAGAAAGTAGCAGAGAAGAAATGTTATTGTCACCACTGTAAGAATCCAGCTGAGAAAATGAAATCTTGTGGATTTCTTAGAACTGCCATTTTATTTAACATCCCCTGTCTATGATTTTGGCACAATAGGGCTTGGGTGATCTGATGAATTTTGTGATTGAACTATTCCATATTCACATCCTCTTTCTAAGATTATGCTATTAATGGTCTTTCCTGAGGTCTTACAACCAGTAGTGTGTCTGCACTGCACCTGTGTAAAGGTTATTCTTTGATCTAAGGCTGTAGTTGCCAGTGCTGTTTATTGCTGCTGCTTAAACTTTCACTCAAACCTTTGTTCAAAAAGGAGAAAAGCTGTGGTGTTCTTTCTGTAGGTGGCTAGTAGTCATCCCAAAGATGTTTGCCAAGTGAGCAAATATCTGAACTTCCAAATGAGCATCTCACCATAAAAATACCTTCCCAAAGAAACAATACATCGTGTTTCTTTTGCAATGTATATGATATAGGAAATAGGTACTGTGACTTCTTTGTATCAAGTCAGATCACGATGTGAGAAAAGAGATCTGACTGTGCCACTAACAAATTGGGAATTCTTAGGTAAGTCCCGCTGTTCTGGAGACCTCAGTTTTCTACTCTGTAGAATGAGAGGGTTGGATTGGATGATTTCCAGATTTCTTTCCAGCTTTAATATTTGATTCTGCTGTGAAGAAGTTGGACCATAACTTAATTTTGTGGTTATATTTAGGCTTACTTGCTCCTACGTATAGTGCTTTAGACTTTTTACGTCACTTTTACATTTATTTTCACATTCAGTCTTCACAATACTTCTGGAGGGAAAGTCCCCATTTACAAAGAAGTTAGGTTTACTGTAAAGTCTGTCCCAAGTTTACCTAAATGTGAATCAATGTGTCACAAAATATTCCTCTGGGTTTATTACTTCAATCCTAGTACATATCAAACCTGGTACTTTTGGTGGTCAGCAAATTAGCTCACTAAATTGTGAGTTCTGTAAGGACAGGGCCTATCCAATTCATCCTTATATTCTCAGTCCTTAGTAAATTTCATTTTACATTCCAGGAGCTCAATAAAGATTTACTGAAGGAATGAATGAACAATAATTAGGATAATTAGGATAGAAGAATCAGATATGAAAGCGTCTTTTAAGTTCCAAGAAAATCAATCAACCAATATTTATTGAGAGTCTACAATGTAGAAGGTACATTTTCTTTTTGCTTTTCTTTTTTGTTTTTGTGTGTGTGTGTGAGGAGACTAGCCCTATGCTAACATCTGCCAATCCTCCTCTTTTTCTGCTGAGGAAGACTGGCCCTGGGCTAACATCCGTGCCCATCTTCCTCCACTTTATATGGGATGCCGCCACAGCATGGCTTGCCAAGCAGTGCGTTGGTGTGCGCCTGGGATCTGAACCGGCGGCCCGGTTGCGCCACCGGGCCGGGCCCCATTTTCTTTTTTCAACATCCCAATTTTTTTTCTCCATTTGCATTGTCTCCACTTTTTATTTTTAAATTAAGGAAATATCATCATTATGGGACATTAATAACATCTTCTTAAATATCGGGGCTTATCTCCAAGCTTTCCTTTGTATGTATTCTATTACATTCTTTGACAAATACAAAGATTTAGAAGAAAATGATTAAAAAAATCTGACTCACTCAAACAAAATTGCTCACTTTTCCTTTCTATTGTTGCTTTTCTGGTCTTTGTAAAGAGATAATGTCCTCTACTCAGCTTTTGATCTTTTTTTTGTAATTTTTGGAAATAAATGTCAGAATTGATCAGTCAGTTTGCATAGGCATGGCCTAGTCTGTTCTAAGTATTTTAGTAAAGTATCATTCAACAAAGTACGAATTCTATAATGATCTTAATTTTTACCATCTATAAAAAGATGCAACTCTTTTTTTTTTTTTGGTGAGGAAGACCAGCCCTGAGCTAATATCTGATGCTAATCCTACTCTTTTTTTGGCTGAGCCAATCTTCATCTACTTTATATAGGACACCGCCACAGCATGGCTCGACAAGCAGTGCGTCGGTGTGCGCCTGGGATCTGAACCTGTGAACTCTGGGCTGCCGCAGTGGAGCACATGCACTTAACCACTTGCACCACCGGGCTGGACCCCAAAAGAGGTAACTCTTAAGACCCCTATGACCCTAGCTCTATTTATAGCCATATCTCCAGGGGTCTCCTAGTTACTAGGGAATTCTGTACAAGTTCCTCACAAAATTCATAAGCAAAATATTTAGAATCATAAAACTCTAAATCTGGGAGGAACCAGAGAAAGTCCGTCTGGTCACCTTTTTCCATTTTACAGATAAGAAAACAAAGTTCTGAGAAGTGAGTAGTTAGGGACAGAGTGAGCTTTAGGATCACACTAGAGTGATCTTTCCTTTGACCTTTGAAAACATAGTAATCAAAGATTAATCGTAATAAGAGGAGCAGAGGAATGTTATCATCTGCGAGGCCTCCCAGTGACTGTGGAAAATCTTGACATGACTTTGGTTTGGACTTTGTTATTCCATTTAGGGGTTGGCTGTCCTGAATTGTTCTCTGTGCAGCTAGGCCTTATCTATACAGCTTGTTTAAAATCTTTGACCTTCATTTAAATTGCTGACACTTTCCTGTTGTTAAGCCTTATCATAGTTTCTTATGCCTTCTTCGGGCTAGCAGTATTTCCCTTTCATATTCCCAAAAGAGCTCAGAGAAGCTAATTTTGTGAGATGGGTAACAAACAAATGAAAAGGAATGTAGCTATACGATTACAATTCTTTCATAACATCCTGAAGTATTTTGTAGGGTACTGCAAAGTGCTAAGAAGGAATAATCATGATTATATCTTCATTTCTCATTATGCAATTTTTAGGCTGTTTTCTAAAAAATTTGGTTCTCTTCTTCAGCTGATTAAAACAGGTATGACTGGACTCACTTAGAGCATGGTGCTCTTTCACAGAAAGAAAACTTGTTCCATGGCTCCAGCAGCACTTGACTCCCTATCCTAGCTGGCTGTCTAGCAAATGTGCATGATAAAAATGAGTTTAGAAAGTAAGAATGGCTTGGTAGGAGCCTGTAGTATCACCATACAAAACACAGGCAGGAATGCACGCTCAAACCTCGAAGTACCCAAAATACAAAGTTCCCACAGGTACAAAGCACTGAGTAGATTTCATTGGTTCTCCATCTTTCTTTAAGATTTGAAAATCAGAAATGCCTCTATTAAAATCGCTATGTCAATAGGCCATTGAAAATGTGGCTTATATATTTTGCTGCTATTCAATTTTGAGGTCATTTCGTAGGTTTCAAACTTGGCGTGAAACAGGTGCGACTATGAAACTTTGGGTGGCAGGGAGGAGCTAGAGCATGAAATGTGAGACTATAAATCAGTTCTCTGAGTCAAAGATCTCTTAGGCTGCTCTAGAAGGTGATGACTCAGCAGCATTCCGTTGGAGTGGTGGAGGGCATGAGGCTGCCCAGGGCTTGCTGCCTGGGGCACCAGCCTGTTGGGGGCGCCGAAAGAGGGGGTGGGAGACCTGCTTGGATCCTCCCACTGTGGAGCCATTAGACAGACTGCCTCAGATTCCCTGACTGGTTCTGAATTGACTTCTGACCTGACTTTTGCCATGTCTAGCCAACTGATATATATATATATATATTTTGTGTGTGTGAGGAAGATTAGCTTTGAGCTAACATCCATGGCCAATCCTCCTCTTTTTGCTAAGGAAGATTGGCCCTGGGCTAACATCTGTGCCCATCTTCCTCTACTTTTTACATGAGACGCCACCACAGCATGGCTTGACAAGTGGTGCGTCGGTGCCCGCCCAGGATCTGAACCTGCTAACCCCTGGCCGCTGAAGTGGAGTGTGGGAACTTAACCACTATGCCACCAGGCTAGCCCCTTGATATTTTAAATATTATAAACAACCACACCTTATATTTGTCTAGGGCTCACTGTTTACAAACTAATTGGACGTTTTTTCTCTCATATAACTCTCATGCAAGCCCTTGAGGTGTGTGGTTATTATACCCATTTTACAGATGAGATAGCAGAGTCTGTGTGGCTAAATGGCCAAGGAAGCAGCCATTTAACCTAGCAAATAACATGCCACAATATTGTCCTTTTCTTGGGAAATAACTGTTTTCTTTGTCAAAAGAATAAAAATAACAAAACCTTAAGTAACCTTTCATTGAAATAAGACAAAATTTCTATCTTCTTGGTTTATGAAGCAGAATGTGAGAAGGGAGGGAGCATACCAATACTCAATTGTACAACTTGAAAACTCTCCCGAGGGCGAATCTTTTCGATGACCAAATGATCCAATCATCCTGTTGTGATGCCTAGAGTTGGTTTATTAGCCAGTGACTCAGAGTCTCTACTTAGAATGAATAAAATTCAAGAGGCCTCTTCACTGGACTCAGACAGAGCTAGTCCCAGTTTTTCTGTTCAAGGTCAACTTGCCTTGGGCCATATTTTCTCCATTACAGGAAGCAGGGAGTGGATCCAATTATGTGAAAGTGAGGAGAGAATTGCCGAAGAAGAATTAGCCCAGGTGTATCCTAGCTCAGGGTACAAGCATGAAGGGTAGAGGTTGGGAACAAAGCAGGAACAGTCCGGCATGTTCCTGAGGAAGTGTGGCCTGCCACCAAATCTAGGGAGACTAGTTTCCAGTGGTAGTTGAGCATTAGCGCAAAGGACTTCCTTTTCCTTTTCTCTCTACTTTGGAAAATTCACATCTAATATCTTCTCCAGTCCCAGGAGTGAACTGAGCTCAACACTAATCAATTAAATAATCTATTGGTATTTATTGACTCAAGTGCTATGCTGAGTTCAGAGAGTATAAGATGGGACCTTCTGCAACTATCTGGTTGAGGAGATAAGATAAAGGAAAAGATAATATCAGGTAGAAATGGATGAGAAATAGGAATTCAGGAGAGAGGAAGTTCATGCGGAGCTATGATAATGAGGAAAGTTTGAAAGATGTGGGATTTGAACTGAGCATGAAGGACCCGTAGGATTTAGATAGATGGTGAGGATATGGATAGGCATCTGGACACTGGGAATGGCATGGAAAAGGCAATGGGTTGGGAGGGCACAATGTGTATTCAGGGAACAGAGTAAACCAAGTGGTCTGAAGCAAAGAACTCATATTTGTAGAATAACAAAAATAATGCTGAAAAAGTAGGTCAACAAACTGTGGAAGGGCTTTGAATGCTAGGCACAGGACTTAGCATTTTATCTCCTGCAGGCACTGGGGAGCCACTGACGGGTTTTGAGCAGGGAAGCGACATAACAAAACTAATTTGGTGGCTGTGTGCTGGATAGATCAGAAGGGGACAAGCTCATTGGGATGAATAAAGAATCACGGACGTGGTATTAAAAATTTTGGGACCCTCAAGATTCTTAATCCCGGCAAACATGGATGTTTCTTTCCTTTTTTTAATATCTAGATCAATGCTGTCCAATAGAACTTTGGTGATGATGGAACTGTTCTATGCTGTCAAATACGGTAACCACTAGCCATGTGGGCCTATTGGGTACTTGAAAGGTGGCTAGTGAAACTGAGGAAGTGAACTTTTTATTTTAATTAATTTTGATTTAAATAGCCACACATGGCTAGTGGATAGCATGGCCCCAGAAGGCAGGACAAAGGCTAGTCATTATAATCCAAAACCAAACCACACAGTTACCGAACTAGATCTTAACTCTGTTGGAATTGGTGAGGCCCATTCTCTGGCATAATCCACAATCAGCATCAATTTATCTGGCTTATCATTATGGTCCGGTTTTCTGCATATCAAGACCTCACTGAAAGTACCAATTTGTGCCAATCACTGGCTCTGCTGTTCAGGCAAACTGAGTCACCCCAAACCTGCCATTCCAGCTTACCACTGTGGCCACATATCCCTCAACTGAATAGTTGTTAAATCATTTGTAAGCTGCTATATGCCTACTATTGCATAGATGTCTTAGACCTGCTTCGTGGTTTGTCCCCAACTCTAGCACATATGGTAGAGATAAGAAATTGCTGGTTACTGTTTGGATGTTGATTAAAGTTACTTTTGCACTTGACTTTTGAATTAATGGGGAAAATAGTGACAAGAATTTCCAAAATCATATGACTTAGACAATATGTTGCTCAGTAGGTCAGCTGCATTTTTTTCTAAACCAGCTTGAATTTAGTGTAAACAAGTAAAGCACAAAACTATGATCTTATTCCATTGGGCATTTTGGAATCTGAATTCACATACTTGGTCCCTAAGTCTGTATACTCATTGGCTGCCTGTGACTTAAGAGCTCAGTTGGTTAAAGCACAGAGCTAATGAGGCCCAAGACATGGGTGCAGTCTCATTAATGGCCAATTATTTTGCTCTGTTCTCTATCCCTGACCCCAGCTTGCTGTGTTGCATATTCATGACCTTGGTCACATGGGTGGACCAGGCCTGAGAAGGAATAGTGCAAATCCATCACCACAGCTACTAGCAAAACAAGTACAAGCCCTGTGAATGGAGGGCAAGATGTGTCCTCTACAGACAAAGGAAAGCATTTAAAAAAAAACAAGAATGGGGTACACACAAGGTGAATGGTACTGTTTGGAAATATTGCACTTTAGAACAGTAACTAAATATAATGATGAACGTTGCAAGCTGGAACACACAGCAGGACATTTAGTCTGGTTATGATTCACTTAAAATCACAGGACACTAAACAGACACCCTATATGCTAAAATTGATAATGTTTTTCTCATGGTATGAAGTCATGGCCTAACACTTGCTTATTATGTTCTGATGGTAACATATTTTCAAATTTCAATGGAAGAATTCTCTTTTCTATTCTTTACCTATATAAGAATCATTCATAAAAGACAATAGCCAAAAAAAAAAAAGAGTTAATAGCAAAACTTAAAATGGAAAAATAATGAGGTATTTTGTTTGTTGATAGAGATAGTAAAGCTTTTGTAATAATCCTGTATATCATTTAATGAAATGCAAATCCACACACAAACAGCAAGAATCTGTTCTGGCTATTAGAGGTGATTAGTGAGGTAGAGAATCCCAAATGGTGGATAATTATCAAAGTACTATTGGACTATGGGGGTGGAGAAGAAGGGAGTGAGGGACGGTGAAGAGGCAGAAGACAAGACTTCTCTCCTGTGAGATAGCTCAGGAGAGGGGCTTTAGTTTGAGATTACAAATTTCTTGAGGAAAATCCTCTAATTAGATAATCCACCCATGAAGACACAACTGACTATAGTTATAGGCAGTGAATGAATTTAGACTGTTACTTTGTAAAAACCATCAAACCAACCAACCACCTCTGTCTTTGCCTCTGTCTCTCTCTCTCTCATACACACACAGTCATTTTCTCAAAAGAATGTAAGCTCCGTGAAGGCAAGGAGATCTATCTGCTGTGTTCATGGTGCCTAGAAGAGCGTGGGGTACAATAAATGTTTAAATAGTGTTGTTCTGAAGCAGATCTAAATATGTAAATATATTCTTTGGATATATACTAGTAAAAATCAGGACTATACTTCTGTTTTGTATTAAGTGATGTCTTAAAATCAGGTTTTGCTTCGAGATAATTTTGTAAAAGAGAAATTTAAAATACCAACTGGAGATACAGCACAAAACAGGACTAGGATTAGCGAGCCCTGGGTCATCTCTTTCAGGGAAAGCATAGAGTCATCATGCTTTGACACAGAGCAAGTCTCCTCACCTCTTTCGGCCTCATCTGCAAAATGAGAACTGTCCTCCAGCTAGAAAGCATCACAAAGTAAATGTTTTGTTTTGAGTTTTCTTTCACAAACACTCTCCTCCTTGTGTGGGAGATAGGGCTATTATTACATTTCTATGATCTTATTTTCATTTTATATCCTGGGGTAACAAATATCTCTTTAAAAATTAAATTATAATCGTATTCTTTGTACTCCCCCCAAAAAAATTAAACACATAAATTTTATTAAATTATATGAGATATAGTGTAATGCTTACGTGCTTGGTCCTCTGAGCTAGATTTTTGAGTTCCACCGCTTAAATTAGGCAAATCATTGAATCTCTCAGTGCCTCAGTTTCCACCTAAGGATGATAATGATACTGCCTCACAGGATGAGCAAGTGGATGAAATAATATATTTAGCACAGGGCCTGGCCATAGTCAATGCTCGGCAAACATTATTTTTATTTTTAAACTATTTCCATTTCTCCATTTGCCATCTTTCAATATATGTATACTGGTGTGTATACATATATATGACATATATGTATGACATTATATGTGTATATGTTATAATCACATAATTGTTTATATCATATGTATCATATATATTATAATTTCAGGCACAGGGTTTTACAGCTGGAAAGAATTTATAGATCAAATTCAAACCTCTTCTTTTACCCACGGGATGTACAATTATTACATTTGTATTCTTTCTATTAGACTCAGAGGGGTGTAGTGATCCCGTTAGTGACGGAAATGATATTCAAACCTGAGATTCCTGGCTCGGGGCTACATTCTCTCTACCTTTCTTCAATTTAACATTAAGTAATAATAATAGCTATTTCCTCTCAATATCATGAAATATTCCATAGGCTTTTGGTTCTCAGTAAATTATGATATCACTATTTGCCGATTGCAATTATGATTGCTGATCTCTCCATAAATTAGGAAGCTTATTCACTTAAAGGAGTCTATTTGACTTTAATGAAAATGTGATGATCTAGGTAGTCAGTCAGAAGAATCTACTTCATGAAATAGGCAAATCCTTCACGTTGTATGTTTAAAAATTTCAGATATTGATTTTACTAATATATAATCTAATATTAGAGCTCTGAGCAAGAGCTCACATTCTATTTTATGCTCCATCACTGACTCACAGTAAGATCTTGGGCAAGTCACTTGACCTTCTTATATTTCAGTGTGTCAAACTAGCCATAAAACTGAGTAAAGCATGACCTCATTACAAACCCAATAGACCTGAAAGCTAAGACGTGCTTTGATACATTAAAGAATTACTGGAAGAGAACTCTAGCTGGTAAAACGTGAAGAATCAGAACAATGAGTTTTGGGGCCGGCCCAGTGGTGCAAGCAGTTAAGTGTGAGCACTTGCTGTGGCGGCCCGGGGTTTGTGGGTTTAGATCTCGGGCACACACCAAAGCACTGCTTGTCACACCATGCTGTGGCGGCATCCCATATAAAGTACAGGAAGGTGGGTGCTGGCCCCGTGGCTTAGCGGTTAAGTGTGCGCGTTCTGCTGCTGGCAGCCCGGGTTTGGATCCCGGGCACGCACCGACGCAGATTCTCCGGCCACGCTGAGGCCGCGTCCCACATACAGCAACTAGAAGGATGTGCATCTATGACATACGACTATCTACTGGGGCATTGGGAGAAATAAATAAATAAATAAAAATATTAAAGTAGAGAAAGATGGACACAGATGTTAGCTCAGGGCCAATCTTCCTCAGCAAAAAAAGAAAAAAAAAGAAAAAAGAGGATCAGCATCAGGTGTTAGCTCAGGGCTGATCCCCCTCACACACACACACACACACACACACACACACACACACGAATAATGAATTTTACTGTAGTAAGTAAAATGATTCTGAAATGTAGTTTTTAGCAAGTCAAGTCATGAAAAAGTTTCAAAGTATTTTATTTGGGTGAAATAGGTTAAATAACAGAGGAATAAATATTATTTTAGAGAATGCCTGGTTTTCAAAACCATAGATTGTAGCAACTTAACTAAAGTAATTATAAGGAATGGAAGACTATTAGAAGCTAATGAATCCTTAATAATGAAACACATTTCATTTCTAGGCCATTATTTTCCCCTACTTATACAATGTATACTGTGTTTTTTGTTTTTTTTTTTGTGAGGAAGATCAGCCCTGAGCTAACATCTGTTGCCAATCCTCCTCCTTTTTTTCCCCCCCAAAGCCCCAGTAGATAGTTGTATGTCATAGTTGCACATCCTTCTAGTTGCTGTATGTGGGACGCAGCCTCAGCATGGCCTGACAAGCAGTGCGTCGGTGCGCACCCAGGATCCGAATCCGGGCCACCAGTAGCAGAGCGCGAGCACTTAACCGCTAAGCCACGGGACCGGCCCCTATACTGTGTTTTAAAATATATTTTACTAACTGCTATATGGAAAACCTGGCAAAAGAATACAAATTCCCTTAGGAATGAAGCAGTTTTAACAATGTGTTTGGCCATTTAAACTTGGTACTCATTGGATTATTGAACATTCTTTAAACTGACTTTGTATCAGTCCCTTTTCCTCTATTTCCCTATTTCCAACTCTCCCATTAATATATACACTTTACTCCCTCTCAGGTTTCCCCCCATGAGCACAAGATGTTGATGATGATGATGGTGATGGTGATGGTGAAGATTCATAGATTTGTGAATGAATAATGTCTTTCTAATCTGCAGAGGGAAGGCAGCACCATTCCCTGGCTTGCTGCTGCTGCCTCTCTTTAAACAACAGGTTCATTCTTTCTGTGGCATTCCAGAAGGAACATCAGTAAGAACAGTTCCATAGATACTTGTTTGAGGTTATCTCAGAAGTCCTATGACATCTGCAATGTGCCCTGAACATTTTCCATTCGTTCAAAACATATTTCTCCAGACTCTGTCAAAGCCAGAAAGAAACATAACCAAGCAAAGCTCTTTCTAGCAGAGCTTGTCAATAACACACTTTGCCACATTCTCTGAAAGAGTAAGCAAACAATAACTTGCAACTGTTGCCCAGGCCCTGTAAACAAAAGATCAGATTCTGTGTTCTGCCTTGGCAAGAAAAGCAATTGCAGCATTTTGGCAAGATTTTTACAAGTTCTGGGCTTCAAATGAACACCGGAAATTGTCCTTTTTCTAGTTTACAGAAAAATTGAAAACATTAGTAAATCTAAAGATTAAAAAACTATTGAAAAAGAAATAAATCAAGATTGTGCGTTAAAATATGGTCTAGCTCGGTAGTAGAGTCAATCAGCTGTGTGTTCAGCTGTAATCTAGGGGATTCGAAGCATCTATTTTTTTCTTTCTTTGTTTCTGTGGATTTATGAATAAAGATCTGATCCCTCTCAGGACCAGGAAAACTAAGAAAAAACATTCAAAGCATGGGTTTTAAGGTCTATAGAAGATGTACAGGTACATTAATTTCAGTAAGACTGGAACCAGGATGAATAGTATTTTCCATAGGAAAAAGAGAACAAAACAGTAGGGGAGAGATATTATTCAGGCATGCAAAAAATATTCAGTTGCAACGTAAAAAACATTAAAATAAGACTGGCTAAGCATGTGAGCATGGCACAGATTTAGCAATTGAGCATATATAATTTGTCTCAGACATTGCTTCAAATTTTGAAGAGAAAAACGTCTGACCAATTTCTTGCACGAGGAAAACTGCCTTGCTCCTTCTAGACCCCTCTCCTCGGCAGCTGAAGGTGTGCAGTCAACTCCTCTGCCCCAGAACCGCCCGCAGCTCCCTGAACGGGAGGCGGCCAGCTGGGGACCCCGGGGCGAGGGGCCAGGGGGATCCGGCTGCCACAGTGGACAGTAAGAGATGCGAGCGGGGGGGGGGGGGGGGGGGTCCCACAGGTGGGGGTGGGGCTGGGGTGAGGGCTTCCGAAGCCCACGGCCACCCCAGGTCGGACTATGCACACGCCCTGTCCTCGCCCCGGCCCCAGAGGGGAGACTCCGGGGACTCCGCCGCACCTACCCCGCGACCCTGTGGCTCTCCCCGACCCCTTGGCGTCCCGGTCCCGGGCCTGGCCCCGCAGCAGCTGGCGCGCAGGGGTCGGCGGGACGGCGGGCGCGTCGGGAGGCGGGGCCAACCGGACAAGGCCCGGCCCTCACAGAGTCGCTCTGAGCGAGGCGGCCGCGGTCGCGGCGGAGGGATACGGAGCGCCGTATATATATCGCGGAGCGCAGGCTCGCACTTCGGCAGTGGTGTTGGGAGCCTCGCGGACGCGGCGCCGTTACTCGCAGTTGGGCGGCGGCGCAGGCGGCGGCACAGGGCTCAGCGCACAGCGCGCCTTAGCAGCAGCAGGAGCAGCGGAGGCACCCCCGCCGTCACAGCCCCTGCGCTGGTGCAGCCACCCTCGATCTCTCTGCTCTTCCTCCCTTCGCTCGCACCATGGTAGGTCGGGAGTGGCAAATGCCGGCGTAGCAGCTGCCTGCCCGGGATTTCTTCCCCAATTTTTAGTCCAGTCCGGCTTTTTTTCCTGGTGGGGGGTTTTCTCTTTCCGGGTGTTACGCAGCAGCTGCGGTTGAGAAGGATGCATTCCGGATTTGCATCTTGGTTTCCTCGGCCAGGGATCCTCATTTAAATTTTGGTCCTTGCTGGAGCTGGCCTTGGCCGTGGGCTTGACCGCGGGCAGGGGCTCCGGCCGCAGTCGCACCTGGCCCTTCCGCATCCACCCCCTCCCCCAGCCCCGCACCACTGCATCCAGCGCGCCGCACCCGGGCTGCCCGCAGCGCTGCGCCTGAGTCGGGGCGGCGGGGGGCGGGGGAGCCGGGCGGGGCTGGGCGTTAGACGCCCCCCCTCCGCGGGCACGAAGGCGGCGGGTCGGGCGGGCGGCGGAGAATGAATGGGTCGGAGCGAGCCGGTGGCGCACATTACTCCGGCTGGGGCGTGGGGGGCGCCGTCGGCGTCCGCACCCCTTCCAGTCGACCCCGTTGGGCGCGCTCTCTCAGCCGCTCTCCCCTCCTCCCTCCCGGGGGGCGCGGCGCGGGCGTGGGCTGGGAAGGAAGGAGCCGGGGAAGGGTGGGGTGGGGGCAGGAAGGCGAGGGGTGGGGGGCGGAGAGGGCGGAAGCGGCGGGCCGGCCGCCCTGCGCCCGGGTGGGGCCCTGCGGTGTGGCCGGGGCTCGTGTCTCCCTGTCTCGCACTCCTGCAGCCCCCCACCCGGTGCGGCAGTAAAGGCGTGCGTGAGCCTCGGTACCCCGGCAGGTCCCTTCCCGCGGGAGGCGTTCGCCTCGCGCTAATTGGGGCGGCGGGGTGGGGGGGAGGAGGGAGCTGGCGCGCGGCTCGGTTTCCATTAGAGACGCGAAGTTTCTGCCCCGGGAGGAGGCGCTGGCGGCGCGGCGGGCTCGCCGCCTGGGGGAGCAGAAGCGGGTGGGAGGCGCGAGGCGGGCTTGGTCCCTACCCGCCGCGCGGCCCCGGAGTGGGGGGTCGCTCTGGCCTGGCAGGGGCGGGGCCCCCACTCCCGCCCCGGAGCCACCCTGTCCCCCTGCACCCCGCCTGCCCTTGGGGCACGCACCCCCGCCTGGCCCCTCGCTCGGCGTTTTCCCCGCTCCGCGCCACTTCCTAGTCTGTAGGGAGATGCCCTCCACGTTTTCGGTTTCTCTGCAGCTTCTAGATTGCCAGGTGCGCCTGAGAGCCTCGCTGGGTGTGTTTTCCACAGCCCCCTTCCTCGGCGGCCAGGGCTGACATCAGCCACCGCGTTTGCTGGTTTGGCGGGGTGGGGAGACGGCTCCTGGCAGGTTCAGAGCACCTTTGCCCCCACGGCCAGCAATATTTCGGGGGGAGGGGTGGCGTACGGTGCGTTTCTTTGTCGAGGAATGCTGATGCTCTCGATAACCCCTCTAACACGAGAGTTTTGTGGCGAGATGGGACTGTTCTACCCAGTAAGGTGACAGCTTCTCGTGCGAGGTGTGGCAGCGCTTCCTGTTGTACAAGACAGACGTTGCCCTGGCGTTACATAAATCATCGTGTCTCCTTCATTCGATATACAGAAAACCAACTTGGAGTGACTGGGTAGAAAGGGAGACCCAGTTCTAATTTGAAAAACTAAGTCGTCGCCCCTCCACCCGAAATCAGTGTATTGGAACACCATTCCTATTGTGAAAGTTTTGATTTAAGAGTTAGAATAAACTCAACACCGTCAGCTGTCTAGTAGGACTTATTTCATAACTGGCTTCATTAGGTGTCCTTCATTAAAATAAAAACACATTTTAGCTCTCTCTGAGATCTGAAATTCCCCTGGCTGGGGGCACAGGTTCGGTGTTGCAGAGACCAAATAATGCAAGTGAGAATTACCTCGTGGCCATTACCACCTCGAGTAGAGTCTGTTTATTGTGAGCCGCTTTTATGTTATCCTTAAGGTGGGTAGAGTGAATATCCTCCAGCGAAGTTAATAGTTTCTCCTTTCTAGAAAAGAGAGGGTATAGTCTCATAATTGTGTAGTTTTCTGTGTACTTAATTTTTGCAGTTTTTTGTAACAACTCAGTTGTAGGACAGTTTCATTTTTTTCTGGCTTCTGAATCGTGGGATAATTTGACCGAAGGCATTAGCTATTGTAAATGGTAGGCTTTTAACCAATAACTGCCTGATTTAAATGATTGGAAAGCGTTTATTACATGGAAATGAAGTTGGTAGGGTAACCCACTGCTGTATATTTATTTTTTTCACTTGTATCTCATAAAATAGGCGTAAAAGCCTGTTAATCCAACCCAGTGTCATCATGTAACGCCAGTTTGGAGATTTGGGGCGCCCGCAGCAATGCGCAAGGTGCGCTAAAAGCTTGCCCCTGGCCGAGATCCTGGCTGCGGTGACAGCAGCGTCAGGCTGGGGCCCTTCTTGGATGGAGGCGGGGACTGCGGCGGCCCTGGTGCAGTAGGTGGCGCTCTTCTTTCTCAGAGCCCGTGGCTACAGCAGATGCTGTGGGGCCTTTTGCCGCTAGGGGCGCCGTTTCTCAAATTATGAACGGACCCTTTCTAGTTAGACCTCGGAGCACACAGCTGTAGGCCCAGAAAAGAAAACCTGAAGCGAGATGTTATCTTTTCCCTGTCATCCTTTGTTTTTAAAATAGCATAAAGGGTTCCCTTTATTCTAATTGTTTTCATTAAATGCCAATGCTAAGGTTTTCAAACGTCAATTTTTTTTTAAGATTGATATTTGAAAGATCACTGTTAAAGGTGTATTTGGAAGAACTGTGTTGACCTCAAACCCCTGTGGATTGATATATAACCTTTTTTTCATGTAGGCTGATCAGCTGACCGAAGAACAGATCGCTGGTAAGTTGACGACTTCAGGGAGTTCCAGTAGTCTAGAACTGGGCATGACTTGGTTTTGGTGACTCTTCTGTCCCCTCCCTCCTAGAATCTGAGCAGTTCTCTAAGAATTTATTTAAGTGAAAATAATAAGCAGATATATGTAGGTCAAGTGTTACTCCTTGGCAGTATTTTAGAGATAATGCGAAAGGAAATGGAACTAAGAATACCTGCTTGTTTCACTCTGGAGTATTTGTGCTTCACGGTGTACGAGGCTTTGCATATAATGAGATTGCATGGAGCCTGCTACTCAAAAATGTAGTTTAGAATTCTTATGCCACAGGTCTTTCAGTAATTCACAATGAGAGCTTGTGCGTGCTGTTCTAAAATAGATGGGAATGGGTGAAAATGAGTGTTAGGACCACTATAATAATTGGGAAGGAAGTAATGTTAGTTTAGATTTTAGCTTTTAATATTCCCCTTATTTGAGATGGTTTCTTTTTAGGAAACCAGAAATGTATTTGAAATATTCTGAAAGCCATATAGAGAGAACACACTGGTTACCTGGGAATGTACATTTCTAGTAACCTTTTCATGTTGCTATGAAACAAGGAGTTCTTATAGCTATAGAAATTTAACAGGAAAGGACCTTAAGGGAACACGTGGACCAACCTTCACTTGTTACATTGGACTTAGGACTAATTTAAGCATGTAAAAATATGAGAATATTGTGGTTTTTATGGAGCAATGTTTGCTCTATGGACTGCTGTATGAAGGCCAGTCCAACAGGACTCTTGTGATATTTATTTCAGTAGATAAAGGCCAGGCAGTTTCTGATAACTTGCACAACTTGGACGGCTTGCTTTGGCAAGCCCAAGGGAAGTGTGTGCTGTGGCTGGGTTGCGTAAAGACATTCATTCTGAAAGGTAAACTTTTGTTTTCAGAATTCAAGGAAGCTTTCTCCCTATTCGACAAAGATGGAGATGGCACCATCACAACAAAGGAACTTGGAACTGTCATGAGGTCACTGGGTCAGAACCCAACAGAAGCCGAATTGCAGGATATGATCAACGAAGTGGACGCTGATGGTAAGGCTGTTAGAACACTGAATGAGCGCCAGTGTTGTGTAATTCAAGTTCAGACATGTTACAGGATTGTCTTTCAGGTCCCCAGAGCAAAGCAAATGTGCAAAGCTCCTTTCTGTGGTTGCCTTACGGCCATTGACAATTAAAATAGAAGATTATGGGCCTACCTTTTGCCCTGCTTACCGTCTAGAACATTTCTTGGATCGGATCACCGTATTGTTCTTTTCTACATGCCGTGACCTACAGCTCAATTTATCAACTGTCACATGAGTCTGCACTGAGTCCTGTGGGGGAAGTAAAGATACGTAGCCGTAGATCTTTTTGAAAAGCTTATTGTCTCTAAGAGGAGGAGAAAAACCCCACGCAAAGTGGGAGAAGAGCACTCTTAGACGGTAATGTAGAATTGAGGACAGTGTGAGCTGTAGGTGTGTTTATTGAAGAGAATTTTGAGGATCATGTGAGGCTTCGAGGCAGGCTGCATGATGACTGTAGGGAGTAGGTTTACAGAACCTAACAGAAAGGGAAGATGTATAAGGTGCAGAGCCACAAGGAACGAGCAGTAACCCCTGTAGCAGTTGGTCACCACTCGGTCATCTCTTCCTCTGGGACTCCAGAACACTGGACAACAGACCTTTCATTGCTCACTTCTATTAGTAAACAGTTTTTGAGCACTCGCTCTCCTCCCGCCCAAAAAAACCCCTTATTTTTGGGACCCATATATGTGTACTACAGAACATTGTAGAACAGAGTAAATTTTTAAAAGAGGAACTAAGAAACAATTTGGATCTAGACTCCAGCTTTCTAGATGATTGCCTTGATTAGTAGCCATTTAAAAAAATATGATATCTTAAGGTGATAGAGCAGAATTACACTTGTTTGGTCACATACATTTAGAAGCAATGGTTTTGGATAGGCATTTTAACAATCATTTCAGCCCATCTGAGCTACTTCTAAAGACTGTTTTCATCCTTAATATTGTTTGGAAAAAGGTTCTCTCTAGTTTGACTGCTAAGAGGATCAGCCATCTGGGAACGTGGAGTGGCTCCCTCCTGTGTTTTGTAAACCCTGGGAAATGGACTGGTCCCCTCAGATTGTGTGGGATAGGCGGGGAGAAGTTGTCTCAGGCTTCAGAATCTAGTATTTCCAATGAATAAGTATGATGGTGCCTAAGGCCATTATCTCTGTATGGCTATGAGATAGCACTTTAAATAATTTAAACTTTTGGAGGCCAAAAGAACTTGAAAAGATCTCTGAATTATTTTGATTTAAAGGTACTGGTGAAAATGAGTGACTTAACCTAAGGCTTTTTTCTTCTAATTTAATTTCATTTCCATTTAATTCAAGTTACACTATTAATCTGGTGGCTTGTCTTTGGGGTGTTCATCTAACTCTTAGTTTTAGAGGAGGAGTTGTTTGGAATACTGGCCATAGAACAGCTTCTTCTGACACAGTGTCCTAAATGTTAATGATCTAAGCTGTGAAAACACTTCTGACCCTTGCCCTTAATGGGAGATAAAGATGCTGAGTTGGGAAGAAAATGATTGGGTGACTTATCATCATAATGTGACTGAGAAATGCCTCCTGGAGAAGACTTTCTAACACTTTATGGTTCCTGGCATAACAAAGTCAGTTTTTCCCCTCTCATAATCCTTTTCTTCCCTAAAAACATTTTGTACTCCTGGTGGCCCAATTATGGGCCTTTATTAGCATCACTAACCGGAGTTAGAGCTGACTGCTGTCCCTAACTCAGGGGAAGGCAGTCTCAAATGCTTCCCTTGGGAGTGGAAAGAGTCAGCCTGTGGTGCTGTGTGCTTTTTTCCCTCTGGAACTATACAGCCCCCTTCCGTGGTCAGGAATCCATATGTGCAGTTCCCTTGGCATCATTAAATGCTATCCAGGGTACTCATTACTAGTTTGAATTATGTGAATCATGTGAAATTACATGTGAAGTATGTGAACAGTTTAGACCCACAAGTGGTTGAATCTAATGAAATAATTTACCAGTTTGTCCTAGCAAGTGCTTACCATTCTATAAAGTAGTTCTAAAATTATCACCGCAGAAGAGCGTTCCTGGAGTGCTTATTTTACGTGAGCTTTTTGTTTTTTAATTTGAGGTAATGGCACCATTGACTTCCCAGAATTTTTGACTATGATGGCTAGAAAAATGAAAGATACAGACAGTGAAGAAGAAATCCGCGAGGCATTCCGAGTCTTTGATAAGGTAATCTTGTGTCTACGTTGCAGACAGTACTTAAATATGGCTTTTTTGCTATCATTTTTAAAAGTTTTGACAGTCTGTTCTGGTTAGAACACTTAACTGCCTGAGCCTCTGTAATCTCACTTTTAAATATCCTGACTTAATTGCGGTAACTTTATTGGCGGGGGGTAAGCATAGTACATACAGTCACACGCCGCTTAACGACAGGGATGTGTTCTGAGAAATGGGTCGTTAGGCGATTTCGTGGTTGTGTGAACATCATGGAGTGTACTTACACAAACCTAGATGGTATAGCCTATATGCACCTAGGCTTTATGGTACTAGTCTTCCCCACCCCCCAAGCCCCAGTAGATAGCTGCATGTCATACCTGCACATCCTTCTAGTTGCTGTATGTGGGACGCGGCCTCAGCATGGCCAGAGAAGCGGTGCATCGGTGCGCGCCCGGGATCCGAACCCGGGCCGCCAGCAGCGGAGCACACGCACTTAACCGCTAAGCCACGGGGCCGGCCCTGTGGTACTAGTCTTAATGGGCCCATCATTAGACATGCGATCTGTCGTTGACCGAAATGCCGTTATGTGACACATGACTGTAGCAGAGAAATTTTGAACCAAGTTTCTTGATTGTTACTTTCAATTTCTGTTAAATTTTGAAGAGCCCCTGCCTTTTTCGCATTCACTGACTGCATGTATTTAGTAGGTAGAAGTGGGAACTGGAGATGGGAGGATTGTCAATGTCCAGAGTTGGCAGTAACTTGAGAGGGCATAATTAAGTCAGAGACCTTGCCCACACTGAACCCCCATCAACCTCTATCAGTAACAATTGCTGACCCTTCACAGGATGGCAATGGTTACATCAGTGCGGCAGAACTACGTCACGTCATGACAAACTTAGGAGAAAAACTAACAGATGAAGAAGTAGATGAAATGATCAGAGAAGCAGATATTGATGGAGATGGACAAGTCAACTATGAAGGTAAACATGACGTTTCTTTAGCTTAGTTTTTAATAGTCTTCCGTTTAGGCTCCATAAAGAACTGTTTCACTAGACCTTCACTGATTTTTTTTTTTTTTTTTAATGCAGAGTAGAGATGTTGTGTTCGTTAAAGCTGCTTTTGAACGTAACCAAAAGTTATGATTATTTGTCTTTACAGAATTCGTACAGATGATGACTGCAAAATGAAGACCTACTTTCAACTCCTTTTCCCCCCTCTAGAAGAATCAAATTGAATCTTTTACTTACCTCTTGCAAAAAAAAAAAAAATTCATTTACTCATTCTGTTTCTATATAGCAAGACTGAATGTCAAAAGTACCTTCTGTCCACACACACAAAAAATCTGCATGTATTGGTTGGTGGTCCTGTCCCCTAAAGATGAAGCTACACATCAGTTTTACGATATAACTCCTTGTACTACCTTAACGATAAGGAAGCACTTGGTGGACTCCTTGCAGGTCCATTTGCTAATAAGTAATACACTGTTTGGGCTGGCCGGTTTTTCATGCATGCAGCTTGACAATTGAGCAGAGTCAGGCATTTGTATTAAAACAAGAAAAACGAAAAAACAAATTCAAAACCTATTCAAATGGGTTCTAGTTCAATGTGTTAGTATAAATCGTCATAGCTGGTTTACTGAAAACAGACATATTTAAAATTGGTTTACCTCAGGATGCTGTGCAGAAAAATGGGTGAAGGATAAACTGTCTAGACAGAGCCCCACTAGCAGGATGGTCCTCTTGTACTTCCGTGTGCCCTGACCCGTGGTGACGATGACACCCTGGTGGCATGCCTGTGTGTTTTGGTTTAGCATTGTCTGCATTGCACTAGAGCGAAGTGGGTGTCAGGCTGTCACTGTTCACACAAATTTTTAAAAACAAACTTTTACCAAGGGAGCATCTTTGGACTCTCTGTTTTTAAAACCTTCTGAACCATGACTTGGAGCCAGCAGAGTAGGCTGTGGCTGTGGACTTCAGCACAACCATCAACATTGCTGTTCAAGAAATTACAATTTACGTCCATTCCAAGTTGTAAATGCTAGTCTTTTTTTTTTTTTTTTTTTTCCAATAAAAAGACCATTAACTTAAAGTGGTGTTAAATGCTTTGTAAAGCTGAGATCTAAACGGGGACAAGGAAGTCAGAGGGGAGGCCAGTGCGCCTTTAAATGCCCACAGCCCAGCATTGGGTTTCCCTCCCTCCCTCCTGATATCCTAGCACCAACCTCTGAGCCTGAGACCTTGCCTAAAACCAAGCAGATAATAATTGCTTCATCATATCTCTGGACATGTAGGTCTACTTGTGTTTTCACCGGGGTGGGGGGTGGTGGGGGGTGACTCTTGGTAACTTAATGATTATTCAGGCAGTAGAGCTCTTAATGAAGGAAAAAAACCACTTTCTCTCAAGCATGTATTTAGGGGTTCTTCTCAGTCGTGCTGCTGATTACCTGTTTTATGTAACTACTTGAGACCATCTGTGCAAGAGACATGATTTAGTGTGTCTGTAATTCAATCCTCGCTGTGTGTGGTAGAAGCAGTAGTCACTTTTCTAAGCCAGTCTCTTCATGCCTAGAAGACACTACCACTCACTCTTTGATTCACGATTTTTAATTTATGATTTTATTTACCTTAGCCTCCTTTTACCTTTTTTAAGTTGACTTGACGTTGCTTTCTTCCTCTAAGTGGAACTAATGCTAGCCCCTAGCTTGAAAGTAAAACTCCAGCCCAGAGGGAGTTGTCTGATTATAAACCTGTAACCCAAACTAAGAGATCCTGGTACTGGTCTTTGCAGTGGGATTGGTCCACTTAAAAAGCCCCCTTGCAGGCATATTGCGTTTAGTGCGGAACTCTCTGAAGTGAAGGCTGGATGTGCATCTTTCAGGGTGTTAACTGGTTTTATCTTACTAGCAAGGAGATTTGGGTTCTGAGTGTTTGTGTGGGAGGTTTTAATTTGCCAGGGAACAGTGGCAGGTTGCTAGCGAAGCAGCAAGAAGCTCTTGGCAGCCAAATGGGTGCATTCAGGGCTGATTTATAGAGACCCTTGGCTTCTCCCTCTCCTACTCCCTGTCTTTCTGGCATTTTGCAGCTTGATGGATTTCCTGCCAGAGGGGTGGGTCAGAGCAGTGGAGAGGAGCCCGCCCATCCGCCTCTGCTGCTGGCCCTTGGGCCGGGTGGTTGGTAGAAGAGAGGTTGACGTCATGAGCTAGGGTTGGTTTTCATAATTCCCTGAGTCTGGAAGGAACACCTAAGGGTACCTTGGGGGTTCTTCCTGTGAGATAGGGAGGACTGAGGGCACCTGGTTAAAATAAGTTAACGACCTGGATGTTTCTTACAGGGAAGTCAAGTTGCCTGACTGTTGACCCAGTCTCAGGCCTGCGGCTGAGGACCTTCTGGTAGTTTCAAAGAGGGTTGGGGGTGATTTGACTTGTTTTTGAAAGCTGCCTTCTATCTTACCCTCTCACCAAGTCTTTTTCTAGAAGCTGAGTGGACTCCACTTTAGTGGTCCCACAGTCTTTCCTAAAAGACTACCTTTGAAACCAGATTCTTGTGTGGCCAGGATCCTGCATGGGAACCAGAAACCTTTCCTCCCGGGAATGCTGAGTTCCAGTTTGGTGCAGAGGTGAAGTCGATTCCACTGTGGCCTTTTCCTCTGGCCTTTGAGGGGACGACCAGCCCGGGGGCCAGGTGTCCGTGTGAGTTTGTGGGAGGAAATGGTGGATGCTGTGGCAGGGCAGTACTCTTCGGTTGGTTAGCACCTTCCTGTAAACTCGTGCCCCTACTTCTAACTGCTCTATAAATATATACATATATTTATATATATAAAGTGATTAGTTTAACTGGCATCCTGCTTGACTTGCCATAAAAAACTGCTGAGTACTTGGCAAACACTTTTCCTAGTTTTGTTCTCCATCTGTTTGGGGTAGATGTTGAGTAAGACAAATGTATCCTGGTGTTTCAAATGGGCTCTTGAAGCACTGTTGCCAAGGAAGGCTTTTTCTGATTTTTTGACAAATGAATTTTTGCACACTTTAATTGGTGTCTTTCGGCAACTTAAACACGTTGAAAATTAGCTACTGTACATATTTTTATATTCTCTTTATAAATGCATGTCTGATTGTACTTGTAACCACATAGTAACGAGTGGCTGTCCAGTAGGCCTAGTGCCACTGTGGCCCATCAGAGTAGCAGTGTATTATTGGCCCCTCAGTATACTGGGAACTTCTTCCTAAACAAAGAATGTAAATTTGGTCAAGTCTGCTCTTTGTTCAATTATTTTAAACATCTGAATTAATGTATATCCTAAATACATTTATCCTTTTGGCAGTGACTAGATTTCCACGAATGCGTCTTAATCTATCCCTCCAGCTGGCAGTTATTTTCTTTTTTAATCCCTTGAAGTTGTCCTGTAGGAGACAGAAATTCTTTGCTGTCTGCATCCCTTGGAGTAAGAAGGTAGTGGCATGGGTGGAGTGTGTGTTCTTTCTCCAGATCTATTATACTGTTCATTAAACACGTCTGTAGCAAAGATGGTGGCGGTTCTTTTGTTACTGAAGTGACCCTTCACCGTGGTGATTTGAAAAGGAGATGTACTTGAACGTTTCTGTAAATCTTGAGATAAACTGTTTGGAGATTTAACCACCTCTCTGATGGGGGACCAACTCTATGGAAATTGTAAATAAGTTTTATTTATAAACCTGGCACTGTATTCAATAAACATTTCTGCAGCCTTTCATCTCTAACTGCGAATTGTGTAGGTTTTTAGCTTGGGTAGCTTTTAACCCATTTTGCTCAATGAACAAGATACCTGCCCTCGGATGTAATTCCACCTAGGCTCTAGCACAGTCATGAGCGTGAGGGACCAGAACTACCACAAACACATCCCACTACCAGCCTCGCTCGAGCTATAAGTAGTTTGGGTGTTAATAGCTGACATATTAACACAATCTCTTGGCCTATTAGTGTATCCAGGCTTGCTTTATGCAGAAAATGTACACCATGAAAAGATTAATTTCCCTGTAGCCTCAGTGTTAATGCAAGTCTCTAGGAGTTGGGAAAAGAAACACATTTAAAAAATTAGGTGGGAATTTTAAATTACATAAGCACATACCTCTCTGCCCATGTCAAGAGCAGGGCAGCTGAGGAAAACCAGGTGGGATGCATCTTCCATTCGGAGCCTTGGAGTAGAAGGTTAGCGCTGTCCCAGACCCTGGTTCCTAGATGAGGTTCTCAAGCAGGAAAGGCCACCTCCTGGCTGCCACCTCTTTCCAGAAGGAGCTTTTCCAAGCTGCTCTGCCCGTTTCCTTTCCACTTTGCACAGAAGCAGTGAGAAGGCTGAAAAGAGGAACCATCAAAGGGTAAGGGCCTTCTTTGGCCACAGGCTTGAGACACATCTCCAGGGAGCTTATAGCCCCTCCTGTATACAGGGGCTGGGACTGCAAGGATGTGCACACCACTGTGGGGACAGAGCCCTCTTCTCTGAGACTTTAGGCCTGTCTCCTAGTTTTGGTTCTGTCCCTCTGTAGCCTTGGGCGGGTTCGTTACCTTCTTTGGGCCGTGGTTTCCTCCTTGGTAAAACAAGGTTATTGGACTAGGTACCTTCTACCTGTGGCTTTCTAGGATTCTGACCAACCTGGCTTGGCATCACTTGGTGTTTAAATTGAAACTGCAGCCTAAAGGGTGGGAGGCAAAGTAGTGTGGCAGTGCCGTATGCTTTGAGCTGACAAATGGGGTTTTTAAAGTCTCAGCAGCTCCATGTTGGGGGTGGAGTGGAGGGTAATCTTAGTGTTAAGACTGTGATGTAATCTTGGAACGTGGGTCAGAGAAACTAATCATTAAGTGACTTCCATCCTCCTCCCAGGACGGAAGTAGGAAGCTACCACCAGGCCCGCAAGACAGATTCAGTCCAAGTGACAACGTCATCTGGTTTTTCAGCGGCTTTGGCTCAGGAAAAAAACACACATACACATTTCCGATTTGAGCTGAACTTCCCCAGGCCTTGGGGGCTGGAGCATCCAGTGACTCAGGACGCCTTAGAAGGAAATAAAACTTAAAGTTTTTTATAGCTTGGTGCACCTCCTCTCCCACTGCTCTCAGCCCTCTGCCAGGGAGTGGGAGGAGTCAGCGCATGCTCCGGCACCCACGGGAGAGCTGGCTGGAGCCGAGGAGCTGGCTGGCTCTCCCATCACATGGTCAACAATCTCCGAACTTGGGTTAAAAAAAAATTGGCAGCTTCCCTCAGAAGAGTTATGTCCTGCCTGTGTGTCAGCCACCCTTGGAGTGAGTGTGTATTTACACATTCAGATAGTATTTCCAATGCCACATTTTCAAGTTTTATTTTCCCTTTTACAAAGCTGAAAGGGAAAATCTGGAGGCTCCTCCTCTAGTAAGATAATTTCTTAAATATTTTGTTACAACATAAGCTTTTTATCCTAGCTACTGGTAAGCGTATACAGTTGGCTTTTAAAATAGTTTTCTTTCCCTTTTTGAGTCTTAGTATACCCTTCAAATGTGATTTTTCTATTTTAGTTACTCTGTTTTACGTGAAAGATGGATTCTTTTTCCCCATACATACTGGTACCAGTCAAGGTATGAGATAATGGATTATTAAAAAAAAAAGAAAATAAATGAGAAAGTAATTATAAAATGATATCATCTTAGTTAAAAGGACTCAGTCATATATAGTGGGTCAAACTCCTTCCCAGTGCAAGTACCCATATCTGGTGATTCTCAAACCTTTTGGAAAACTTCCCATGACAACAAGCTCATTACCTCACCAGGCAGCCCAGTCCCATTTTTACAAAAGTATTTTTCTGCTTCTAAAAGAAATGCTGTTTATTGTATAAAATTTGTGATATCAAATGACCCCACTACTCTTATAAAATATAGTTAACACTTTATATTTCCTTCCAGAATTTTTTATAACCAGATAGATGCAGAGATATAGTTGGTAAAATTGGAATCTGTATGGATGTTTTTTTAAATTAAGCATAATATTCTTTATTATATATAATCACATGTATATATACATATATATTAT
This sequence comes from Ceratotherium simum simum, assembly GCF_057802395.1. NCBI lineage: Eukaryota > Metazoa > Chordata > Mammalia > Perissodactyla > Rhinocerotidae > Ceratotherium > Ceratotherium simum. The sequence goes on along the minus strand of NC_141923.1, from coordinate 14,969,083 downwards.
AATCTTTTTATTCCTTATACTCTTTCTTGAGACACAATTCATGTACCATGAAATGCATACCCTTTTAAAGTGTACATTTAGTGGTTTTTAATATACACAAGGTTGTGCAACCTTCAACACTATCTAATTTTAGAACGTTTTCATCACCCCAAAAAAATACTGTACCCGTTAGTAGTCACTCCCCATTCTCCTAGGCAACCAGTAATCTACTTTCTGTCTCTACAGATTTGCCTGTTCTGGACATATATAAATGGAATCGTGTTCATGATTCTTTATCCTCTCTTTTTCACTTTTTATACTGGACATTTCTCCATATACTTAGATTCTTGGATATAATTTTTAGGAGCTGGCTATATTAATATGGCATAATTTAGTTAACCAATTCCTTAATAAAGGCTATTCGGCACATTCCATCTTGAGCAGTTCCAAGTGTGAGAACATGCTTAATAGATTGAAACCTGCTTCCTTTTAGCTTCCACCTGTTGATTCTGCTTCACACTGGTGGAGCTAACACTGGATTTCTGATCTTGTTTCCCCGAGGCAGACCCTTGGTCTTTCATACTTTCTCATACCCCTCCTTAAGTCTTCAGGCTTAATATTTGCTCCTCTCTCTCTCTCTTTTTTTTTAAGCACCCTTTGAGAGGAATCAACAAGATTTAGTGAAATTTACCCAGGTTTTGTCTTCAAACAGCTCCACGTCCATATCCTGCCTTCTCAAGTGGCATGCCTTTTGGCAAGTGACAACTCTGTGCGTCAGTGTTCTCAAGGTGGTTGTAACAGTAAATGAGATGATGGAAATCTTCTAGCATAGTGGCTAGCACATGGAAGGTGCTTAAAAATGCTCTCTTCTCCTTCCACACAATATGAATCCTATTATCACAGAAGAAAATGAGACCAGTTTTACAGTTTGCTTCATTTGACCCAGCTCATGTTGGTTCTTGGAAATTGCCACTTCCTTTGTTAAAAGCACACAAGCCTTCTGTTTAAGCATCTACTCCTCATCCCTTTGAAAATCCTAATGACCGTTGCCAGTGTCTAGTCTTCTGGTACCTGCTCCCCAGAGCCCGTGGGCAAACCTGCTGGACCCTCAGCCAAGCCAGGCCGGAGAACTTCCCTCGTTGCTCTCCCTTGGTGTGCCTGCATGGAAAGATCTGCAGCATCTCTGGGCATTTGCAGGCTCGGTCTCCGCTGGAGAGGGATGGAGGTCTCATTCTTGTTAAAGGTCAATCTCCTTAATAGGCACTTGACCACACTTGGGAGAGGTCAGTGGTTAGGCCATCTCTCCATTCATCTCTCCAATTAACATCCCATTACCTTCCATCCCCTGGCAGAGGCCTGCCTCTTCCTGCTCCTTCTCTTCTGGGACCCTGTGGTTCTACCAGTGTTCTGACTAGTTCTTGAGAGACGCTCATGCCCCCAGCCGGGAGCTCTTCTCTGTAGTGTGGCTGGACCTGGCCCAAACTTGTCTAACACCATGGGAAGTGATGCCGTCTAGTCACATCTCACCTCCTCTCTTCTCTGCCAAAGTCTTGATCTTCAACTGGAAGATGTCATGCAACACCCCTAGCTCCCAAGACCTGATTGCAGCTCAAAGTCAGAGACACCTCCCAAAACACCAGAAGTGGGCGATGACCCAATGGTTGGCTAAATCCTAGCAAGCTCATCCTTTTTTAAGGGTTCTGGACAGGAACTCAGGGCCCGGATGCAGTGTTCAAACAGGGCAAATCCTTTAACTCAGCTTTGCAAATAACTACCTGGCCTCTCCATTCAGTGGCCGCCTGTAACCCGGAAGGAATTCACAACGTACTTCTTTTGCTGTTTCGTAGTGAGAGAGGCAGCTGGTTAAAGGAAAGAGTGGGTGAGTGGTGTTCTGATTATTTGTTCTCAGGTTTGATGCCTACAATGTTCAGAGCTCTGAATTAAGAGGATTTCAAAATATTGGAAGGCTCCGTCTCTACCTTTTGAGGAGCTTTTGCAGGCTTTCTGTTGAAACATCATCAAACACAGCTGCCAAGCAGCATGCCGATGAATAACGTATACCCACTTGAATACTTAAGAACTGTTGCAGACAAAGCGTAAAAATGTATAAAGCAAGAATCAACAACAACAAGAATAACAAATCTGTCATCACAGAGATTTTAACTTACTTCTCCCAGTAGTTAAGAAACGAAGCAGACAATAGTACATTTGAACCACACAATTAACAAGGTTGATCTTTGATGTGTGTATGTAGAACATTGCACCCAGTATTTAGAGATTTCACATTACAGATATTAATTAGGTATTAACATTAATAATATTAATAAGTTAATAAACTATTATATTAATTATAGTTATAGGATTATATATAATTATAAATATAGATCTATAAATAAATATGCTAAAAATGAAATTAATATGTTAGATAATTAAGATTGACTACACATTAGATTGTAAAGTAAATCTCAACAAATGTTTTTTAAAAATCATATTGATCATGTTGTCATAACTGCAATGGATAGAAAATAACTTTAAAAATACAGCTTTAAAAATATCCAGTTTTGAAAATTAAAACTTCTAATAACACATGAGTATAGAAAGAAATAATAACGAAAATCTAGAAAATGTTTAGGACTGAATGAAAACAAAATTTTACATTTCAAAACTGTAGGATACAATTTAGAAATGTATAGCATTAAAATGTTTATACTGGAAAAGAAGAAAGGCTAAGAATAAATAAGGTAAATATCCAACTTAAGTTAGAAAAAGGAACAGAATAAGCACAAAGAGAGTAGAAGGGAATTATCAAAGATAACCGTAAAAATTAATGAAATACAAATCAAAGGCACAATAAAGAAGATCAACAGGGGCCGCCCGGTGGCGCAAGCGGTTGAGTGCGTGCCCTCCGCTGCGGCGGCCTGGGGTTCGCAGGTTTGGATCCCAGGTGCGCACCGACGCACCGCTTGTCAAGCCATGTTGTGGCGGTGTCCCATATAAAGTGGAGGAGGATGGGCATGGATGTTAGCCCAGGGCCAGTCTTCCTCAGCAAAAAGAGGAAGATTGGCAGATGTTAGCTCAGGGCTGATCTTCCTCACAGAAAAAAAAAAAAAAGATCAAAGACAAAAGTTGGCTCTTTGAAAAGATTATTAGAAACAGTATGGTAGTTTGTCAAAAAATTAAAAATATAGTTACCATATGATCCAGCAATTCCACTTCTGGGTATTTATACCTAGAAGAATTGAAAGCAGGGACTCAAACAGATATCTGTACAGCCGTGTTCATAGCAGCATTATTCGCAATAGCTAAAAGGTGGAAGCAACCCAAGTGTCCACCAATGAGTGAGTGGATAAACAAAATGTGATCTATACATACAATGGAATATTATTCAACCTTAAAAAGGAAGAAATTCTGACATATGCTGCAACATGGATGAACCTCGAAGACATTGTGCTACATGAAATAAGCCACTCGCAAAAGGACAAATACTATATGATTCCACTTACAGGAGGTCCCTGGAATAGTCAAATTCATAGAGAAAGAAGGTAGAATGGGTGGTTGCCATAGAGGGAGGAATGAGGAATCATTGTTTAATGGGTAAAGTTTCAGTTTTGCAAGATAAAAAAGTTCTGGAGATGGATGGTGGTGATGGTTGCACAACAATGTGAATGTACTTAATACCACTGACCTGTACACTTAAAAATTGTTTAAAATGGTAAATGTTATGTTATGTATATCTTACCACAATTTTTTTAAAAAGTCAAGGAAGTGGAGAGAACGTTACAGAAAGATAATGTCATCCTGGGAGTTGCTTATATTGCAGATGATATTTCTCTTCTGTTTCATTGATTTATTGTCTATTATTTCACCATTAATACACTGTTTAATTATTATAGTTTTATAATAAAAGTTAATGTCTGGTGTTTCAAGTAGAAAAATTATTAGACAAATCTCAGGCAGTGCTGATGAAAGAAATGTTAGGAATGAAAAGGGAGTCAGAACCACAAATAAACCAGAGATGTTTTTTTAAAGTATATTATAAAAAATTTGATGGCAATAAATAAGAAAACTAAAATAAAAGGGACACTTTCCTAGAGAACCGACTCAAGAAGAAGTAGAAAATTTAAAACAAACTATAACCATTAAAGGAATCTAATCAGTAGTTAAAAAAACGTCTATCTGGGGGCCGGCCCCGTGGCGTAGTGGTTAAGTGCATGTTCTCCGCTGCTGGTAGCCTGGGTTTGGATCCCGGGCACACACCGATGCACTGCTTGTCAGGCCATGCTGTGGCGGCGTCCCATATAAAAAAAAAGTAGAGGAAGATGGGCACGGATGTTAGCCCAGGGCCAGTCTTCCTCAGCAAAAAAGAGGAGGATTGGCATGTATGTTACCTCAGGGCTCATCTTCCTCACACACACAAAAAGTCTATCTGTGGTGGCTGACAAACTGTGCTATTCCTCCCACTGAGTGATGAGGTCTTTGTCCCATCCCGTAAAATCTAAGTGGGCACTGTGACTACTTTGACCAATGGAATACAGTCGAAGGGTTGTGCCAGTTTCTAGGCGCATGCCTTAAGAAATTAGCTTTTTCCAATTCTGTCTTTGGAACACTGGAAACCCTGAGATCTCTATGCTGGAGAGGCTACATGTAGATGATGGGCTGAGCCTTCCTGCCTGCTGTCCGCACCAGGGTGCCCGATATGTGAGGCCATCTTGGATCCTCCGGACCAGGTCATTTGCCAGCTGAATACCACAGAGTAACCTCAGTTGACCCCGCATGGAGCAGAAGAATCACCTGGCTGAAGCTTGCTTGAATTCCTCACCCACAAAATCATGAGATAACATAAAATGCTGGTTGTTTTAAGCCACTAATATTTGCGGTTATTTGTTTTGAAGTAACAGGTAACAAAGCAACACCAAAAACAAAACAAACTTCTTCCAGGAAATGAAAAAAAATTATGCTGTCACTCTTTACTCATTCTTGACAAATTTTTCCAGAAAATAGAAAAAAAGAGATATGTTAAAACTGATCATCCACACCAGGTAAGAATATAAGAAGGAAGGAAAATTACAGGCTGGTCTTAAGTACCTAGATGCAAAAATATACAAATATAAATATTAAACTCAATCCAGCAATGTATTAAATAAAATACATCATGAACGTGTTGGTTGTAACCCCATAAACCAATGGTTATTTTACACGGGAGAAGAGAGAGTCATGTGAGGGGAAGGAAAGACTGAACAACCTAGCTAGTTGGTTGGAAAGGCAGATGCCCTGAGCCTCAGGCCCTTCTGGAACTGGAGACTTCCCTTCCTCCTCCGTCAACCCTCTGTCCCTCTTCCTTTGTACATTGCCTTCCTTCCTTCCTTCCTTCTCCTCACAGACTGGCTTTCTCTACGGTAGGAAATGTGGCTGGTACCACTCCTGGACTACTCAGCTGTACCAGGAGTTAGAGTTTGTGGAAAGGACTGTGTATTAGTTTCTCGTTGCTGTTGCAACAAGTATCACAAACTTAGTGGCTTCAAACAACACACATTTATTGTCTTACAGTCTTGGAGCTCAGAAGTCCAAAATCACTTTCACCGGGCTGAAATCAAGGTGTCAGCAGGGCTGGTTCGTTCTGGAGGCTCTAGGAGACAATCCGTTTCCACGCCTTTTCCAGCTTCTAGAGGCCTCCTCCTGCATTCCTTGGCTTGTGGACCCTTCCTCCATCTTCAAGAGTAGCATCTTCACATCTCTGTCTTTGGCTAAGACCCCTGTATCTATTGTCACGTCTCCTCTGACTGTGACCCTCCTGCTTCCATCTTGTGATTATATTGGGCCCATCTGGATGCTCCAGGATCCTCTTTCCACCTCAAGATCCTTAACTTAATCACATTTGCAAAGTCCCTTTTCACATATAAGGGCACATACTCACAGGTTCCAGGAATTGGGACATGGACATGTTTGGGGCCGTATTTTGTCTGCCATAGACTGTCATTGGCTTAGCTCAGATCAGGTGTTCACCTCTGGACCAGTCAGCCACCACTAGGAAGTTGGGCTACTGTAAGATCAGGCAGCTCCCCCAGGAACCACAGGGATGGGGGTGTTCTCAGAAGAATGGGAACGTTGCATGGAGAGGATGGAAGGTTTCCACTTCAGTGGCACTGACATCCACTCATCACCCAAACTAGAAACGTGGGAGTCATTCATAATTCCTTCCTTGTCCCTCATGCGATATCAATTACATTATTTGAACCAACACTTAAATAGCACTTAGTCTGTGCCAAGCAGTGGTCTAAGCCCTTGACACAGAGTCACTCATATAATCTTTACAATAGCTCCGTGAAATAGTTACCATTATCACCTCCGTTTTCCAGCAGGGAACCTGTGGCACAGAGAAGCTCCATCTCTTGCCCAAGGTCCCACAGCCAGAAAGCTGAGAGCCAAGATTTGGAGCCAGGAAAACGGGCTCCAGAGACCATGCTCTTAACTGCCCTGCAATGCTGCCTCGAGCCTCTTCCTGTTTTGCCAATTGAGTGTTTACTAAATGCCATGTTTCTTCCCCACACCACCTCATTTAATCCTTGACATAACTGTGACGGAGGGTGGTCCAGACAATTTTACCTCTTAAACACCCACCTGATCCTGACTCGCTTCCCTGATCCTGTTACCTTCCACCTCTTATCTCTCTCTTGGTTGACTGCCACCGCCTTCTAACTGGATTGCCTGCCTCTGGCTTGTCCCCCTCACATCCATCCATCACACACTTGCTACACATTTCATGCAGATAAAATGCAAATCTGACCGCGTCACTCCTACTTAAAACCCTGAAGTTGAGGGTTCCTTTCCTATTGTTGAGGGGAAAGTCCAGTCTCATTAACACGCTCTCCAAGGCCTTCCGTGAGCGGCCCTGCGCAACCTCTCTAGCTGCCTTCCCTGCCACTTTACGATTTGGCAAAACAAACTTGCTCATGGATACCCTTGCATACAACCCCATCCCATTAAATGGTGAATTTCTTGAGGGCAAAGACTTTCTTACTCATGTCTGAATCCACAGGGGCCTGCTATGTCGGAATGACTGTACTCCAAAAATGTGTTAGGGACCAACTCCCGTGTGGCGGGAGGTCTCCAGTGTATTCCACTGGGCTCTGTCCTGGTCTACGTTCCTATGCTTGTCTCTGATGAAGCTATGACAACACCCTGCATGACAGAATCAAGATATGGAAAGTTCAGGCTGGCCAATGGGCCCCCAGGAGTTTAACAGGCATTTATGTAACATCTTATGCATATGTTCCAGAATGCACCTGCCCATGTACAGCATGAGAGAGACAGGCTCTAGGGCAGCCAATGAGGTAGCACTATACAATTTTAGAGATTCAGTGAGTGACTCAAGGCCAGGGAAGGATCAGTGTTGAGTCCAAAATTTGAAATCCCGTTTCTGATGCTTCTTCTACATTCCAGTGTGGCCTGCGCAGTGGCGTCTCTCTCTTATTGGATTCTGTCCTCTTTGAGGATGAGGAGTGTGTCTTGTATTTCATGGCATCCCTCTTGGCTCAGGCTGTTCCCTCTGGCCACAATGCTTGTCCCTCCATTCTGGGATGGCTGGGTCCTTCTCAGCCTTTGGGTCTCAGCTTTGATGTTTCCTCCTTTGATGTTTCCTTCCATCCTCAGGAAGGATGAATCCTTCCCTGACCACCCTCTACAAGATGTCCACCCATTAGCCTCTACCACAGCACCCCTGTTTTGTTGATTCACATCAGCATAATTTGCGTCACTCCCTTGTTTATTGTCTGTCTCCTGTGCAAGACAAAGACCTTGGGGCAGGGACCAGGTTGGTCTGGTTCACCAATGTATCTCCAGCCCCCAGCTCCAGGCCTGGATGTTGGAGGTCCTCAATAAATAAATATTTGTTGAGTGGGTGAAAGATACGCCACTGAAGCAGTGGAAGGTTACCCAGGACAGAAGTGGCAAATAGTCAGCACAGGTGGGCTGTATCAGAGATGCTTCTGAACAACGTGGGCCCTCTATGATGGGGCTCCTGTCTCAGTGGGGGATGGGGAGATGGGGAGGTCAGCAAGCCCATGGCAGGGTCCAGCCCTGGGGCGGGACTGTGGTCCTGACCAGAGGGCCAAAGCAAGGACTCAGACCCCAGGGTCCAGGTGGCTTTAATGTAACATTGTTCTGGCTGTGTTCATATAGGGCCTGGCACACAGTAGGGTTTAATACATATAGCTGGGTTTTTAAAAATATACATATTGCACTGTAACTGCCTGACTTCTCCCTGGTTTTTTAATTTTATTTATCTTTTCTTTCTTTCTTTCTTTTTTTTTTTTTGTGAGGAAGATCAGCCCTGAGCTAACATCCATGCTAATCCTCCTTTTTTTTTTGCTGAAGAAGACCAGCTCTGAGCTAACATCTATTGCCAATCCTCCTCCTTTTTTTCCCCCAAAGCCCTAGTAGATAGTTGTATGTCATAGTTGCACATCCTTCTAGTTGCTGTATGTGGGACGTGGCCTCAACACGGCCAGAGAAGCGGTGCGTTGGTGCACGCCCGGGATCCGAACCCAGGCCGCCAGTAGCAGAGCGCGCGCACTTAACCGCTAAGCCAAGGGGCTGCCCAAAATATTTGTCTCGTCACTTTCTTTTTTTTTGTGTGAGGAAGATCAGCCCTGAGCTAACATCCATGCCAATCCTTCTCTTTTTGCTGAGGAAGACTGGCCCTGGGCTAACATCTGTGCCTATCTTCCTCCACTTTACATGGGACGCTGCCACTGGCATGGCCTGACAAGCGGTGCACCGGTCATGAGCCGGGGATCCGAACCCGGGCTGCCAGCAGCACAGTGTGTGCACTTCACCACTACGCCACGGGGGCGGCTTTAATTTTTAATGGTAGTGAAATTCACATAACATAAAATTAACCATTTTAAAGCATACAATTCAGTGGCATTTAGTACATTCACTATGTTTGGCAACCACCACCTCTATCTAGCTCCAAAACATTTTTATCACCTGAAACAAAACCCTGTACCCCGTTCCCCCTCCTCCCAGCCCCTGTCAACCACCAGTCTGTGTTCTGTCTCTATGGATCTATCAATTCTGGACATTTCACATAAATGAAATCATACAATACGTGACCTATCATGTCTGGCTTCTTTCACTTAGCATAATGTTTTCAAGATTCATCTGCACCATAGCGTGTACCAGTGCTTCGTTCCTTTTTACAGCTGAATAATATTCCCTAGTATGGATCCACCACTATTTGTTCCTTCCTTCATCAGTCAATGGACATTTGGGTGGTTCCCATCTTTTGGTCTCCCTTGTTTTGGTCAGTGATGCATGTATCTTAGCGGGTCTTTCAGTGACATAAGAAAACGCTACCCCTGTGTGCGATGCCACGTGTAACAAGTGAGAATAACACACAGTTGTGCCCTGGGGTCCCTGTGCCCATCTCGCTGTCTTTGGCGGCAGGGCTAAGAGCCCAGCCGTTGGCCTGAGGATACCGGGTTCGAGTCCTGGCTCTGGCCTGTGGGCTCCCGGGACCTCACCTGCCGAATGGAGATGCCACTCTTGTGTTGTCCCCTCACAGATGTGTGGGGAGGCTCCTGTGGATGCAAGAAGCCTTTGTGAACTGAGAAGCTTAGTCAATAGGAAGCTGGTGCCACGGGTCCCCAGACTCACTTGGAGCAGTAAGACTCTGGGCCCAGTGTGACCCAGACTGCTTGGGTCCAAATCCTGGCTCCTCTATGTTCTGGCTGAGTGGTTTAGGTAGGTTGCCAGCTTCTCCAAGCTACTTTCCCCTGAGCTGAGCTGGACTGGGAACTTGGTTCTCTTTTCCCAAACTTCAGATTCCTTCCTCTGAAATAATAAGAAGGGACACCTTTTATCAAACTGCTATGGAAAGGTGAGGGCCAGGCTCTCTGTGAAACCAGCCTATGTGAACTTGCAGAGACAACTGTTCACACAGCTGGGCACACACATGCAGGGCGACCGTCAAGACACTGAACAGCAGGTAGGGTCTCCTTTTCCCTCCACCAAGCAGAACACTCTGTTTCCTTCACCAGAGTGGGGTTGGGAGGTAACCCTTCAGTTGGAGGCTCATGGAGTGGTCCCAGGGATCCAGGGGGAGCTGAGGCAACAGAAGGCCACTCAGGGGGGTGTTTGGGGCAGTGTCTTTTTACCAGCAGGTAAGGATGTTATAAAGTACTTTAAGACCATTTAGGTCACGATGGTATTTATCAGGTATGCATCAGATGATGTCAGCGTAACACACCTGTGAACACTCGCTCATTCATAGGCACATACAAGGGCGCGCGCACACACACACACACACAAACGCACACACATCCTGCCCGACACCAGACTTCCTGACCTCCAGCAGTTAGTTTTCCTTGAATGAGGCCAGAGTTGGGCTGATGCAGGCGGCACCCTGCCAGCTTGCTGATATTTCCCTCGGCTCTGGCCTGAGAAGCTTTGGGGAAAAACCCACTCACATCCTGAACTCTCACCTGCTCTGGGCGGGCCTGCTGGCCTCCTGGCCTGCGGGTCATGGCAGGCAGCCAAAGTTCCACTCTGCTCTCCCCTCCTGCCAAACACGTTTGCAGGGAGAAAAAGCCACCACACACAGGGTTCTCCAGAGTCTTCCTTGGAAAGAGGCCTACGGGATGGTCTGAGGCCGGTTGTCCTAATATTTGGAGCTGAGAAGGCGCTTGGAGATAACTGGTCTGGGCTCTCCGCCTACCAGGTGAAGAGTTAGGTCCCAGATGGAGGAGAACCAACCGAAGTCATACATGGAGAGGGTGGAAAGACCAGGGCAGAACCCAGGCCTCCTGATGCCCCAGCTGGCACCTTCTACCCAACAAGTCGCTCCTGGGCAGGGCTCCCAAGGGCAAAATGGCCTACCTGGCCCAGTTTTCTGTTGAAGCTCTGTCCCGTGGCCATTCTGAAGGCCTGCCTTCCATCAGCCCCATCGGAACTTACCCATCCTGTAGCCTGGTCTCCCACGTCTGGGTGTTGAATGGGCCCTTCCAATTGGCCAGCTGACAAACACACTGATGCATTTTAAGGAATTCCCTCTCCTGGGGTGTGTGTGGCGCCTTAACCCAGTTCAAATTCAACCCTCCCCACTCCCACTCCAACATATTAGGCTGAGAGCTTCTTGGAGGCCAGGGCTGGTCCCACGGTCTCTTCTTTGCAGAGCCCAGTGCAGGACCAGACTCAGGGCAGGAGCTTGGTGAGCTTTGGCTGAAGGAGACTGAAAAGAGAGGGAAATGGTTCTCCTCATAATGGAGGGGACCAGGATGGGGCGGAGCCTGCGGAGGGCGGCCTGCCGGGTGGGGCAGGAACAGGCAGGGAAAGTGCTCCCTCAGAGGCCTTGGAATCCTGTGCCACCTTCATAGCCCTCCTGGATGGCACCCACGGGGCACCCAGTCCTTCCTGGGACTGCTGGGGACACAGGGCACCCGCAAGTGCTTGCTCAAGACAGGCTGGGTGGTGGTCCAGGATGCAGCAAGGCCGCAAGGACCCCCTGGGAGTGTTGCAATTCTGAACAGACCGGTGTGGGAGAGGTTTGGGGACTGGTCGAGAGCCCAGGATGCAGGTGTGGGGTGGGTGGGGGTGGGCAGTGGGGAGCCAAGGAGCCTGCCGTGCTGGCTGTTCTCCATTCACCCCCCAGACTCAGCTGAGCCCTTCTCTGCCCTGCCCAGTGCCCGGAGCAGGCTGACCTGTCTTCACTGCATCAATGGGCCCCCTTGCCTGCTGGCTTCTGGTTGGGGTTGGCCACATGGAGGCACCACGGTAGACTGAAGGGTGGAGGGGCGTGGGTCTCTGCTGGGCCATGAGTCAGCAGTGGCTGCTCCCTCTAGTGAGGGTCAAGCCTCTGTGGGGCGGGCGGCCCTTCCCTGCAGCTCTGGCTCTCTCCCCAGGCTCTGAGGACTGCTCCCGCCCCTGGTCCCTGTGTCTGAGCAGGCCTCGGGGCCAGTGCTATGTCTAGCCCTGGGGAGCTTCAGTTTCCTTAACCCTGGCCCCACCCTGTAAACAGTCCCAATCCGCTGTTTGAGGGGGGCCTCTGTCTCTGCCAGGACCCTAGCTGGGTTCACAACCCTGTGTGTCAGGACCAACAGTCAACAAGCACCCTTCTAGAAGATGAGAGGAAAGAGCCTAAAGCAGAAATGATAGTAACTGGGACTCTGGGAACTGAGGCTGGGAAATAGTGGCCAAGAAGGAGGCTCAGCCCCGGGAGAAGCTCCCCAGGGGAGCGAGACTTCTGAGCAGACGGTAGCCCAGACTCAACTGGGGGCTCTGGGGGCTCAGGTCAGAGAACCAGCTGAGCCCACAGACACAGTGAGGGCGACTCTGGCCTGGCTCCCAGGAGGAAGAGCCCAAGATGGCCTCCCCAAGTCCAGGCAGTGGGGGTGTCTGAGCCTGCAGACAGGCACCCCAGGAAGGTACGGAGCTGGGGAGGCCAAGGCAGGCTCATCTCCCACTCCCACTGCCCCGCCCCACGCCTCTGCAGCCTGCAGGGTGTTGACCTGGGCTTCCAGCATGCATGTGGACCCCTTGGGCCCTGATGGACTAGTCCCAAGCCTCGGGGAGGTGTGGGAAGGGGAGTGGGTCAACATGGGGGCTTGTTCTGGCTCCAGCCCTCCCACTCATGGGTGAGGGAATCTCAGGGGGCAGCTCCTTACCGCTGGGGCTGCGCCTTGCCCTGCTTCCACACCAGGACTCTGCGGCTTTGAGACAAACCTACTGGAGAAGCTACCGAGAGCTGCCTTGGCTTCTCTAGAAAATTGGAGAGAACAAAGAAGCAAACTTACCGGTTACCATGGAAACCACCCAAAATTTAAAAGATTAAAACAACAGTTTAATATCTCAAAAACCCTCTCATTTTTTTTTTGTCTGTCCTAAAAACACACCCTCACATACAAAGCCCATCGTACCACATTAGTCTGATGAGACAGGGGGCGAGGATGAGAAAAGGATTCAGGATCTCAGGGGGCCACGTGGCGCATGGAGTCCCCAGAATTAGTTTTAGGGCTTTAAATTAAAACACGAATAAACATTTGAAATGCAAAAGATCTAAATCCTCAGGGTCCACTGCAAATGAAAAAAAGGTAAAAGCTTTTTGTTGGATTAAAAGGGAGAGAAGATATGACGGTGGAGGAGGGGGGCTGATGAAGCCAACAGGGCACAGGTGTCTTGGCGAGGGATGGGGACCGCTGCTTCCCCCAGAATCCCATTTTGTGGACTCGGCCAGCACTCCAGCCCCATCCTGTCCCAAGCCCCGCGCTCTGCACGGCCTGACAGGCGGGGACCCGGGACAAGGCATCCCCAGTATTGCGTGGAGCTGGTATGGACGAGCAGGGACTGAGCTCATTTTCTATTTTGTGGAGGCCATGGAGCCACTGCCGACATGCTGGGTCCACTCCTGTGAGTACAGGTCTCACCTCCTAGTGCGTCACGCTGGCCCTAGGGATGCTGCCCTGGGGGGCCCCTTGCAGGCAGGATGAGTCTGTGAGGCGTGCTTGCTGCCCTCTCCTGGGAATGGCTCCCTGAGTGTCCACAGGAGACCACCTACCCTTGAGTCTCAGGCATGTGGTTTGTGTAGGACTGACCCCACTCCCAGTTCCAGGGGAGAGGCCTGCCTGGCCACAGGGCCCGGTTAGAGGATAGGCAAGTGACGCATAATTAGATGCTGGCTTGGAATTCTGCGAGAGTTTCCATTTTTCCCTCTGGTCTTGAACCTGCTTGGAGAAAGGAGCCAACACTAAGAAAGCATTGCTGAGACAAGATGATCCTGGATTAAGCTTTACCTGAAGCTCACTCCCCTCAATCCCAAACATTTCGGTTATATGAGCTGATATTCCCTCTTGTGCTTAAGCTAGTTTGAGTTGGTTTTTCCCATCATCTGCTCCTGACAAATTTTTAATTGGTACAGATCTGAACCCCTGGGCCTGGCATTCAAGGCTCCTTGCTGTCTGTTTCTCTCTCCTTCTTTCTTCACCCACACTCACTGCTCTGCACTACTCCTCCACTCAATACACTGATCCAGTCGGCCTTTTCCAAACAGAGTGCTGGCAGTCCACCTTCTAGGTCATGGCTTACAACTCTCTCCCTCCCTGGGGTGCCTGCCCCGCTTATCTAAGTACTAAATACTTAGCACTTAGTACAATCTAAGTAGTACTTAGACAAGTAGGGCAGATTAGATTAGTACTAAGTGCTAGTACTGCTTATCTAAGTATCTACTTATCTTCCAAGGCCCTTCTCCAAGACTTCCTTGTAAGCCTCCTCTCATGTGTTTTCCTGACCGTCCAGATCTCTCCTCTGGCCCCAGTGAAATACACCTGGCTCCCCCGGTGGCCCATAAACTCCAAGTATCATCCCTTGGCTTGGTTCAGTAGCTTCCTAGAACCTATTCTTATTCCACAGACCCGTTCCAGCAAGGGACCCCAGCCCTGCCCTGTTCAGGAAGGAGATGAATGATCATTTCACACTCATTTCCTCATTTGGTCTCCACAACAGCCCTGCGAGGTAGGGGGTTTAACCCACTTTAAGAACAGAACCTTGAGGCTCAGAGCAGTTCAGTGACTTGTCCAGGGTCACACGTCCCTGCGCTAGTGGCCCTGGGACCTCTAATCCAGCGCTTTAGATTCCCTTGTTCATTCCTCAGATGAGAGACAGGTATGAACTTACTGAGGGGTCCTGTGGGATGTGTGTGCCTCTCTCCCTGGCCCTGCCGAGCCCAGAGTGGCACCTGTACCCTCACAGCCTGGCTGGTGCCCTTCCATCGTGGATCCAGGGGGCCAGTTACCAGGTGGCTGTGGATTCCGAGCAGCCAGAGGCAGGCCAGACTCATCCTGACCACGTCAAATCCCAGAGGCCTCGCGGAGGGGTTGTGGCCCTCCAGATGGACGACATAAATTCATGGAAATGTTTTCACAAGGGCGTTTTTCCTCTGCTGGCCTCCACTTCCTTGAAAAACACAGACTGAGAGGTAAACAGTCTTTGCTGCTGTAAGGGAGCAAATACAGACTTCCTTCCACATCCCTGGCCCCAACAGCTCTGCTTCCTCTGCCCTTCCTTCCAGCACCGTCCCCCAGGGAGGCCTGAGAGGACCAAGCTCCAAGGATGGAGGGAGTCCCACAGAGACGTGCCATGGGGACCCCTGGAGCTTCAGATGCTTCTGTCTCCCTACCAGTCAATGTGCTTGGCCTCCTGCCCTCTGGACCCTCCCCACTCCCACCAGCCTGGGCCCGACGCCCTGGAGAAGCAAAAGTGGGGGCATTCCTGAAAGAAGGCTTGTTGTCAGGTTAAGACGGATGCTCCATCCTAAAGGGAAAAATAATCCATGGGCTTGAACTATGCTTTCTTTGTACTTCCAGACCCTGTAATTTGCTCGTAAACAACACATTGTCAGCTCGATTTTCAGCTTTTGGAAATTAAACACTCTGTTAGGAAGGTTTTGTGCGAATATCCCCAACTGCAGAGGGTAAAATGAGAGGAATTACTGTCTGTTTGTTTACACTTTACATTTTGTACTTGCAAAGTGCTTCAAAATACATTTCACTTTCTGTCGGAGATTTCCCCCCCCCGCCCCAAGATCCTGGTGGGGTGCATCCTTCTAGTGATTCCTGGGTATGGATTGGAGGAACACAGGTGCAGAGTGATGTGCCCTCAGTCACCTGGAGGTTAGAGACTGACCTGATCGGTCAACACCGTGGCAGGTGGGATAACTGGTTGCAATTCTTCACTTCCCTGTGCTCGTGTAACACACCCACACCCTTGCCACAGCCTCAGAAAGGCAGAGTGGATTTCCCCACCCTCCTGACATTGAGGCTGGCCACGTGACCTGCTTTGACCAATGACAAGTGGACAGAAGTGACAGCGTGCCAGTTCCAGCCTAGGCAATGAGACTGTGCGTATTTCTACTTGTCTTTCTGCACTTCTGCTCTCTCCACGCAGAAAGTTTTCCCGATAGCTGCTGCCCCTCCCTCCTGGTCCCCAGAGTGAATACATGGTGGGCAGAGTTGCCCCTGTTTGCCTGCAGACCCTTCAGTGAGAATAAATGATGGCTGTTTTAATTCTCTGAGCTTGGGGGTGGTTTGTTACACAGGGTTTCACGGCAATAGCTGACTGATACAAGTACCTAGTAGAAATTCTGTAGATAGTAGGTGATTAATAAATGGCACCATCCCTGGCACATTTATTTCCTACGGATTTGCTGAGCCTCTGTGGTTTTGCCAGGACCGTGACCTATTAGGTGATAGGGACACAAATAATAACAAAAATCAATAAAATAATAATAATAACTAACATTTATTAAGCATTTACTAGGTTCCAGGTATTCTGCTCAGCTCTTTATACATATTATCTTATTTAATTCTCCCATCATTCCTGTGAAGAAATTAAGCCTTTGAGAGTGTCAGCAGCCTGCCCCAGATCATGTGGCTGGAAAGATCCAGAACCTACCCTCAGGAAGCTCACAGTCTGGCAAAGAAGGACACGTTAATGGTAAACACTCATGCACGCCTGTCTGTGTATCTGGACTGGTGGTTATTATTGTGTAAGTCTGGATTCTGTCGTGAGGCAGCACAAGGCAGACAGGCAGTTTTGGTAGGAAAGTCTGCCCTGATCCTATCTGCAGGCAGAGCCCTGTGAAGGCTGTTAGGAAGTCAAGAAGCAGTAAGGTTATGTATGACCTGGCACCAAATCACTTGACAGTGAACATACCAGGAAACCCAAGGATGTTTAGGAAAGTCCCACCTTCAAAGTTATAAAAGCTTGAAACTGGGTTTCTGTGGTTCTGGCCCGGCTCCTCCACAGGCATGTGGTGCAGCATTGGGTCTACCCCTTGCCCTCTTTGGGCCTCAGTCTCCTCACCTGTAAAATAGGCTGGAGAATGCAGTTGGGTGATCTCTGTGGTGGCTTCCATTTCAGAGATGCGGGGAGCCTGGAATCCCTGCTTTGGAAGAAAATAGTCTTCCTTTCTCTTTGTTCTTTTCATCTGCAAGTGGGGAGGAGAGTGTGGCGGGGTGGAGGAGGAGCGGATATGTCCTTTTATTTATTTATTTTTTATTTATTTATTTTTTTTAAAGATTTTATTTATTTATTTTCCCCCCCCAAAGCCCCAGTAGATAGTTGTATGTCATAGCTGCACATCCTTCTAGTTGCTGTATGTGGGACGCGGCCTCAGCATGGCCAGAGAAGTGGTGCGTTGGTGCGCGCCCGGGATCCAAACCCGGGCTGCCAGCAGCGGAGCGCAAGCACTTAACAGCTAAGCCACGGGGCCGGCCCTGGATATGTCCTTTTAGAAATTGTGTTAAAAGCAGTATGCGCAGTCTCATACTGTGATGTTTGTTTGTTTAGAGACCATGTTTACTGCGGCACTTTGTCCTGGAAACTGAGCTATAGAGTGGGATTTTAGTACCAACATATGGTTTATATGCGTGTGTGTGTGTGTGTGTGTGTGTGTGTGTGTGTGTGTGTTGTGGTGGGGGAGGTGTTCTGTGGGTGGAGTTTAGCTTTTTAAATGGAAGGATCAAAACCACAGCAATAGATACCATTTATTGAGCAACTATTATGAGCCAGGCACTCGCATTATGCCAGTCAATCCTCGTAACAGCCTTGAGATGTGGGTACTAGTATTTCCCCATCTTACAAAGGAGAAAACTGGGGACCCTTTAGGGGCTACCATCGTGCTTTCTCTGGCTCAGGATTATCTCCTCTTGGAAAAGCAAAATGCTCTTCATGGCTCTGTGATCTTGGGCAAGTTCTGAACGTCTCTGGGCCTCAGTTTCCTTATCATTACAATGGGCATAAGAAGCCCTTCCTCACAAGTTTGGGGTGAGGATCACATTGAGTAATGTAAAGGGTCTGGGACATAGAAGGCATTCGATAAACGTCAATGTTTTGTTTAATGCATGTATTTACTTGAAATAAATTCGTCAGTCCTTCTCTCCAGATGAAATAATTCTAACTCCATCTTTCCCCAGAAAATTTTATTCTGTTTTCGCAGTTACTCACTTTGCTCAATTCAATTCAAACCACAGAATCATGGAACATCAAAGCTCGAAATCACCCAACGTCTGCCAGTCCAGTTGGTTTTAATCTTTTTTTGTGAGTCTAACCAGAGGAAACTTTTTCCTAACTAAACCTTATGGAGAGGCCCAACGAATAAAATACAGAGAGCTGGGCTGTTCTCACTGAGGCGGGAGGGGTGGGTGGCACAAGGCCTGAAGTCCTGCCCAGTGGTGGTCCCTTCTTCCCAGAGTAGGGGTCTCTCAGTGCCTCCGACCCTTGCCCGGTGCTCTTCAAGCTGCAGCTGTGACCCACCGATCGTCACGAAATCCAGCCGGAGGTCGCCACTTACACAGAACAGAAAAGGAAATATCTGAGTGCCTTGCACACAGTCAGGGCTAGTGTTGGTTTGTCTCAGTTTTGTTTCGGTTACATAAGTACCTACTGGACTGCCATGTACAATTCTTTCTGCCTGTGACTTCCCAAGGGAAAAGTTGGAAAGCCACTGCCATTCACTCCAACGCTTTCATTCCACATCTGGAGAAACAGAGCCCAGAAGAGGGAAGGGAGCTGCTTGAGTAAGAGGCAGAGCTAAGAGGAGAACACAGGTCTCTGCGTTCTTTGCCGCCTGTGTCTTCTTAACGCACCACACGATGGACTAGTTAACCGTCGCTGATCACTCGCTGTGTGCCAGGTCCCATGCTCCGTGCTTTAGACGAGAAGTCATTTCATCCCCACCACCCCTGATGATAATAAGAACAATACTCTTAGTATCCCCATCGATAGATGAGGAAACTGAGGCATAGAGCGGGTAAGCCCTGCTGCCCGGGAGGGAGGAGAGTTCACTGGGAGCCAAGGCTGGATGGGGAGGTCAGACACGGAAGAAGGAATAGCGCACTTTACCTGACTGATGACGGCAAAGGGCTGGGCAGGGAGTGGGCTGAGCTCAGAGGAAGGGGAATTCCATGAGGGAAGCAGCTCCCAGCCCGGTTTCCGCTAGACCAGGAGGGCTGGCACCCCCAGGCTGGAGCTGGGAGTTACCCACCTGCTGCACCCCAACACCCTCAGTCCCGCTCCAGAAACCTTAGAGAAGGCAAGTGAGCCAGGGCGACTCTGTTAGAGGACAACCTCGAACCTCTGTGAAGTTACATTGATATTAATCAGCACCTTTGCCCCATGCAAATTACTTGGCATCTACCTCACCAGCGATCCTGCCTGAGACACTGAAGTGGAAGCCCCTAGGCCTGCAGCAAACCAAATCTGGATTTTTGTTTTTCTTATCAATATTCATTTTCTAGACACAGCCCCTCCGACCCTTCAGTCCTGTCTTTGTCCTCATCCTCTAATTGTTCCAGTCTGTCCCTTTTTGTCTCTCTGTGTGTCTCCCTAGGTGCCCCAGCCTCTCTATGGACGCTCAGGGTCGCTGTCTCTTCCTTTTTCCCTCAGTGTCTCTGATGTTCTTCCTTCTTTTCTTACGAACAGGAACAGAGCTGGCTGCTCCAAATTCACAGTTGCTCCCCACTTGCTAATTGCACCACCAGGACCAATAGACCAACAATCACGTGGAAAGAGGCTTTCTTGCGCAACTTTCAGGGCAAGGGCTGTCCCCACGGTTCTCTCCTCTCTCCCTGGGAACCCAAGGGGAGCCATTAGTAGCTGGTTTCTTTGCAGGAAGCATTAACAAGGTGCTGGCGACCACTGGCGGCCTTTGGAGCCTCGATTGTCCTGCCTCCTCTGAGACACCATCCAATTCCAGAGAGAACCAAAATATCTGCCCTGCACAGGGCAGGGTATCGCAGTGATCTTAACGCTAAGACATGAACACTTTCCCCTCGGCATGCACAGGATCATCTCTGAGGGAGGCCAATATTGTCCCGTTTTATGGATAGGGACACGGAGGGCCAGAGTGGTGAGTGAAGTGACTCCCCGGAGGTCACACAGCTGGTTCACAGCAGAGTCAAGACTCCAATCCAGGTCTCTTGACCCCAAACTCCCATGCTTCTTCCCTGAGGCCTGTTGAGACGGAAGCTTCAGGAAAACGTTGGCGGAGAGAGAACAAGAGAAGCAGGATGCAGGTTGCTTAGAGTTGTGACTGTCTGTTTCCCCCGTACCAACCTCTTCTATTTTTCCAGGCTGAAGTGAGGAAGTTCCCTCGTGAAGAAAAGTGCCATTGCTCCCTGGAGGCTCCTCCTCCCTTGGGGCGAAGGTTCCCAGGGCAGGAGAAAGGGAGCAGTTGGTGGGGGAATTCCTTGCACTGTCCCAGAATCCCATGGGGCTGGGTGGGGCCTGTGGGCTCTGGAGACGCTGAGGCCAGCAAGTCAGACAGACCGCCAGCTGCATGCATCTGTTTATTTTCCCTTTGGCATCCTTCTATTAAAATCTTGATTAAGGGCTTCAGTCTGGTTTTGGATGGGCAAAGGGGAATCATGGGAACTGAGGAGGATGGTAAAGGAGGAGACCCCCGGGCCCCCAGGCTGCATGGGGGTAGCATTGGTGATGAGTGACAACACCCTAAAGAGAGTCAGGGAGCTCTGGAGTCCAGGCAGCCTCCCCACATGGAGACTCTCCCTTCACTGCTGGCTTTGAAGGGTTAGGGTGAGACTTTATTTAGGGGGCTGAAGCTGGTGGGCTTGATGGGTTATGGGGTAGGGGTGGAGGCACTAGTCCGTTGCTCTCCATCCTGGGGGTCTACCAGTGGTTTAGGGAAGCAGGTCAGCCTTGTCCAGCCTCCCTGGCAGGATGTGCACTGCACAACTGTGACGGGCACTGATACTAATGTGCAGTGTACAACCTACACTCCTGTATGTGGCAGCCTGGTCTGGGAAGGAGAGGTGCCTGATTTCAAGGCAAAAACAGCCCAACACTCAACACATCCTGGCTCTGGGAACCGAAAGGCTGGTCTTAGTCCCCTTTAGTGACCAACTCAATTTCAAATTGAACTAGCACATACTGAGCTCCTATTATGTGCCAAGCTCATGGTAGGTAATTTTTCTCCTTCAAACCTCTCTATCTCCCAGTGCATTCTAGACTACATTTTGAATTGGAAGAAATTTACTTGCTTTATTGATGGAATGACTGCATTTATATTCTCAATGGCAGATGGTTCATTTTCAAAGTCAAAAAGTCAGTTTTGCAGTCAAGTCTGGCTTGCAATGTAGTCTGCCTTTGTGCCTTTAAGAATGGTTGGGACATTCAGGTTGGTACCCAACAGGCTCTTTGGTGCCCTGTTGATGTCCCTTCTCACCCTAGTGACCCACAGGCTTCCAAGCAGTCACTCAAAGGGTCCCTGGGCATTTGGCTCTTAGCCAGGTTAGAAAAGGCTGATGATTCCGGGAGGTTCTCCAGCACACGGGCTGGGGCTGCCTGCTGGAGCTGCCCGCAGAACTAGAAAGGACCTGGCCTCAGCATCAGACCTTACCTTTCTTCCTTACTAGCTGAGGACCTCGGGTTCAACTCTTACATTTCTTGTTTACTAGCTGAGGACCTTGGATAAATTTCTTGCAGTCTCAGTTTTCTTATACGTGAAATGGAGATTATAACACATGCTGTATTACATTGTGAGGTTTGCATGAAATGAAGGCACTGTTTATTGAGTACCCGCTGACCTTTGTCAGCTGATGTGACTTGTACCAGGCACAAAATCCCCACTATTTGCTGAATGAATGAGTAAATACCTCCTCCTAGGGCCAGCTCCACGGGCATGTGACCTGGGCAGTTGCACAAGGAACCACACTTGGTTTAATGCTCTGCTGTTGCCATCTTGAAATATTTCATTATTTTTGAACAAGGGACCCTGCATTTTGATTTTGCATTGCAAATAATGTAGCAGGTACCACCTCTTCATCTATCCCTGTGGGACATGCCTATTCTGTCATACCTATTCCACAGATGCATAAACTGAGGCATGGAGAAGTGAAATGACTTGCACAAAGTTACCCAGCCTGTAAACCGCAGAGCAGGGTGCCGGCATGGACCGCCATTAAACCGAGTCCGTGTCACTGGGGTGGTGGCCCTGTTGCTGTGGTGGCAGGCCTGGGCCGGGCCTGGTGGTGGACAGGTTATAAATCCACAGTCTTGAGTGGCCTTTCCCTCCAGCTCTTAGAGGGCAGAGATTTGGAGGGTCTCACCAGTTTTTGGGAAAACTTCTAGTTTTTGGCAAAGCAGTAAGAATGGCCGTCGGTGCGCCCACTTTGTTTCTTGTTCTGGAAGATGAGGGAGAAGGAAATGGGGGAGAAACAAAGAAGATGAACAAATGTCATGGAGGGTCAGTGGTACCTCCCTCATCGGCCCAAGTGAGACGAGGTGGACGAAGGCAAATGCCGGGAAAGAACAACCCCTCCCACCTCAGACCTGGGGCCTCTGGATGGCTATATCCACAGCTCTCTGACCAATGCTGAGAATGAAAACCTTGGGACCAGCTTGTCCCCACCGCCTAGAACAAAGGGAGGCTGGTGTATCTTAGTCACTGCTAATTTCTGGCAAATTACAGGCCTTGGGAGCAGGCCTGCTTGTGAAGTTCTCAGCTGCTCCAAGCTGGAGGCAATTTATTCGAAGAGAAATAGGGCCATATCTGCCGAGTTGATGGGGAGATGGGGAGCCTCTTGCAAGCTCATAACATCTGAGTCAGAATCTTAGATGCACCTGCAGCGGGCCCAGCCCTCTCCCTAGCCTGGTTTTTATTCCTTTGGATTGGTTTGCAGAAGGATGCTCAGAAGGGCTTGTGTGAGCTTGGGAGGGTGTGATGGGTTCTTTAAAAAATAATAAAGTCTTCTACTACTCCCGAGGCTGAGCACATTTGAGGAGAGTCGTGGGCGAGAGGAAATTGCAAATGGTTTTTTCAGCCTGAGATGGAGGGTGTTGGAACACGTTCTGAAAGAGAGGAAATGCTCTGTTAGCTCTTAATTCTGAGGTGACTGGATTCACACACAATACTCCAGCAGCTCAAGGCAAGGAGGGACCCTCAGGTTCCAGGCGAGCATGGGTCTCAGTGCTGCAAACCCTGTGAGGGCAGGAGGAGAGAAGGAAGAGGAAATAATGTCTTTGCCTTCTCCAGCCTCAGTTTGCTCCTCTGTAAAATGGGACATGAGAGGCCAGACTAGAATAGACCTTTCTAGCTTGAACATTCTAGATTACGTCCCTAGAGAAAAGGAACAGACAGGAAGAGGTTATTCATGAGCTCTAATATGTGCACAGCACTTCACAGTTTATAAGCCTCTTTAAATATATTGTCCATTTCTTCTTCTTCCTCATTATCATCATAGCAGACATACAGAAAAGGACATAAAGGTAAAGTGTCACGAATAATTGTAACTGTAATAATTGTAAGGCAAACACGTGTGTAATGAACAATCCAGATCAAGACAGAATGAATGTTACGGTGATGCCAGCATCCCTGAGTGGCCTTTCCCACTCCCATCCCCTCCCACATCCTGCAGGCACTCATTGCTTTGCTTTTATGAAGATCATTTTCTTCTTTGTTTTAGTTTTGCCACCCTGTATGCATCCCTAAATAATAAAGTTTAGTCTTGCCTGTTTTTGAACTGTATATAAATGGACTTACACAGTATATGTTATTTATGTCAGCTTCTTTTACTCAAAATCATGATTGTAACATTTGTCTATTTTTCCAGATGAAAATACCGAGCCCCGGGGGCCGGCCCCCTGGCCTAGTGTTTAAGCTTGGCGCGCTCTGCTTCGGCTGCCCAGGTTGGCAGGTTTGGATCCCAGGCACGGACATACACCACTTGTCAGCCATGCTGTGGCCGTGACCCACATACAAAAGAGAGGAAGATTGGCAACAGATACTAGCTCAGGGAGAATCTTCCTCACCAAAACAAATTTTTTTAAAATGGAGCCCTGGAGAAGATAAGCAACACATCAAAGGTCACATAAGTAGTCATGGCAAAGCTGGGCATAAAGCCACACCTCGTGGTTACTCCGCTACTCAGAGTGATCAGCTGGGGTTGGTGACTTCCATTTCCAGCAATATGGCGGAGTAGGTAACCTGAGAACAGGAGAAACGGCCCTTAGGGCTGAGCCAAGGTCACAGGCCCCAGAGAAACAGCCTCTGTCCCCTGTACTTCTGTGGTGGGGTCCCATGCCTAGAATCATTCTCCCATGAAGAGTATAAACAACAAGGGAGACAGAATTCTCCAGAAGGAAATGGGGATGCTATTAGGAAGGCGGGTGGCTGTTGGACAGCCAACAACATATGTTTCTCATTTGTCCTTTCTTAAATACAGGTCAATCACTTTTAATTTCTCCAGCTTCACTTCTTAATACATGAGTTAGGACAAGGTGTCAAAATAAATCTCTTAGTACTAGTGTTCCATCCTCATCAATCAGTTCAGCAGTGATTTTGGAAACATCGACTTTCTGAATTTCTTCTTTAAGAGAGCCTTGAATTTTCTCCTCACAGGCTCCTGCTCCTGAGGCTGACACAAACATAACATAAAATCGCGGCCTTTTACAGCAGTGGGATGCCCGAAGGACTAACTTCCCTAGGCCCTGCCTGGGGAACTGTTGTTCATGTTACCCCGCCTTTGCTCGGCCACTCAACTTCATGCCAGGGACCTCTAAAGTCTTGAAAAATGCCCTCAGACAAACAGCTCCCAACCGTGGCAAAAAATGGTTCCCTTGTATTGTCTTAGGTGGGGTTCCCGGCAAGTCAGTTATGTCCCAGTGCGCAGAGAGGCCCCGAGTTTTCAGAAGATATTAGCAGCTGGGATGAGACTTCGGGGAAGGGGGGATTCTTGGCTGGAGCGGAGAGATTGTGAGGGAGGAGAAATGAATAGCTAAAGAAATTGGTCTGGTGGGGACTGGGGCGTGGGGATGGAGGCAGGGCCCCACAATACAGCTTAGAAATCACAATGCAGGGGTCACAGCCCTTGGGGAGGGGGCAGGGTGGCGAGGACAAGGGGCTGGCACAGCCCCTGGCCTGGGGCAGTTCCTCTGGGGTGCACATGACTGACTCCCTTGGCCCCTTCCAGGAGGGCACAGAGCTCTCCCAGGAGACCCCTAGCCTTGGGCAGAGGAGAAAGCACTGAGGGGGTAGGGAGCCCTCAAGACGTGCCTGGCACTGCTCGTGTGTTAACTCATTTGAGATTCACAAGGACCCTAGATGTTTTATTGGCATCATTACTTTCTCATAAAAGAGAACATTACTGTTTCCTTTTGACAGATGGGGAAACTGAGGCAGAGTGAGATTAAATAACATGCTTGAAGCTACTCAGTGGTGGAGCTAGGATTTGAACCCTGGCCATCTGACTTACTATTTTTTTTTTTAAAGTTTAAAAAAAATGAGGGATGTGACTGGGCGTCATCCATGGTCCTTCCCCATTCCGCCATCGGAATGGCTGATGGGCTTCTCTGCTAACATAATTACCGAGTCTGGGGTCACGCAGGGCAACAGAACAGACCTTACGAAAAATAAGCGGCTTTGTAAAAGATGAGCCTGTCAGGCTAACCCGATTTCCTTCCTCGAGATCATGAGATTATGAGAGAACAGCCAGGCCGGGGCACATCCTGCCCAGCGGTTTGTGGAGAGCTCCCTCGAAACTCCTCTGCTCTCGTGTCTCTGGACCAATCACGCTCTGCCTCCTACAGCTGATGCTGGGCCAGCTGGCCTCACCTCTTCCGCCCACCCCACCCGCTACCACGACAGCGCAGGGGACTGAAGACGGGCCTCTCTCATCCTTTCCCCATGGGGTAGCACCGGGTTGTCATAAAGTGGGGTCAACCTCACAGAGCTGGAAACCCAATGCTTTCATTGGCCTGACTTAACTCTGGGGCCTGCTTAACAGAAAAGCAAAGATGAGCCACAGAGGCTGGCACTTACCAGCCGCCCAGTCATCGTTGGAAACAAGGAATGCCCGGCGATCAGAGGGGAAAACATCGGCCCCCAGCTCTGGAGTGAAGCTCTGAGTGGCAGAATCAGGGAGTTGCAATCAGGGAGCCCTCTACCTACCCCCTCCCTGGACAGATGACGTAGTCGAGACTCAAGTAACGTGCTAAATTCACACAGCCAGGGATGCTGGAGCTAAGATTCAAACGAGATCTCGGGAGGCCAAGTCCAGGACTCGACCCACTTAACCTTGCTGCTTTCTCATCTGGTACCAGCTCAGGAAGCTACATGCTCTGGTAATACGGGCTCAGCACTCAGAGGCCCCCACTGCAAGGCCAACGAACATGAGACTCAGAAACATGACAATGAGCTTGTCCCGTTCTCTAAGGGAGCCTCCCGAGATGGTGACTCAGTAGCACTCGCATTCTCTGAGCTCTCGGAGCCTCCTCATCCAGAAATAGAGAGCCCGGGAGGAGGACGGCAGGCGGCTCTCGGAGTCTCTCCAGGCCGGAAGGGACACAGGCTGCATGGCCTCAGCTACGGGGCCGGCCTGGCAGCCTGCCCCGTCTCTTGGGGAGACCTCTCCCCCGTCTCTCTCCCAGTTCCCTGACGCAGTGGTACAACTAGCCGCCAATCATTGCATATGTGAGTTTATTTACACTGCACAACAACCCGAAGGGGTTGATATATCGTTGCCTAACAGCATTTTGCCGTTGAGGAAACAGCCATAGAAAGCTTCAGTACCCTGCCTGTATTAGTTAAGTACAACTGTAAGTGGGAAAGCCAGGATTGCAAACCCAGACAGCCTGGCACTCAGGTTCCCCCTCCCTTCTCCTTTCTGCACTAATTTCACTCAGTATTTCCATTAAGAAGAAGCCCCTGCCTCTTTCTTCCATGAGGCCCCAGGTGGGCCTCTCGGTCACCATGCCCCACCCAAAGGGCGGGTCCAACACTCAGCCTGGGCCCTGACTATCTGGGTGCTTGACTCTTAGCTCTGAGTGACAAAGAAGCCTTTGAGTCATCTTCACAGTGGTGCCCCCGAAAAACCCGCTTCCAACTGAGTTCTCTGGAATTGCCTTTGTTTCTTCAGCTTTTCTTTACCTTTGTGAGCTGTCCGGTTTCCTCCCAATAACTGGCATTTTTTTCCCCTGCTCGTTAGCCACAATTAGGTTCTACAATTCAAGAACCCTATTGATACAACCATCACAGAGATGATTCGCTTTTTATTTCCTATACATTTAGTAGGCACCAAACGTGTGCCCAAACAGGCCTGGGTTCAAGCATGGGTTCTGCCACTCATTAGCTGTTGTGATCCCGAGGAAGTGACTTCACTTCTGTGATCTGATCTTCACCTCTCTCGTCTGAAGAATGAGGACATTATCTTGTAGTGCGATTATAAGGATGATGTTCCAGGAAGAGGAAAAAGCAGGTGCAAAGAACCGGAAGTGATGGGCCGGCCCCGTGGCTTGGTGGTTGAGTGAGCGTGCTCCACTGCTGGCGACCCGGGTTCGGACCCCGGGCTCCCACCGGCGCGCTGCTTGTCCGGCCATGCTGAGGCCGCGTCCCACATACAGCAACTAGAGGGATGTGCAGCTATGACACACAACTATCTACTGGGGCTTTGGGGGGAAAAAATAAATAAAGAAAATCTAAAAAAAAAAAAAAAAAAAAAAAGAACCGGAAGTGAGCGAGTGTTTGCCTTTGACCACAGTGGCAGGTTGGGTGAATGGCCCCAGTTCTTCACCCCTCCCCATGTCCATGCTCTTTGCCATGTGACTTTGCAGTGCCCTCCTCGCTGTGAGAGGAGGTACTTCCCTTCCTCTTCACTCCTCACCACTTTGGCCAATGGGATGAGAGCAGACATGGCTCAAGCATACGCTTGAACAGGGCTTGCAGGATTGAGTTTGCACTCATATGCTACTACCACTGCCTCAGATGGACTTACCCAGGCTGGCCCAGTGGTCCTAGGAGGGGGATGAGAGCCACGTGGAGCACAGCCATCCCCAGTTGAGCTCAGCCTAGATCAGCTGATCCTCAGCCAATTGCAGACTCGCAAGTTAGTCCAGCTGAGACCAGTAGAGCCAGTCAAGTTCAGCCTAGATCAGCCAACCCCCAGCTGACTCAGAGACATGTAAGCAATAATAAATGATTGTGATTTTAAGCCACTGAGATTTGGGATATTTCATTATGCAGCAATAACTAACTGATACATAAACTGGTACCCAGAAGTGGGGTGCTGCCATAACAAAACTTAAAATATGGTACCATTGGTTTTGGTGACTGAGTGGTGGGAATGAGTAAACTATTAGGGTAGTCTGGAAAAATAGTAAGGAGACTGCTATTGGAAGCTGGAAAAACGGCAACCCACTTTACATAGTGCTGAATCATTCAGCAAAACTGTTGTCTGTAGTAACTTGGGAAATAAAAATAAAACTTGGGAAATTATCTAATGAACTCTCGGAATTGGGCAAAGAGATTTCCAGGTAGAATATTGAAAGGCTCAGTTGGCTTTTGTGGCTGTGTTTGATAAGATACTACAAAAAAGAGATGAGCTCAGAAAATACCTTCCCATTTGCAAGTAGTATTTGGACTATAGAGAAGTTAGAATCTGTTCTGTTGATATGGCTTTTGGCACGTGGAGTAGAATGGAGTCAAATCAGAGGGAACCCACAAAGTTTTTAGAGAGAGTAATATTGATAAAAAGACTCTCAGCCTAAATTAAAAGAGACAAAGACTGTTCAAAATGGAAACAAACCTCTGGGTAGGAAGCAATTTGATTGCTTAAAGGACGCATTTTACAATGCCTTCAGAAGTGGCCCACCAGGGTGATAGAAAAGGAAGGACATCTCAAAGGCCGGAGCAGGGAGCAGGAGCGTGGAGGACAAAGGAGAGGGGACCCTCCCCCAGGATGCAGATCTTGGGGCTAGTCAAGGAATGTCACCTAACAGGGTTGGAGTAACTGGAAACATTTTCCCAGCAGGATTTCAGAATTTCTATGGGCCAGTGACTACTGTGGGCCTCCTTCTCCCCCTGTTTGAATGGCAGTGTTTATTGCTGATGTCCTGTCCCTAGTTCCCCTTTGTGTGTTGGAGGTGTGGGAGGTGGATAATGTGCCCATATGTGTCTGGGTCAAGAGGGGCTGCATCTGGACCTGATGTAGATCTTGAGAAAATGGACTTGGAGCTTGACGCCATTGGTTTTTTTGGAGTCTTGCTATGGGAGTGAATGAATTTTGCATGTGGAAGGACTTGAATAATTGAGGCCATAAGGGTGGAATGTGGTAGATCTGATTGCATTGGTGGAGACCCAATTCTTCACTCCTCCCTGTATCCACGTCCTCAGCCATGCAACTTTGCAGGGCCCTCCTATTGTGGGCAGGGGGGCACTTCCCCATCCCTGACTTGGAGCTCAGCCACGTGACTTGCTGTAGCCAATGGGATGTGAGCAGACATGATAGACGCAGAGTCTTGACAAGGGCTTACACCATGGGGCTTACCCCTGTACCTCTGACATTGCCATGAGAAGGATATGCTCAGGCTAGCCTAACGATCCGTGGAGGAGGATGAGAGACACATGCAGCAGGGCCACCCCCAAGCTGGGCAGCTGCAAGACTTATGTGTGAGTCCATTCAAGATTGTAAGAACCACCTAGCCAACTCAGCCTAAAGCAGCTGGCCCCAGCCAATCCACTCACATGGAAAATAATATGATTGCTGTTTTAAGCCACAGAGTTTCGAAGTGATTTTTCATGCAGCACTAGCTATCTGATAAGCTACAAAGTGGAGTTTTTCTCCGCGGGAGGCTGCTAGCCACATATAAAGACAAAATGAACCCCCTCCATTGTTGTAATAATTTCTCCACTACTAATCACAATAACAAAAACTACCACTTACCAAACTCCGTTGCCAGGTCCTGTGACAAGTGCCACATATGTATTATCTCATCATATTGTTACAACAACACTGAGGGGTGGGTATGATTATTCCCATTTTACAGATGAAAAAGAATGAGGCTCAGAGAAGTTAAGAAACCAGGTCTAGGTCACACAGCTAATATGTAGTAGAGTTTGGATTCAACTCCAAGCCAGTCTAACTCCAAAACCAACCTTTGGAGCATTCTCTGTCCTACTTCTGACTTTACTTGTAGCGTGACCACGTTCATTATGATCTCCAAGGAGAAAAAAATCCTCGCAAAAACAACAACAAAAAATTTTATTCTGAGCCTTCCAGTAACTTTTTTTGTGTATGTACTTAGCTGTACTATAATAGTTGAATTGTATGAAATGGTTAAAAAGGCCAAAGGTAAAAGTTTTATTTTTTTTCCTTTTTTTGTCTATGAAGTTGCTGGGTTTTTTGTTTTGTTTTTTTTTTTTTTTTTGGCATGTTGGATGTATGCATGAAACAATGTTGTCTGACAATAAACTGGAATTTTATTTTGCTGAGTTGTTCTAAAAACAATATACAGGCAGGCCTATGCCTTGGGAAGAAGTGACTCCATTCTTTGGGCCGCCCTGTGGGTTACACAGCACTTGCTGGTTTTGTTTTCCCAACAGAATTTAATATAAGAAATTATTTGAACATGTTTTGGAGAAGTGAAGAAGCGAAAAGAGGACACCCGGGTACCACAGAGGTAGAAATTGCAGGAAGCTGCCGTCACCCCTGGGTCGGGGAAGAGAGGAAAGGTGGGGTTATCAGAAGCTCACAGCTGGGGGTGGGGCCCTGCAGACCTGGGACTCTGACTTCGGGGCAGGGGCCCTGCCTGGCAGGTGCTGGGGCCTCTGAGGGGGCGGAGCTTATTTTTGACATGTCAAGCGCCTCAAGGAACACAGCTGGCTGGCTGGGGGATGGAACCCCCTTTGCTCCATACATAAAGAAGATGCCCAAGAAGAAACAGCACCAGGGAGAAGATGGGGTTTGGATCGGCCATCAGAAGATGGTTACGATTTGGACAATTGAAGAAGAAACCTAAGGGAAGGATTCACCCACCCAGGTCATGGGGCTAGGATGGGGCAGGGCTGGGACTGAACACAGACCCAGGTGTGTGCACTTCCCACTACCCCACACTGCCCGGGGGAAGGACCCTCCCCTGGAACCTTCTGCCCAGGCCCTGAGCACAGGTTTGTCCACTATCTGACACACGGCCATGGGCACCCACAGCCCTGGGTCAAACCATGCTGGGGAGAGGCAGGTGATAGTGGCCTTCTGAGTTGGCAGAGTAGTGTGGTCAGAAGCATGGACTCTGCAGCCAGATGGCCTAGGACCTAAGCCTTACCCTGCCACCCACTAACCACGTGACCTCAGGCAAGTCCCTTAACCTCTTTTATTTTTAAACTTTTTATTTTGAGAGAATTTTGGATTTACGAAAGAGTTGCAAAGCGAGTTCCCATATACACTTCACCCA
The DNA here is from genome assembly GCF_057802395.1 of Ceratotherium simum simum. Lineage (NCBI taxonomy): Eukaryota > Metazoa > Chordata > Mammalia > Perissodactyla > Rhinocerotidae > Ceratotherium > Ceratotherium simum. The sequence continues at coordinate 14,937,871 of NC_141923.1, read as the reverse complement.
GCATCTCTTGACCTTAACATCTTACATTACCGTGTTACATTCATCATAAGTAAGAAATTAACAGTGGTACCTTACTATTAACTAAACTTCAGGCTTGAGTCACCTTTTTCTGTTTTTCCACTCAGGTCCTTTTTCTGTCCTGGGGTCTAACCCAGGATGCCATGCTGCATTTAGCCTTCATCTCTCCTTGCTTCAGTTTCCTCATCAGTAAAATGGGATGATGGTGGTGACAGCGCCTGCTCCATCGTCCTGTGGTGAGGATCAAGTGATGGATCACAGATGTTCAGCACTCGGATGGTGCCTGGCACAAGGAAGTGTTATGTAAGTGGAGGTCACAATTATTGCACTTAAACCCAGTGACACCTTTTCACGCCCTCTGGGAGTGTATCTTGGAGTGCCAGGCAGGGCCTCTACCACTCACTCAGGACCCAGGTTCCTCTGTAACCCCCTGACAGGCTGGGTGGGTGACAGCCAACCCCCCAGACACCATCATGGAGACCCAAGGGGCACTCCCTCTGCCCCTGTAACTGACCGGAACGGTGGCTAGGGACCCACTTTGGAATCAGACAGGCCTGGGTTCAAATCATGACCTGAACGGGATGGGCGAGGGCTTCCACTCACCCTCCTGTCGTCTGACGAGTGTCCACTGAGGGCCTACTGGCCATGCCTGGCTCTGTGCTGGGCACTTCCATGCATCATCTCATTGACCCCTCCCAACAACTTACAGGATGGTTATTGTTTTCATCCCTATCTTACAGATAAGGAAACTGAGGCTCAGAGTGTTTGAGTGACTGGCCAAAAGTCAGACAGCTAGGAAGTAAGGGAGCCAGGGTACAGGTGCAGACCCTGGCGTGTATCTGAAACCAACACCATTAGTTCCTCTTGTAATTGCCACTGCCTTTCTGAGCATCAGCCTCATTAATAACAGTTGCAACACCAGGTACCAGGCATGGTTCTAAGCACTTTACATGAACTCATCTGGTTAATAAAAGCTTTTTGTTTTAATTCACTTACTCCTCACAATAACGCTTTGAGGTTAGCACTATTATTATCCTTATTTTACAGATGAGGCACAGAGAGGTTAAGTGCCCAAGGTCACACAGCTGGAACGTGACAGAGGCAGGCCTTGAGTTCAGACTCCAGCATCACACGCTTCAGCACCCAGCCACGCTGCCGCACACCCATCAATTTGGAGTCAGGATTTCACAGGCTCAGGGTTTGAGGGGCCCCACACATACTGGAGGATGTAGGACAGGACACAGAGCTGCCTCAGAAATAGGAACAGAAATAGAGAGAGCAGAATAGGAGGAGAAATAGAAGCAGAAATAGGAACCCAGAGAGAGAGTGGGCAGCAGAACCTCGTCTGGGCCAGCCTGAGACCCTCCTCTCCAAGTCACGATGCCACCTGGAAGCCCTGGCCGAGCGCCCAGTGCTGGCAAGGCTCTGGGAGAAGAGCATGAGGGCGGGCACATATGGCTGTGCCACCTGAGGCCACCCTCCGGGAGCCTCCCTCTGCCTCTGGGTTCTGGAGACATCCCCCAGGGAAGGCCCTGATGGCCTGGTTGGGCATTTCCGCAGAAGCATCAGCTGGGGAGAAGAGGGCAGGCAGGGGTGCAGAGAGGAGGTGAAACAGCACAGCCAAAGCAAGGGGCAGCTGGGCAGACTGGGGGGGGAAGTGGGCATACGCGATTCCCTGTTAGCCAGGCGTGTGTTCAAGTGAGGACAAGTATGCGTGTGCGTGGGCAGCAGGGAGCCCAAGCAGAGCCCAGCAGAACAGTGCGGAAGTCATTGCACGGGTCTGCATCGTGCTGGGAAAAATAGGGAGTCTGGGCTTGCTGCAACGGAAGGAAGACAGGAAGCTGTCGTGTGCCTCACCTGCTGCATGCCCTGAGGCTGACATCCAGTCGGCCACCCTCTCATCTAGCCACCCTGGGAGGTCGGGATCATGGAGGCTCAGAGAAATGAACCGATTTGCCCAAGGTCACACAGGTATTAACTGGGAGGTGGGGGTGTCTCAGATAGTATCCTGCTCCAAGGAGGGGGGCTCTCAGGACACACGGAGCTTCTGCACCAGGCCGGCCTCCAGCTCACAGCCCCACCTGCTGTCATTCCTGGCTCTGAGGTGTAGAGGGGACTCTAATGCAGTTCATAGGCTCTGGAGCTCATGCCTAGCAGTGGAGGCAGCCGGAAAAGTCAACCCGCAGCCTTGGGGACAGACCTGGGGGCTTTAAGACAGGCACCAAAAAAATGTTAGGAGGGCAAAGAGAACAGGCACTTCATTTGGTCTGGAGTGGATGGGGAGGGGGACATTCAGGCAAAACTTCAAAGAGCTGGAGTATGAAGGGCCTTGAAGAACAGGAAACAGGCCAACAGGTAGAGGGAAGGGGCAGAGATGGGGTTTGCTGCCGACTGCATGATGGCCCCAGTGAATGCTGTCCCCACGCCCTTTGCAACGAGACTTTGTAGCTCCTTCCCACCCCCGAATCCGGCATGCCCTTGCTACTTGCTTTGGCTGACAGAATGCAGTGGAAGTGTGCCAGGCCTGAGAGCAAGCCACATGAGACCTTGTGTGTGGCCACTCACTCTCTCGGACGCCAGCCTCCTCAGTGTGGACAGCCTGGGCCAGCCCCCTGGAGGATGAGACACCACGTGGAGCAGAGGCAAGTTGCTCGGTTGTCCCAGCTGAGGCCCTGATGTGAGCCCAGCCCACAGCTCATCTGCCAGCTGACCGCAGACGCAGACACATGAGTGAGACAGACAAGATCAGAAGTGCCCGCTGACCCACAGACTCAGAGGCTAAAGAAATGCAGACTCTTAAGCCACTGGGTTCTGTGGTTTGTTAGGCAGCACCATTGTGACAATAGAGCTGATACAGTGCTCGACAGAGGCGGAGGGAACGGAAAGACAAAGACTCAAAAGTGGGAACATGTTGGAGCTTGGGGATGGGGGAGCAGGACAGAGTTTCTGGTTCAAAGGGAGGACTGAAGGTACCCCCAAAGCACCCCTCAGCCAGCAGCCCTGAAGCCCCCAGGGCAGGCTGTTGGATGACGGATTAAGCGAGTGTCTGATCACCTGGCTGACGGGCCACCAGCCTGACCATCACCTGATGAGCTGACTGGGTGGACGTCTGCCAGGGTCACTGACAAACAGGCTCGCCTGGCGGGATGTTTCCTCCGCCCGTTTTCTCCTATTTGCCAGGGGCCAGGCTTCTGAAACTCCTATCAAAAGGCTGCTTCCACATTCTTGGTGGATCCTGGTAGAAGGTTGTCTCGTAGGACAGTGTTTTCCGGATGTTGTGCAAGAACCTCCAGAAACTCCTGGCACCTGCACCTCAGCTCTGCCCACTGGTGACTTTAGGCCCCTCACTCATGCCCCCTGTTATGGATTGCGTGCTTGTGTCCCCTCCAAATTCATGTGCTGGGATCCTAACCCCCCATGTGATGGTCTTTGGAGGCGGGGCCCTTGGGAGGTGATAGGTCATGAGCGTGGAGCCCCCATGAATGGAGTTAGTGCCCTCATAAAAGGGACCCCACAGAGCTCTCTCACTCTCTTTGCCATATGAGAATACAAGGAGAAAATGGCTGTCTGCCACCCAGAAGAGGGCCCTCACCAGAACCCAACCATGCTGGCACCTGATCTCAGACTTCCAGCCTCCTCTGGAAGGAACTGTGAGAAATAACTGTCTGTGTTTATAAGCCACCCGTCTATGGCATTCTCTGACAACAGCTGGAGTGAACTAAGAACCTTCTGTGCCTCCATTGCATCGATGTCTGTATGGGGTTGTTCTTGTCTACTGTTCTAGTTGTTGGCAGGGAAGGACTTACAGGTGACTTGGATGACATAGGAAGGTGGAGTCAGGACAAGTAAGGTTGGGGGTCTTAGATGTGCCCCCTCCCCTGCTGGGGTCACCAGTGCTAGAGCCAAAAAGGGCCCTTGAAACCTTAGTTTAACCCCTTATTGTGGGAATAGGGAGCCCGAGGCCCAGAGAGGGCAAACAGCTAGTCCTTGGTTACACAGCAAGTTCACAGCTGAGCTCAGACTGGAACCCCAGGCTAGTGGTCCCATCACTCTGCCCAGTATTGCTGCCTCCCCTGTAAATCTCCCCTCCACTGCCAGAGCCAAGCTCCCCCTTGTCCCCCTCTTCTGCCCCTCTCTGAGGCTGAGGGGAGTGGAGTCACACAGAAGGCAGTCTGGCACCCCGGTTAGGCAGATGGTGAGCTCCTTTCTGCCATCTCAGGATCCCAAGTGCCCTTCCCCCGTAACTACAGACATCAGTCTTTCTCCTCCTCCTTCCTCTGTACATGATCTCTCCCCACCAACCCCAGCTTCTGTCTCAAGGCTGCTCAGAAGGCCTGGGGAGGGCAGCCTGCCCCTTAGAGAAGAAAGAGGGGCCGTTAAGGAGAGAGATAGGGTCCCTCCTTCCTCGCTTTCCACTCTCCACGTCCAGATAAGTGGTCCACCTCCATCCTCCCCTCTTCCAGCCTGTCCTGCCCCTTCCCTGACTCTTTGTTAAGGAGTCCTTGGTCAGCTACAGTGATGGGGAGAGCCCCACAGGCGTGGAAAGGACGTGAGCTGGCCCCAGTCCTGGCACTGCCCCAACTGTGGACCTCGGGCAAGACCTTTCCCCAGGGGCTCAGTGTCTCCATTTGTCAAGGTTGGGGGGTCTAGGGGAGCTTTGGTCCCCGTTTTTGTCCCCAGCCTGCAGTTTTGGTGTGCTTCCCTCCCCCACCCCAGAGATTTGCATCTGAAAAGGGAAGGAGGCTACCTGTATGGGGTGCTTCCTGCATGCCAGGAGCCCTTTGCACCTGCCATGTGGGTGTGATCCCCAGGAGCTTGAGGGAGGCCCAGAGAGGCTCCAAGACCACGCCTATGTCCCACAGTCAGTAAGTGGCCAAGGCTGGATGAGAACCCAAGTCTCAGGCCCTGGGAGGGTGCTCTGTGTGACAGAGTTGGGGCCCCAGCTCAGCTGCACACCCACCTCTGGCAAAGGCACAAGCAGGAAGTAGGTGGGAAGCATTCTAGTTCAGACCTAGGCTGGGGCCAGGGCCAGGGGTCAGGGAGGGGGCTGGCAGGGAGGCCTTACTGCCTCTCTGCACCAGGAAGTGCAACTAGGTGGGGGGATGGGTGGTCCTAGGGCTCTGCCCCGTTTCTGAGAAATGTGAGGAAGTGCTCCCTGGGTGCTGACTCTGGGGCTCCAGCTGGAAGTGGGTTTGCAAGGCAGGCTGTCTCTCCACCCTTCCTGCAGCTAGGCAATCCCCCTGGCCCAGGACTCCTGCTGCTCCCCAGCCCAGGGTGGAACCCTCTCCTCAGTCTGGGTCACTCTGGGTGGCCACCTGTGTGAACCACAGAGCACGGGCTTTAGAATCAGGCCGCCCTGAGCCAGCTCCAGGCTTTCTGCCACTTCACCTCTCTGTGCCTCAGTTTCCTCGTCTGTCAAATGCAGATCACCACAGCGATCACCTCATAGGGTTGGGGGAGGGGAGGGCCCTTGTGTGCCAGTGTATGTGGTTTGGATGCCCGGGGCACACGATATTCGAGGGGTCTCGCCACAGGTACCCCTAGAACTGGTGTCTCCTCCCCTCCCCGGAGAAGTAAAAGCTGCTTCGGTCCCCCTTCCCAACTCCCCCTGTCCCACTCCCTCTGGCTATTTGAAGGATCTTTTTTAAAAAAAGCGCACTGATTTCCAAGGCAAAGCCAAGCCCTGGGCAGCTCCCGGCTGCAGGTCCCACATTTCGGACTCAGACCTGTAATTCATCGCATGTCTAGAGCAGGTCGTAGGTATCGAATCATGCTTTATTTCTGTGAACCCAGGCGCCCGCACTCTCAGCCCAGCCCTCCTCCCTGCGGGCACGCGGCTGTCTCCCGCGCGGGCGGGGCTGGCGCCTGTTTCCCCTCCAAACTCCCCTAGGATTTGCACGCCCGCAGACGCCAGGACGCCTGCACCGCCCCAGGAGGCGATGGAGCGGAGGTGTTGAGAACCCGCAGCCGCGCTCCTCCAAGAGCTCAGGGAGGGACCACGGCTCCCCGCTCAGTCCTCGGCCCCCCAACACCCCCCGCACTCCCCCGCTCCCCAGACCCCATCTGCGGAAAACCTGCTGTGAAAGGCAGAGCCCCAGGCTCTGGAGTGGCAGGAAGGGCAGAGCATTACCTCATCACCGTGGGCTCCCATTGGTTGGGAACACAGCCTTCCTGGCTCCGCATCCCAGCCTCGACAATGGGCCTCTCTGCGCCCCAGGCTCCCAGCGCTCCGGTGCCAGGGTTGCAGAGAAGGCCCGTGTGGGGCAGAGCGCTGGGCTAGACGGAGCTGGAGGTCCAGGCTCTGCCGCTAATTGGGAGTGAGGCACGGTGTCGCCAGGCGTCGGGTTACTCAAATGCGAGAGGAGAAGGTTCCTGCTCTAACATCCTCCTTCACTGCCACCATTTTTCAGAACTCCCCAGGACCAGGTTCTGCCTCAGTTTCTCCACCACCACCCACTCACGCCCTTGAGAGTCCTCCCCGCAGGACCGCCAGGGCCACCCCCACCCCGGCCCTCGGAAGACAGGGGTCTTGTCTGGCTGGCTCTCCTTTTCATCCCCAGAGCCTGGCAGGATGTGAATATGTATAATAACGGTTAGCATTAACTGAGTGTTTCCTAAAGCAGACACTGTGCTAAGTCTTATAAATTATTTAATTCATATTATAAACATTAACTCCTCACTGACAGGGAGGCTGGGTGAGGATAACCGATTTCCCAAGGTCGTGGAGTTGGTGAGCGGGAATGTGAGGATTCGCACCCAGGCAGGCTGGCTGCAGAGCCCTCAATCCCAATGCCATGGGCACGAATAACCACCCCCACCGTTGTGCCTGGTTTGCGCTCCCCAGCCTGACGCACAGTCCCTGGCAGGAGCCTTCCCTGAACTGGCTTGTCAGGGCCAGGCTGTTCTGCTGAACTGTCGTCAGCGAGCCTGGGTGGTGATGGGGAAAAGCTGTTGCTGGGATTTGAGGAGTTCGGTTCTGAGATGTCAGAAAGGATTTCAGCTCTTCTGCCAGCCCAGGCAGGGATAGTGGTGCATATCACAGCGAGCTGGATCATGTCAGGTGAACTGCGGCATTCAATGCTGGCACATTGCTGCCTCTTCTTGCCTGCCTCCTCTCTCTCCCTCCTCATCTCCTTGGCTCTAGTTTGAGTTCTGCACAGATTCTCTGAGTGATCCTGAGAAATCTGTGCCTCCTCTCTAGGCCTTGGTGTCCCCAAACCTGCAGGGTGAATCCTGTCACCTCCAAGAAAATGCGGGGCCAAACCTGTGCCCTCCATCTAAGCAACCTGACATCCAGGCCTATGCCCTGAAGTTCTGGACCCTGAGGGGGTGCTGTCCCAGTGGGATGAGGGAGAAGGTGCAGGTGTCTGAGTGCTTAATAGGACCAACACCTCTAACCTTAGGAAGCTTCTGTGGAGTCAAGCTTGGTGACTTAGAACATGAACGTCTGACCCATTTCCCACTACTCCTTGGTGGGTGCGGCGGGGTGGGGAAGGGAGAGAGATTCGACTCTGAAGGATGGTCCTGTGGAAGACCAGCTGGCTTACTCAGTGTGGTACCAGCAGTCTCACCAAGGGTCCCAGGTGGAAGTTTCCGGTAGGCAGATTTCAGCTGTGCATGAAGAAGAGCTTTGAAATTGCCCAGAATAAGCTGTCTTATGATAGTGAGCTCCCTGTCTCCAGAGGCATGCAAGCAGATCACTTTCACTCATGCATCCAAATTGACCTCTGCAAGGTGCTGTGCTAAACGCTGGGGGTATGGAGGAGAATGAGGCCCAGTGGGGAAACAGGCACCTTAACAGATGACTGCACAGGGAGGGAGGGGCTGAGTCTGCCTGGGAGCCTGAAGAATGCTTTGAGGATGAGGATGCAGCTCTTTGCTGAGCCTTAAGGTGGACCAGATGTTTGCCAGGCAGACAGGGGCTGGGGAGAGGGCTGGCATTCATTCATTCATTCAGGTTATGTTTTCTGAATTATATATAGAAGGTCATGTTGCAGAAGAAATGCGAGTATCAGGGGAGGATAGAAATGCGAGTATCAGGGGACATTTAAAATTCAGAGTGGACTTCACTATGGGTCTTGAGAATTAATCTCCATGTAGAGATGCTTCTGGGGGGACGTTTCTCCAGCTCCCTGGAGCTCCAAGAGGGGCCTGGACCACCCCCTTCTTGGCATGCCTGTCTATTGAGTGCAGCCCCTCTTTTCCCCTCCCCACTGCACAGTCAGCCCAGCTAGTGTCTGTGAGCCACTCCAGAAGGATGTGCCTCTGAGGAGGCTCTGGAAGCCGCGTATCCTAGCAACCTGCAAGGCTGGCATCCGCAGGGCTAGGCCCAGACTCAAGTCTCTTTCTAATTTCTCAGCCTTCCATTAACGGTGCACCTCCCACAGGGATGTGGGGGGCGGGGGAGAGGGGAGAGGCAGGCAGGAAATGTAGCATCCAGCTCCATCACTCTCTCTCGAGCAACACAGCCAGGATGCGGGGGGAAGGGGGACAAAAGGAGTCCTTGAACTGAATATGCCACCTGCCTGTCACCAAGGCCAATTTATATGCAGTTAGAATACAATGAATCTAAGTAGTGCTCATCAATGACAGCTAACCTCGTAAAGAGATAGACAGCTGGAAATTACAGTTCCCTCTGATGGAAGACCACAACACCACCTATGAAATATTCCTGCCAAAAAATCAAACCTGAGTCTGATCAAGCCTCTAGAGGTAACTCCCGGTTACAGGGATGCGGCCAGGTTTTGTCTGTAGGCAAAACGCTACAGATTTCATCAGCAAAAGATTGCAAGGAAGAAGAATAAAAAGAAAAAAAAACCCAAACAAAACAGAAGGGGAACTTATAGATTAACAGAAGCTCAAGAGAAATCTCAACCGATGATGACATATGGACTTTATCTGGATCCCGATTCTCGCTAACAAACTAAAGAACAATAATGACAATAAAAACTGAGACATTCGTGAGACAACTGGGGAAATTTGAACACTGACTGGATGTTTGACGATATCAATGGATGACTTTTAATTTTTGAGGGGTGTGCAAATGGTATTAAGATTATGCTTAAAAGGAATCCTAATTGTTGAGGTATACGTCCTGAATCATTTATGGATGAAATAGTAAGATGTCGGGGTGTGCTATAAAATAATCCATGGGGGAGAGGACGGCGTGGAGCTTTAGATGAAAGGAGATTGGCCCTGAGCTGATAATTCTTGTAGCTGGGTGATGACGGGCACGTGGGGGTCATTAGATTACGCTATTAATTTGAGTCATAGGAAGTTGCGATGTGCACCCGTTTTTGACCTTCAAGCTGGCAATTTCATGTGATGCAAACTAATCCTTCAGTATATGTTTGAAATTTTTCATCATCAAATATTTTTTAAGAGCAAAAAGAGAGGTCCAAGCCAGCTTTTCCAGGAGCCTCTGACCTGGGAAGGAGGTTGCCCAGGCTGGCACTAAAATCTGTAGGACTGTCATGAAAAAAGCTGAAAGCAACACTCGGAGGCATCTGTAACCTGCATGAATTATTTCTGCTGAACTAATAATAATGGTAATAATAATAATCTAGTGGGCACTGACAGCAGACGCTCACCAGTTGCCTGGGTATGTTTGAGCTGCGGAAGATGGCTTCATTGACGTTTTAATAGCTCAGTAAACAGTAATAAAAAATGAAAGGAATCCAAACAAGGAGTAGAATGGGCATCACATGGAAATTCTTCTCATGGCAGAACGCACCAGGGTTATTCCCGGAGCATAAATTGTCCTTGTGGAATGCTGGCCAGAAGACCCCGCAGGCCCTGGACTTCAGCCCTGCTTTATTCTGTGGCCTCTGCAAATCTCCCAACTTTTGTGGCCATAGCCTTCAACCCCTGCCAAGTTCTCGGGCTTGTGGTTTCCTGCACCTGGAGAAGGCCCAGGTCATTGCATTCAGTCCCTTGTCTGGTTCCTGTTTCTATCTTGATGTCAAGTTAATCAGTTGGTCAAGCAACAAGGTTTTATTTGTTTGTTTTTAATGTCTTCTCTTCATTGACCACTGTGCTGGGTGCCTTAGGTGACGAGGTTTCTTGCCTTAACAAGCTTGTGAATCAAATCCTGCCTCCACCTCTTAATAGCTTTGTGGCCTTAGGCAAGTATTTAACCTTCATTTGGGCCTCAGTTTCCTTCCCTGCAAATTGGGGGTAATGACAGTTAAGACTTGCTTCATAGGGATTTTGTGAGGATTAAATAAGATAAGGCAGGTCAACTCCTTAGTGTCTGGCACGTTGTAGGGCTCAGTGTAGCGTAACTACTACTATTATTGTTATTGCATAAAACCCTGAGGGTTTAACAGTGAACATAACCTGCGTGGTTCCGATGATGTGTGATACGATATCCCAGGGGACTGATGTCACTAAGAAATCTTGTACTAAACTTTGAAGGATAAGGGAATCAGAAACTACTAACTGCCCCTCAATATTCATTCTCCCCTTTTTCCTTAATAACAAAGCTGAGATTATATTTCCCACCCTTCCTTGTTGCTAGGTATGGCCATGTGTCTAAGTTCTGGCCAAAGAAGTGAGAGCACAAGTGTTCTGTAGGACTTTTGGAAAGACTGCTTAGAAGGATCTGACTCAGCTAGGAGGAGAGTCCCTTTGTCCTCATTTCTTTCTTCTGCTGCTCTGGAATGCTGATATGATGGCTGGAGGTGCAGCATCCATTTTGGAGTGTGAGTTGACCTTGCAGATAGAAAATGTGCGCTGAGGATGAAAGAGCATGATAGGAGCCGGGGTTTCTGATGATACTGTGGAGCCACTAAAATATCCCTGGACTGCTTATCTCTTTCCTTTTTTGTGTGAGAGAAGTAAACTTCTAAGTCCCCTTTTTTCTATTATATGCAGCTGAACCTAATTTCAGGGGTGTTATTCAAAATATTTAACAACCAGAATGGCATGGGCACTGAGCATTCAGAACAGACTCTGGCCACAGTGCTAGAGCAGGAGAGGAAGAGATTGGGGTTGCAGGGGGGCTTGGAGAAGCAGATATTTACCAACCAGTATGGAAGTAGTTTAATATTTGGGCAACAAGTCCAGCTATATCAATGCATACCAGCTGAACACCAGCCCTGCCTAATCATAACTGATACATAAATAATGTTTGAGAATAGCTAAAAAGACAAGAAGCGGGCATGCCGTGGGCAAGCTTGAGCGGAGGTTTAGAGGGTGAATAAACCTAGTGAGTTATGAATATGAACAGTGAAAACTGTAGATCAATGTGACACGATGGGAATGTTCCTTTTATTTTATCCAATTTTAAAATTGTGATAAAATACACAGAACATAAAACTTACCTTCTTAACCATTTTTAAGTGTACAGTTCAGTAGTAGTAAATACATTTATAATGTTATGCAACCATCACCACCATCCATCTCCATTACTCCTTTCATCTTGTAAAATTGAACTTTATACCCATTAAACACTAATTCCCCATTCCTCCCTCCCCCAAGCCACTGGCAACCGTAATTCTACTTTCTGTCTCTGTGAATTTGACTACTCTAAGTACCTCATATAAGTGGGATCATATAGTATTTGTCTCTTTGTGACTGGTTTATTTCACTCGGCATAATGCCCTCAAGGTACATCCATGTTGTAACATATATCAGAACTTTACTTCCTTTGTAAGGCTGAATAATATTCCATCATATGTACATAGCGCATTTTGCTTATCTATTCATCCATCAATGGACAATTGCGTTTGTTCCACATCGTAGCTATTGTGACTAATGTTGCTATAAACGTGGGTGTACAAATATCTCTTTGAGATCCCACTTTCAATTCTTTTGGGTATGTACCCAGAAGTGGAATTGCTGAATCACGTGGTAATTCTATTTTCATTTTTTTGAGGAACCATCATACTGGTTTCCACAGCAGCTGCACCATGTTACATTCCCATCAACAGTACGCAAGGGTTCCAATTTCTCCACATCATCACCCACACTTGCTGTTTTCTGTTTTCTTGATAGTAGCCATCTCAATGGGTGTGAGGTCGTAACTCAATGTAGTTTTGATTTGCATTTCCCTAATGATTAGTGATGTTGAGCATCTTTTCATGTGCTTATTGGCCATCTGTATATCTTCTTTGAAGAGAAAATGTTCTCTTGAATGTGTGTGTGTGTGTGTGTGTGCGCGCGCGCGCACGTGTGTATAGGTCATAAGAGGGGCTGGAAGATATCACGGGAAATAACACCAAAGAGGTCAAATGAATCAGATTACAGAAGCCTGTGGGCAGCAGATTCAGAAGTATTCTTGAGTTTGAGGCAGTAAAGAGCGTTTGTGGGTTCTTTGGTGGGTGAGGGACCAGATGACCATCGGAAGTGAGGAGAAGTGGCTGCGCGGTGCCCGGGGTGTTTCAGTTACCAGTGCAGTGTAGCCATCCCTATTGGTCAAGGAAATCAAGTTCATCCAGATTCAAGGGGGAGCAGGCACAGGGGCCCCCTTACTGGGAGGAGTGTCAAGGTCACGTTGCAGAAATCGACATGGGAGGGGAGATACCGCTGCAGCCATCTTTGGAAACTACAACCTGGCCCAGGAGGTGCCCTCCTTTTCAGCACCTGTCTTGTTAAGAAGCCCCTCATGATGGATGCCTTCTCTTCCTTAGAAGTTCCAGCCATCTAGAAGTATCAGGAGGCTCTCACTGTCTTGTAAATGGGATATGCAGAGCGCACCTAAATTATTTATGGAAACCAACTATATCTTTGGTGGAAAGTGTCCAAGAAAAAGCTTAAGCATTGAACTAATTAGCTAATGTAATTGAAACGAAGGGAATAGTTCAGACTCAAAGTATGACTCAAATGAAAGGAAATGGATTTTTCAGTGGGAGGTGATATAGTCCCATCACTATCCAAAATTATTGGCTTTATGAGTTTATTCGTTTAGCAAAATTTCTTGAGTGCCTACCAGGGGCCCAGCACTGTGCTAGGTCCATACTGAAGATGCAGATGACCCAGCTCCTACCTGCAAGGAGCTTAAACTTGGCAGGGGAGATGACAAAAGATATGGACTATGATGTGCTAAGCGCTCTGATGGAGGAATACAAAATGTGCCCTGCGAACATGGGAGTGGTTAGCCTCGAGAGTCACCCTTGAGCTGGGTTTGGAGGAAGGAGTGTAAGAGTACCAGGAACCCAGGGGCAAAGCAGGGCAAGGACCTCCCAGGTGACCCTGGAAGCTTCCTGAGGCTGGGTCTTCTCAACCATGGCTGAATGTTGGTCTGTCCAAAGATATATATATACATATGGTCTCTCTCTCTCTCACTGTAGATTTAAGATGAGCAATAGCAAGTCAGACCAATTAAACAGCAATATGAGGCCATTCAGTGAAGGGGCAAGCAGCCCCCCAAATCTCTGCAAGTCCAGAGGGAATTGCCCAATTAGATTTAGAACAATAATCAATGTCCAAAATTATGATTCTGGGCCATCCAAATTTTAAATTACATCTTAGATCCATTGTTTAAATGAGATACACTGGATGATCACATTTTAAAGAAAGTTTTGTATCTTAAAGGAAAATCAATCATCCTTATATACATTTTTTTTTTTTTTTGGTGAGGAAGATCAGCCCTGAGCTAACATCCGTGCTAAACCTCCTCTTTTTGCTGAGGAAGATAGGCTCTGCGCTGACGTCTATTGCCAATCCTCCTCCTTTTTTTTTTCCCCCAAAGCCCCAGTAGATAGTTGTATGTCATAGCTGCACATCCTTCTAGTTGCTGTATGTGGGACGCGGCCTCAGCATGGCCAGAGAAGCGGTGCGTCGGTGCGCACCCGGGATCCGAACCCGGGCCGCCAGCAGCGGAGCGCGCGCACTTAGCCGCTAAGCCACGGGGCCAGCCCCATCCTCATATAAATTTACAAGGAACTTTTACACGTACCCTTTGATCTAATTTTCTTGACAGCCCCGAAAGGGAGTTCATCCCCATTTTCTTGATAAGGCTCAGAAAGGTCGAGCGGCTGATTCAAGGTCACCCAATTAAAATCAGAGATGGAACTCCAACCAAGTTCTTCTGACGTGTTATACTTTCTTTATTGGGTAGTTAACTTCTGTGGAATAGCTAGTTCTTCCGTGATGCCAGATAAATGACAGGTGAGTGAATTTGAGTTAACATCACAGAAAGGAGGAAGTGACAATCTTATACCGTTTAGACCGCCCAAGGTCACTCTGAGCCTTGACATCCTGCTGGCAGAAGGAGGAAGAGAAGGTGTGGAGCATCCCGATGGGGGTTTTCTGGGCCGGGTTGGGATGTGGTGTACATCACGTCCACCCACATTCTGTTGGCCAGACCTCAGTCACGCGGCCCCATCTCAACGCCAGGGTGGCTGAGAAGTATAGGCCCCAACTAGCCACATGGTTCCCAGCACCATTCTTTTACACTAAGAAGGAGGGGCATGATGGTTTGGTGTTCAGCTGGTCATCTCTGCCACAAGCCAACACTTACTGAGCACTTACCATCTACCAAGCGGCAATCTAAGAGTACCACATGTGTTAATGCATTTAGTCCTCACAATGTAACTCTATGTGGAGGTATTACTATTAGTCCCATTTCCTGGGTGAGGAACCTGAGGCACAGAGATGGGGTAGGTAACTAGGATTCAAACTGAGATCCTTGCTCTGGACCCTGGAGCTTGGCTGTGCCCATCCCTTGCATCCCTCATTGATTTCTCCTCTGACATATAGCCTGCCTCTCTCCATCCCTCTGCTACCGTTCCAGGTCATGCCCTCTTCATGTCTCACATGGTCCCCACTTTCCCCCAGCTTGTCTCCTCCCATCCAGTCTCCCCTGTGCTACCAGTGATCTTAAAAGTCAAGTGTGGTCCTGTCCATGCACCTTTTTACCAGTGCTCATGTGTTGCTCTCAGGATAAAGTCCAGAGTCCCCTCCTTGGCATTCTAGGCTGATTCCATTTGACCACATCTCCATCCTCATCTCCCACCAACCTGTGTGCTCCAAACTCTCTAGGCTTCAGCCCCTCTCAACTTCTCACCAGTTCCCACACTCATCAAGGAGCCCAATTGTGAATCCATGCTTTTGCAATCCTTCTTTCCGGAATGTTCTTCCTTTCTTGCACTTGCCAAATTCCTAGCTACTCAAAATGAGGCTCAGAAGCCACCCACCCCATACCTCCCTTCCAGGCTTCCCCAGGCAGGTCCTTCACTCCCTCTTCTGTGCTCCCTGAGTTTGCACCCAGATTCCAGCTCTTCCCACACTGCCTTGTTGTTGGCTCTTTATGCAAGTGTCTCCCTCCCCAGACCAAGAGGAACGTAGGGTCAGGAAAGTATCTCATCCATGATCATTCCCATGGTACCCAGAACAGTGGCGGAGCTCTCACGCTGTCACACTGTCGTTCCAGGAGGAAGGGAGCCTGTGTTCCGTGGCCTGTTCTGCCCCTGGCTAGGTTTGACTCTGGTCAGCCTCTCTGCGAAGGGAGAGCATTTGTCTAGTCAGTAGTTCTTAACCCTGGGAACCTTGTAAAAATCGCTGATGGCCAAGCACCACCCCCAGTGATTCGGACTCGACTGCTCCCCGGTGATGTTAATACGCAGCCAGGATGGAGAACCACCCTGAGTGCTTCTCCAGCTTCAATATGCCCATAAATCCCCGGGGATTGGGTTGAAGTGCCGGTTTGGATCCAGTAGGTCTGGGGTGGGGTTGGAGCGTCTACATTGCTCACGAGCTCCCAGCTGATGACAATGACGCCAGTCCATGGCCCACGGTTTGAGTGGCACTTAGATGATCTCTCCCGTCCCTGGTCTGATATTTGATGGCACTGAGACGGGAGGAGGAGGCCTGGAGGCCTGCAGGTCATAAAGGATGTATGGGGGTGAGGGAAGGTAGTGAGGTTGGGGAGGAGGGTCATACCTGAGAGCTGTCACGGAGGACACACGGGCAGGACGTGGCGACACCTGGCACACGGGCGGTGGGCGGGAGGTGGAAGTGCTTGTATCCGTGCCGTGGCACCAGGGTTCTGTGGTCCTGCTGATCATCATGGCTAGTGCTTACTAGGTGCCAAACACTTTTCTAGACTTCTAGTAACTCATTGAATCCTCCCTCCCATTTTATAGATGAGGAAACAGAGGCCCAGTGAGATTAAATAACACCTCCAAGGTCGTGCATCTGGGAAATGACAGAGCCCAGGCAGTCTGGCTCCAGACTCTGTGATTAACCCTTTGCCGTATTCCCCTCTAGTTTCTGAGCCAATGCCTATTCATGTATTTGCTCATCTCACCAAATATTTGATGAGCCCCTGCTCTGAGCCAGGCTTGGGGTTGGGCGCTGGGAACTCAAGTGTGTCACTGCCCAGGACAGAGCCCAAAGACAGGCCCTGAGCATGCACCTGGAGGGCTTTATAATTGGGGCATCCCTAGGCCTGTCTGGCCACACCACAGGGAACCCCATCTCCTCCTGCAAGATCCATGCTGATGAGTAGCTCCTAACATCTGGCCCCAGCCCGAACACGTGCCTGGCAAGGTGGAGGGTCAATGTACAGCCACCCACAGGGCTCTGGACAGGAGGCAGGCAGAGCAGCCCGGGGCCCCTGCCTCTTTCTGCTCACAACCTCCTTCCTCTCCCATCCCAGCTTCCTAGGATTTCAGTCTTCCTCGGCCCTGTGCCCACTCCAGCCTTTGAATCTCATTGTCCCAGCCCACCGGCCACATAGCTGCCTGCCTTTTACAAAATCAATTCCATTCTATTATTTACTGATTGCTTAGTTATTATTTTGATGGATGGAACAGAGCACACAGCCTTCCGGGTTCCTGTAAAACAAATTGACTTCCAGCCCACACCACTCGGATAAATAATAGATTCTCATGTTGGAAAGCTACCAGGCGGTTGCCCTGAGCTCCAGGTGGGGGAGAGGGGAGGGAGATCGGGTCAGCAGGAGAGTTATCTAGGCCAGAGGGAAGCAGACAAACCGAGGAAAGTTTTCTCCAAGGCTGGGCCCTCCCCAATCCCAGCCCCTGTCTCATTGGGTTGTCGTATTTGATGGCATCATTCCCTCCACCACCAGGCTGGGAGCTCCACCAGCATCCAGTTGATCTCTGTCACCTCAGGAACCAGTGTGGGGCTTGACAGAGTAGATAATGTCATGTGCATCCTACGGGAGGGGGGAGCCCAAGGATTATAATTCCAGCAGCTGTACCCAGCCTGGCATCTGCCCTTCATGTGTTGTGCTTGATTCTTGTTCCCAATAGCTCACGTTGTGACACATGCTTCCTGTGCTGGGTTACGTTCTGGCATATTGTTTATTCATAGTCAGTATTTCCACTTGATGAAATCCTATGGGATTTTGCAACGTATACAACAAACTCTTAGAGAGTATTTAGTATGAGTCAAGCACTGTTTTGGGTGTAAGTAACTCACTGGATCCTTATAATAGCCCTGTGAAGTAGGTACAGTCATTATCCACATTTTACAGAAACCTGAAGCGTGAAGAGGTTAAGAAAACCTGCCAGTAAGTGAGGAGCTGGGATTCAGCCTGGGGGGCCTGGCTGCAAACCTGTGTCCTAACCCTCAGCTGAACTGCCTCTCCTGGTCTTCTCATTTCCAACCATTCTTCTTGTTCTCTGATGTTGTATGCCTGCTTTGGTCGTCATAAAGTAGCTTCTGAACTTTTTGATCATGCACCCCACCAGCAAAAATTTCTGAGCATGAATCCCTCCAACATATGTCTATTTAATGATATAAATGATGGTCAAGCATTGCTATCAAGAATTAATATCTCAACGCCCCATATAGACTTCGTGCAAGGGTCATCATTTACAATGATGGAAATAAGCACACTCTTCAAACAGTCTTCTTGAGAATTTCAAATTGGGGGCGAGGGGTAATTGCTTATCAGATTTGTCACTGGTTTTATCTCAATGCAGCTGAAAGTAAGGGTTGTCCTCAGAAGAGAAGAGGGTCAGCTTTGTCATCTGCTTGTTTTTCTCCTGTGCTTCCGTGATTAGTACTATCTTCAGCCCACTGATTCTTTCCAGGAGTCTTTTTAAGCCATCTGTCCACATGGTGAGAGTTGATGTAATGGAAAGTAGATAGTTTGCAACCCAGTTGCCTGGGTGAATCTGGACTACCATACATTGAAACACAACTGAGAGAAATGCTGCCATTCACCCCTCCACCCTGTGGCGACCTGACCAGGGACAACCTAGAGATCAATTTGTAAATTAACATTAGTAAAGCTTCATTTATTTCCTAATTTTTACATAAAGATCTGAATAAAAATTCTAATATTGTCCTCCTGCACTCAGATGAATCAGCTTTTACACCCCCTTGGGTACGCCCCCCGCATTATAGTCTATTTCTTTGATTCTCTAATATTTAACAGCATTTCTCCTATGGTTTTCCAGAGTTCTTACCCATGATTCAGCCATTTTTACACAGAACATCTGGTGAACATTGGTTCACCAAATAAACGTTTACAAATATCTACAGGTAATTATTTGATTAAATAAATACAAGCTCAGAAACACAAACAGTTCTCAAAAATACTTTTGTGTGGGGTATTAAGTTCAGAATCTATGATCTATGGTTAGCATTACATATGGTGGAAATATGCTTGATCTAAGCTTGATTTTAGAGATCAAGTAAACAAATGCTCTGAAGGGTTTACAGTCTTTTTAAACAGTCCCTACCTACCTGTCACCGGTTGGGTCAACATTTATAAAGTAACAGGCATGGGTCTTAGGTGGTCATTGGCTGGAGTGATCACAGGTTTAGTGGGCCAAGCTAGAAGTATATCTCCCAAATAAGCAGAGAGATTTAATAGGGAAGCACCTGAATCTTGGAGAGGTTAAAGGTCACACAGAGAGTTAATGGTGGCACTGGATTAAAAGCCAGGTGTTTTAAGATAGCTGCTACAGCATACCAAGCAAGCTCTTTATTCTTTGGTGTATTAGGCAGCTATGGCCACAGTAATGCAGTGTAACAACCACTCCCAAACACAGTGGCTTAAAACAGCAATCAATTATGGTCACGTTCACAGGTCTCAGTGCACCTCCGCTGGGCTGGTTTACAGATGCCAGGCCCCCGGGCTCCAGCCAGGCTGCTGGATGGACTTAAGTCTGCTCTACATGTCGCTCATCCTTGTTGGCCCAGCGCCTACCTGGGGCATGTGGTCTGCTCCGCGTGTCTCATTCTAGGGCTCAGACTGAAGGGGCATATTCCTCCATGGCGATCGCTGGAAGCACATTTCAAGCCTCTGCTCACTTTATGGCTACAATATTCCAATGTCACATGGGTGAGTCACACAGGAAAGCCCAAAGTCCAAGGGTGGGGAAGTACGCTCCATGCACCACGAGGCTGTAGTAAGAGCGTGGATTTAGAACTCTATTAGAGGAGAGGAAAAAATTGAGACCAATAACTCAAGCCATGCAGCTGGTTTAAATTGAAGGCATGCACATCAGGCCCAGCATCCTGAAAGCATCATTGTTGCCTTGGACTCATACCTTCTGGAGCCCTTTGGATGATTCGAAGAAGAGGAACGCTTGAAGGGAAGGTGGGAAAGCTTGTCTCTTCATTTTTGCTGAGCTATTTAAATAAGTGGAGTGATTTCCTCTGGTTTCCCAATGCCCTGCAGGGATATTACTCAGCCCCTGGAGTGTGAAGGTAGTCCTGGGTTTCCCGGAGCAGGGCTAGGGGAGGCCTGTGCCGCATCTCTGTAAGGGCTCCTACAGAGCCCAGAGAAGCCCAGAGAAGCCCAGAGAAGGCCCTGGCTGGCACCATGGGGCTGGGGAGCTCTGCGGAATGATAGAATGAACAGATGTGAAGTTGGAAAAGTAGGATGTGACCTAATCACCCTCCAAATACCCACAATGACGGAGCTAAGTCTGAGCTTCTCTTCATACCGTTCCCGGAAATGCCCCAGTTGTCAGGGAGGGGAGTGAGCCCTATTCCCGCCCCTAGAAGCGGTGATTTGACTTCACAGGGGCCAAATCTCCAGCTGCCTGAATGGGCCCAGACTTGTGGCTGCCGCCTGCACAGAAGATAGGTCTGAGTCTCTGAAGGATTGCAGTTCTGCCTTTACTGGGGCCTTTTTTTTTTCTTTTTTGACTTTTTATTATGAAAAATTTCTAAACATACGGAAAAGTAGAGATAGTAGTATAAGGAACTCTCACATACCTATTACTTAGATTTAACATTCTGCCATATTTGCTTCATCTATTAGTAATTAATATAAGTTTAATACTATTGTCACCCCAACATTAATATTTAATTGCTTAACATCATCTGGTACCCTTAATTTCCCCCAATTCTCTCAAAAAAGCCTTTTTACTGTTGTTTGAATTAGGATTCAAAGTCCACACATTGCATTTGGTTGGCATGTCTCTTAAGATTCTTTCAATCTATAACAACACTTGCTCCTACTTTTTAAAATACCATTCATTTGTTGAAGAAACGCGGTCATTTACCCTATAAAATGTCCAACATTCTGGATTTGACTTGTTATGTTCTTGTAGTGTTGTTTGACATATTCCCCTCTCCTCCAATTTCCTGTGAATTGGAATTTGATCTAGGGGCTTAAATAGACTCAGATTTAGTGTTTGGGGTAGAGTGGCTTCATGGGTGATGCTGTGGACTTGCAGGCGTTGTATCAGGAGGAACGTTCTATCCGGTTGTCTCACTTTAGGGATGTTAAAATTGATCAGTAGGTACAGGCGCTGTCAGCCTGGCCTGCTATAAAGTTCTCCAAGAGTCTTCGACCTTCTGCCAATTTTAGCAGCCATTGAGTAGACAGACCCATTATTTTGTTGGGAGCTGCAATGGTGATATTCCAATTCTATCATTTCTCCTGCTTTTATTAGCTCTAATCCTTCTATAAAGAAGAACTTTCTCACATCAACTATTTGGTTATCTTGAAGATGACTTTGTACAGGAAAGGCATGATAAACGCTTGATTCTTTCTCTTTAATTATCAGTTTTCAAAGTAATGAGATGGAAGCTTAGCAACTCCAAAGGTAACCAGTAAGGATTGATTTTTTTAAAGTATCATTATGACTAGTGGATTTTTAACATATTTGAAGTGTTTAAATCCATTTCAGTCATTATTCTTCTTGACAAATAAATACTCCCATCTTTGGCCAGTGGGAGCTCATTCAAGTTGATTCTTGTGTCCTTTTGACATGACCCCAGTAATATTTGATTACTTTCTCGCTTTCAAGCAGAACAAAATGATCTATAGTGGCTGCACTAGTTTGCATTCCCACCAGCAGTGTATGAGGGTTCCCCTTTCTCCACATCCTCTCCAACATTTGTTGTTTCTTATCTTGTTAATTATAGCCATTCTGATAGGTGCAAGGTGATATCTCATTGTAGTTTTTATTCGCATTTCCCTAATAATTAGTGATGTTCAACATCTTTTCATGTGCCTGTTGGCCATCTGTATATCTTCTTTGGAAAGTGTCTCTTCATATCCTCTGCCCATTTTTTGATCAAGTTGTTTGTTTTCTTGTTGTTGGGTTGTATGAGTTCTTTATATATTTTGGAAATTAACCCCTTGTCAGATATATGACTTGCAAATATTTTCTCCCAGTTGGTGGGTTGTCTTTTCATTTTGTTCATGGTTTCCTTTGCCTCACAGAAGCTTTTTAGTCTGATGTAGTCTCATTTGTTTATTTTTTCTTTTGTTTCCCTTGCCTGAGTAGACTTGTATTCGAAAAGATACTGCTAAGACAGATGTCAAAGAGTGTACTACCTGTATTTTCTTCTATGAGTTTTATGGTTTCAGGTCTTACATTCAAGTCTTTAATCCGTTTTGAGTTAATTTTTGTGTATGTCATATGATAATGGTCTACTTTCATTCTTTTGCATGTGGCTGTCCAGTTTTCCCAACACCATTTATTGAAGAGACTTTCCTTCCTTCATTGTACGTTCTTGGCACTTTTGTCAAAGATTAGCTGTCCATAGATGTGTGGTTTTATTTCTGGGCTTTCAATTATGTTCCATTGATCTTTGTGTCTGTTTTTCTGCCAGTACTATGCTGTTTTGATTACTATAACTTTGTAGTATATTTTGAAGTCAAGGATTGTGACAGCTCCAGCTTGTTTTTTTTTCCTCAGGATTGCTTTGGCTATTAGGGGTCTTTTGCTGTTCCATATAAATTTTAGTATGGAGATTTCTCAAAAAATTGAAAATAGAAATACCATATGATCCAGCTATCCGACTACTGGGTATTTATCCAAAGAACATGAAATCAACAATTCAAAGAGAATTATGCATCCCTGTGTTCACTGCAGCATTATTCACAATAGCCAAGACCTGGAAGCAACCCAAGTGCCCATCAACGGGTGAATGGATAAAGAAGATATGGTATATATATATACAGTGGAATACTACCTAGCCATAAAAAAGATAAAATTGTTCCATTTGCAATGGATGGACCTTGAGGGTATTATGCTAAGTGAAATAAGCCAGACAGAGAAAGTCAAACACTGTATGGCTTCACTCATATGTGGAAGATAGACCAACACATGGATGAGAAGGATAGATTAGTGGTTACCAGAGGGGAAGGGGGTGGGGGGAGGGCAAAAGGGGTAAAGGGGCACGTATGTATGGTGACGGATAAAAACTAGACTATTGGTGGTGGACATGATGCAATCAATACAGAAACTGATATATAATAATATACACCTGAAATTTGCATGTTATAGGCCAATATGACCTCAATAAAATAATTTTTTAAAATGTTTTTCTTTTTTCCCACTGACTTGAAATGCTGCCTTCATTATATATTCAATTTCCATATGTACTTGAGTCTATATCTGGCTTTTCAAATCATGCACCATAAATAAGTACATCCATATTTATGCACCAATACTACACTGTTATAATTATAGAGGTTTTAAAATAGGTTTAATATCTTATAAGGCTAGAACTCTTTATTACTCTTCTTTTTTAAGGTTTTTTTTCTGGCTACTCTTACCAGCTTTCTTCCATATGAATTTTATAATCAACCTCTGATGTTCCAGGAAAAAAAAGATGGTATTTTGGGAGGGGGAAATCTCGTTAAATTTGTAAATTAACTCATGAAGAATTGACATTTTACAATGTTGAATTTTTCCACCCAATAACATGGTATATAAAAATCAATTTGCTCAAGTGAATATATTTGCATTTCAGGAACTTAAAAAATTTTCCTTCTATAGATTTTTCACATTTCTTGTTAAGCTTATGTCTTAATATTTTAAATTTTGCTATTATAAATGAAGTCTGCTTTTCTGTTATTTTCTTCTAACTGATAATTCTTTATATTTATGAAGACTGTTTCTGCATGTTAATTTTATTATCTTACTACTTTACTAAATTCTTGTTGTTTATAGCAGTTTTTCCATAATCTTTTGGCTTTTCCAAGTATATATAGTCATATCATCAACAAATAGAGATAGTTCTTACCTCTTCCTTTCCGATTCTTACGGCTCTACTTGCCTTTTCTTGTCTAATTGCATTGGCTTATACATCCAACACATGTTAAATAGTCACAATGTGCTGTTTTTTAACATGCTATTGGTTTTTGTTTGCTAGTATTTTTGTCTGTTTGTTTGCTAGTCTGTTTGTTTGCTAGTATTTTTTTTAGGATTTTTCTATCTGTGTTCATACATAAGATTGGAGGGGCCTGTTTTGAAACCCTTCTGTGGTAGCCATGACTTATGCATGGGTGACAGCATGAACCGCAAAGATTCTCATGAACTTCACTTTGCATCTTCCTTTGCTTTTGCCGCCACACCAGCTGCTGTAATCACCTTCAAAATGTACCCCTTCTTTGCTTCCTTTGCTTCACCCTCCACAGGTTTTTAGTCTTCTCCATTCACCCTCATATTTGCTTCCTGTTCCTTCTCCTTCTTGGAGATGAGTGAAGCTTGATGGTATTGAGAAAGTGAACAGGAGTTGGACTCACACAGACCAATCTGGTATCAAATCACAGCTCAGCCACTTACCAGTTCTGTGATTTTGGGCTGATTGCAGAATCTTTTCAAGCCTCAGCTTTCTCATCTGTAAAATGGGAATAATAATGCCTTACTTCACAGGATTGCTGATAAGAGTAACACAACTCAAGAGATAGCACAATTAACAAGTGTTTGTCATAGCTGTTCACCAAACCCATTCCTTCTTCCCGGGCATAGACTTAGATAACATTTTCCACTCTTCCTTGCAGTTAGATGTGGCCATGTGCCTGTGTGCTAGCCAATGGAATGTGATCAGAATGATGTGTGCCACTTCCAGTTAAGACTCAAAAAACTCCCCACACGTAATCTTCCATGCTCTTTTTTTCCTTCTGCTCGTTTGATGCAGACAAGCAAGGTGAAGATGGTGGAGGTGCAATGTGGAAGGGGACTGGGCCCCTGAATCACCACGTCGAGGAGAGTCACCTGCTAATCAGAAACATGGTTTTGGACTTTACATGAATAAATAATAAACTTCTATCATGTTTGACCCATTGTCCCTTTCAGGGTTTGCTTGTTACAGCACCTAGCATTACCCTAATTAATACCATGCTCAGTAAACATGAGATCTTCCTCTTACTTTCCCCTCTTCTCATTCCTCATGACCCAGCTCAAAATGCCAGCTCCCTGCTGAGACTTTCTCCAACCTCTTCAGGCAAAATTAATGAGTCATTCTGTCTCTGTGCTCACAGGGCACTTAACACGAGCCCTGGCCCAGTCACAGACTGGGTTGTGAATTTGTTTACACGTCTTCTTGAGGCTGCTAGGCTGGAGCTGGTGTTCAGCAAGGGTCAGTGGATTGAATGAGGAATGAGTACGTAGTATGCAGATACATCAAATGCATGTTCTGAATGAAGGCTGAAGGCTGGCTAACATCTGCAAAAGGGTATGGCAATAACACATTAACCTTCTCATCCAACTTTAAGTCTCAAAGCAAATCGCTGGCCTAGTTACAACTTTGGGTCACTGCCAGGGACAGCTGTCAGTAAAGGCTCCTGTTTTCGTACTGGAACAAATGACGTAGGTTGCATGGGCCCTTCATTTCCTACCACATAAGGTTCAAGTCTTGGCTCTGCCTGGAACTTGCTACGTGGCCTTGGACATGTCACACACACACACACACACACACACACACACACATACACACACACACTCTGGCTCAGACAGCTGTACCTGGGAGTGAGGGAGACCACTCCTGACCTGAGGGTGGGCCTAGGGAAGCTGAGTTGCAGGGAACTGAGGCTGGAGGAGGCAGCCCTAAGCTTCTCTGAGGTCCCATGTGGCGTTCACGTCAGCAGACTCCTGAAATGCCAATCATGGGCCCAGGCTTCAGCAATCCCTGCCTTGGTCAGCTCAGCCCCAGTCAATCTCCTGTCCAAACTCCCTGAAGGCAGGGCCACATTAAGACATTCTGAGGCCCTATATTTGGAAGAGATTCTGGGGACAGCCACCACCCCACAAGTCATACAAAATTAAAACAATACTGGAAACACCATAGTCCAACTGAGTTCTGATTTTTTCATGATTATTACTCTGATAGTGCTTTTGTATTACATATTAAAACCTTTTAAAAATGTTTTATTTTTCCTCATTTATTTTTGGGGCCTCTGTTTGCTGTGATCTTCAGCACCTCTTGGGCCTCCTGCTGTAGGATCCGGGAGGCAAGTGATACTTATCTTAAAGCACCTTGAAACTGTGCGTCCCTACTGTCCATGGGAGCAGAGCCTCACTCCTGTCCATGCGGGTAGGTGCTAATACTTTCCCTCACACGTGGCTGGAAAGGAGCCAGGTCTTGGAGCTGCAGCACCTCTCCGCGGTTCCTGTGGTGCTTGGAGGAGGCAGGAAGTCTTGCAAACTGCTGAGAGCGTGGGAGCAAGGGTGTGACAAAGGGCGCTGGGGACGGGGACAGGCAGGGAACAGACAGGCTGAGCTGGGAGGAAAGCGAGCAGGGAGGGGCCTTGGAAAATGCCCGTTGCGTGATCCCTTGGGCTCTGGGTGAGGCAGAAAAGTGTGGAACAAGCCCAGGTGCTTCCTGTACAGAGGTCTCAGAGCAGTTGGCTGGGATGGTGGCTTGGTGGGATGGGGGTGGGGGGCTTGGCACTGGGGGACGAGGAGCCCCTGGCTGCCCTCCCAGCCTTTCTTCTGATGTCTCGATAGGTGGCAATAAGGCAGAATAGTTAAAAAGCACACACTTTAGAGCCAGATTGCCCAGATTTGGATCTGGGCAATCATGCACTGGCTCCATCATACACTGGCTCCGTGACTTTGAGGAAATCACTTAATGTTTCTGAGACAAGAGTTGGTCCAAACTGGAAGCAATCAAAAAAGCCAATTAATCCACAACCTTGTTTTACAGATGCTGCTGCTGAGGTCCTGAGTAGGGAAGGAGCTCTCCAAGAGTCCTAGCTAGTAGGAGGCAGAGTTGGAGCCTGGACCAGGGACTTCTGACTCCCATCCAAGTACTTCATCCAGCATATCAATGTGAATATTGGGTACAAACAGCATCCACCCACCGATTGCCCCCAATTTAACCATTCATTCCCCCAACCATCCGTTATCTATCCATAAATCCACTGATTCCTCCATTTACCCATCCATACACCTCATACCATCCACCCACCCATCTGTCATCCATTCATCTACCCATCCATCCATCTATCACTCTATCCACCTATTCCTTATCCACCCATGTATTCACCATTCTTTCCATCATCCATCTATGCACTCATCTATCTACCCATCTTTCCATCTAACCACCACTAAATCCAACAACCTGGAGGGAATGACTCTTGGGTACATAAACAACAGTGTTTGCCATAGAATGTGAGAAGCTGCAATTATTACTTTTAAACCTTTTGTTCCTAATTCAATTCAAAGTGGTTACTGAATTGCTATTAAGTTCACAGCATTGTGCTAAGCACTGCTGGGTAGGGGTAAGGATTCACAAGAAAAAAAAACCAGAAAAACATAGAATATTTCCTCTTAAAGAAATATGACAACTCAAAGCAATCCAAGACCCTGGATTGGATCTTGGACTGGGAAAATAAAAGAACCATAAAGGACATTATTGAGACAATTGATGAAATTCTAATACAGACTGTGAAATAGATGATAGTATATTGCTGGAATGTTTGATTTCTTGATTTTTATAACTGTACTGCAGTTATATAAGAGAATGTCCTTTTTTTTAAAGGAAATTTCACACAGAAGTGTTTAAGGTTAAAGGAGCATGATATCTCCAACTTATAAATTATTTCAGAAAAAATTATATATTTATTATATACATAAATGTATATATAAACATTGCAATATATAACATAAAATATATTCATATATAATATATAAAATATATGAAATTGTATCTATATCTATCTATTTATGTATATAGACAGAGAGAGCAAAAAGTAAGCAATTGGTAAATTTTGGTCAAGGATATAAGGGAGAACCTTGTACTATTCTTGCAAATTTCCTGTCTGAAATGATATAAAATTAAAAGTCAACTCCCAAAATCAATAGTCCTTCTCTCTTGGAGCTTATACTTTCATGAGGGAGATACCCATGGGAAACCCAAATACATATGAAGAGGACAAGATATGTTAATCTGTGAGTGTTCATATTCCCTCCTGCAGCCCGGTAATGTACATAATGAAGAACTAGAGAAGAGAGAATGGAAGAAAAACTGTAGGAAGCGGGGCTGGGAAGAATTTGTGGAGTGGGCTTGTGAGAGCTGTAGCTGCAGGGTGTGAGAGAACTTGGGAGTGGCAAAAGGAGCTTCTGAGATGTTTGCCATGGGTTATGAATTTGATTGTTATTCAAGAATCAAAAATAAGGATTGAAATGCCTTTTAAAATTACTTTTGGTTGCTAGGCTGTCTTTTAGTGCAACTTCATGCAAAGACTGATTCACATGGAGCCCTGCATTTTATTCAGGTTACATATACTGATATATGTATATCATATATCTTGTTGTATATGTATCATATCTTATGTATATGATATCATATATCATGATATGCAACTATTTCCCATCAATGAGAGCTACAGCAAAGATGCCATTGGGGAATGGGTTGGTCAGAGAAGCTCTGCCTCCAACAGTCATTGGAAGATGTTGGGGGTAGAGCTTGAGGTGTATGTGACAGCTGGCTGGGCAGAGAGGAAGAAGAAGCCCTGGGACTCCAGGTGAGAAAGAGGAAAGACACAAAGAAGATGGATATTTATGGAGCACTGTACTAGGCTCTTTTACATACCTTCTTTTCACTTAATCCACGCAAGATCCCTGCCAACTACTTATTATTAGTTCTATTTCACAGATAAGGAAACTGAGTCACAGAGAGCTTGCCCATACTGCTGGCGAGTGGCAGAGCCAGGGATTGCATGACTCCAAAAACCTGTGATGCCACGTGGCTTCAGGAAAGAGCACAGCTCGAGGAGATGGTAGGGAGAGGTGGCATGGGGGTGGGCCTGACGGGAAAGGCCTGAACGCTAAGAGCAAGAGCCCAGACTTTACCAACACAGATTCCCAGAAAACTACTAGCAGGGAAGGGGCCTGGTAGACGTGGAATGTTAAGAATTGGGGTCAGGCGTTCACAATCTTTTCCAGCCACAATAGCCGCAGTGACAAAGAATGCTGCCCCTTAGAGGGCCCCGCTGGCAGACCCGTTGGCCTGATTCCTTCTCCTCAGGGTAGGAACTGCTTCTTTTGCCATGGCACCAGGCACATTTAAATTCAGAGAGAAGGATTTGTGATTCTGTGTGGGCAGACTCCAATTGTGATCTTGCCAGCTGCTGCTTCCTGCTCTCTCCTGCCACAGGATGGGGGGAACAAGCCCCCCTCTCCCCCTTGCAGAATGGGTGATTATTGGACACACACCAGCTGCTCAATTCACCCAGCCTCCTCTGCTTGGTGGCTTGGACTGCAGCCCTGCCCACCTGGCCAGCCCTGACTCCAGACCAGGCCCTTCCTGGATGGGCAGAGGGGCTGAGCATGTGACACAAGGGGCCAAGAGAAGGCTGAGTCTGGAGAAATGGCTCAAGGGCAGGATGAGGGGCGCAGTGAGAGCCAGAAAAAAATCTTTTGGGATTTCAGCAGAGTAGAAGTAGGATTTTCCTGACTGGGCCAGGGCTCTGTCTCCTTCTGTCAGCTGGAGGTAGACTATAATGAGGCCCTATAGGATGGCCGAGCCACAAGATGGAGGGAGCCTGGGTCTCTGAAGGACAGTGAGGAGTACAGCTAACCAACCACCCTGAATACCCACCCAGGACTAGTGTGAGCAGAAATAACTTCTGTGTAGTGATCTGTTACATGTTTGGCCTGTTTGTTACAGCAGTTAACCTACTCTGACTAATACACACTGAATCATCAAGTGTCATACAGAGAGTACCCTACTCCTGGCTCTGCCACCAGTTCACTCTCTCATCTTGGACCAGTCACTTTTCTGTACCTCAATTTTACCATCTATGAGACAAGAGGATCAGTTAGGTGACTTCCAAAGTCCCTTCTATTCTCTAAGTCTTTTTTCTAAAAGGCAGGCAGCAATCCTTGAGAACAGAAACCCAGCCAAATATTTGACAAAATGCCTCACAACGTCCTTACTGATAATATGGTAAAATGGAGCCTTGCAGGTTGTAGGTGGAGATGGGTCACAGCAGGTAGATTAATGATGCCTTAGGAGCATTGATTAGTAGATCAATAACAACCTGGAAAGGAGGTCTCTAGTGACATGCCACAGGGCTCTTTTAAAACAACTCGGATGAATACACAGAAGGGAATATAGGGAAAACACAGAACTGGGAGTGTTGGCTCATGGATGAGAGACTCAAAATAGTCTCTATAAGGCAAGAGGTTGGGACAAAGGCAACAAAAGGAAATGAACAAAGATAAATGCAAGTCCTGCAAAACCCAAGGGCTAGCAGAGCTTGTCTTAGCAACAGGCCTTAGCAATAGGCTGTGCAAAAGTGACCCGGGCATTTTTGTTGACCGCAGGTTCTCTTGGAGCCAATACTGGGCCATGGCTGCTGAAACCCCACAGCATCCCTGGCTGCACCAAGCAGCCACACATTGAGTCCGAGGAGGGGAAATGGAGGTGTCCATCCTGAAGGTTAGGCCATACCTGGGGTCTCCTGTGCCATTGAGGGGACCAATGATGCTTTAGAACAGGGCTCAGAAATGTTTAAATCTTTGTAGGCCATTCAGTGTCTGTCTCAACTATTCAACTTGGTCTTTGTAGCACAAAAGCAGCCATAGACAATGATAAACGAATGAGCGTGGCTGTGTTCTAATAAAACTTTATTTACAAAACCAGGTGGTGGGCCAGATTTGGCCCTTGGGCTGTAGTTTGCCAACCACTACTTTAGAAAAAAGACAGACATAAATGACCAGTCTGCTGAAGGTTCTGGAGGTTGAGACATATGTGGACTGGCAAAAGAACTGGGTGGAATTAAGTGTGGAGAGTTAGGCATGCCCACTCAGTGGTCCCAGAAGGAAAACCATGAGAGGAAGTTATTTTCATTATTATTTCACTTATTTTCATTCATCCAAGGAAGACCCTATAAAACAACAAAGGGATGATTTGGCGTCATCAGAGACGTGCAAGCAGAGGCTGCAGGATGGAGGAATTGGGCTGGGTATTCTTTAACACCTAGTTTTACTCTGGAGTGAGAAGTTCTCTGCCTCCCACCACGGCCCTGTCTTCCCGTCTTTCCCAGGACTCAGAGCTGCGCTGGTACATCCTGCCCACACAGTGAGGCATGAATAATACACTGGGATGCAGCCACAGTGCCTTTGATCATGAGGCTCCAGGAGTTGGGGAGACATTTGTAGGGCTGGAGACTATGGTAAGCCTTTGATTGGAGACTGTGGTAAGCCCTGTGGGGGCTGGGGAGGCCTCTGGCTGCCGATATGCTCCCCCATCCATATGGGTGATAGAAAGCTGGCTCCTCAAGTGGGAGTCTTGGCCCAAGACTGAGCATTCAGAACTTGGTTTGTGCCCTCTCCTGACCAAAATGGTGGGAGGGGATTGGATGAGTTAATTTCTCTGGTCCTTCTCAGCATAGGTATCTTGGCACCAGGCACAGCCACCGATGACTGCAGATGGAAACACAACTTCCATGTCACTTTTGGCTGACCACTGGAACGAGGCTTGTGAATAGAAGTGGGACCTCCAGGTTTCTCGAGGCAACATTCTGGATCCCCTCACCTCAGTTCTGTAAAGCCATAACTGAGCTTCAACAGGTCTGAGTCATTCGATCTTGCAATAAACCTATGAAATGGGGTACCAGCCAGGAGGTTTTGGCTGCTAGTAACAGAAACCCCAACTCAACTGGCCGTACTGAAGCAGAGAAGCAACTGATTCATCACCAAGGCATGAGGCCCCCAAGTTAGTGAGGTGACTGCTCAGGTAAAAAAATGCCCAATACCAAATAGCTTAAACAAGGAAGAAATGCACCCATTATCTCAGCAACAATATTCAGTAACGTGGGACCCCACCTCTCTGGCTACAGCTGATTGGACCAAGGAGAAGCACCAGACGCAGAACAGCCAGTCAGCAGCCTGGCCAGCAGCCAACGGGACAGTCTCCAGGGGGAACTCTGCCCAATTAGGGTGCCGGCAATTAAGACATCCAGGCTGGATCTCGCTCTTGGGAACTTGATCCAGAGAGTTGGAGAGAGTGTGGGACAACCCTTAGAGGGATCTGAAGACAAAAATCCCACCCAAGGTTGTGAGTAGAGGAGCATGAGCCACAAGGATGCAGAAGCTAGGAATGAGTGAGGAGCAGGCAGAGCCAGCCTGGAGAGGAGTCCACCATCTTTAAAGCCAGAACACGGGATTCTGTGCCCAGAGCTGAAGCAGATCTTTCCAAGTCCCCAGTTTGTTCTGGTCTCTCTAAGCTTGGCTGAGTGGCTCACCATGGCATCACACCAAGTGACCGGCCTCTGAGTTGCTATCTTTGCTGCTCCCACAAGATCTTTTTATATGACCTCCCACTAGCCCCTCACTATCACCTGGGAGGTTTCGAGGAGAGCAGTGAGTCCCCTGAATTCTGAGTAATTCTCTTGCAGGATCATGATGTGGCATTCGTCAGATGTCCCAGGTCAAGTTCTCTCTCCCCAGGGCATCCCAGGAGGAATGAGGGGGTCCTGGGAATGGCACACAGGTCTCCAGACCCAATGCCATCCCTGGCCCAGCAGCCTTCTCTGGGCCTGAGAGAGTGAGCGCCAGTCAGCCAAGGCCAGGGAACTCAGCCAACAGCGGTACCAGAGGGGATGCCGTCAGCCAGCATTGCCCTTGGCTCTGGCCTCCACCAAGAGGGTCGGTGTGGGGTGCAGATAGAGGAGAGGGCAGTAGGGGAAGGCCGTATGGGGTCTCGAGAGCATGGACACATGCCACCTGTGTCCCCTGTCTGCCCCCCACCCACCCTCATTTCATTACCAGCACCTGGAGTTTCTCAGACACTCTAGTGGCTGAGGGTGTAGTCATGGGAATCCAACCAAACTCCTGAATCCACCATTTACTGTGTGAGCTGGGCAAGTCACCCAACCTCCCTGGGCCTCCACTTCCCCATCTGTAAAATGGGGATGATAATTTTACCTACCAGACAGAGTGGGAGCATTAAATGAGTTCACGTGTGTAAACGCTTGGACTAGTGCCTAGTGTAGAGTACGGGCTCAATGTTAGCCACTGCTCCTGAGAGCCAGGGCTCAGGGAAGGGAGTGGGGAAAGAGGGCCCCAGAGAAAGGAGGAAAGGATACAGAGAGAAGCATCCAAAGAGGGAGAAGGGAGTGAAGGCAGAGAGGAAATACGGGCCCTTTTGGGTGCTGGCCTTGTCCACCCAATGCCTGCTCAGGGCTCACTTTCTTGTTCTTCCCTCCCCCTTAGAATCTCTCCAGAATTCTGCTTCCACCCCCCAGCAGTTGCCATGGTGATGGAAACCTGGACCCAGTGGAAAGTTCTCTGTGCTTGGCAACGAGGCTGCAGCACCCAGCCTCCTGCCTGCCTGCCTGTGCGTGGGCGGCCAGCTCCAACTGCAGCCAGGCTTCCGGGCCAGCTCGGGCTCTCCGTGCAGACCCAGCCCTCCCCACCGAAGAATCTAGGGTGGGGGCCCTGGTGTGACTGGTGTCAAGGGCCCTCGGGGAATATCTAGCCCGTCCCATTTTACAGGTGGGACATTGGGCCAGAGAGGTGACTTCTCCAAGGTCGCACCGGCCTCCTGACTCCCCTGAGTTCTCTCTCCTGGGCTCAGCTGTGAGTCCAGTAGGCCTGGTGCACCTGAGGACATCACAGACGGGACTAGCTACATGGCAGGCCAGCTCCAGAGAACAGGCCAGCTGCTGAGAGCAGGGGGATGCAGGAAAACAATGAGAGTCTGGGGAGGGCACCACAGCCTCCACTTCCCCCAGACACAGTGCGAGGTGGGGTTTGTTGGGATGCCATGTTTGCTCTCAACAGCCCCAATTTTCAGCCAAAGTGAGAAGGTCACAAAGCCAGCCTTTAGCAGCCTCCCTCCAGCCTTCTCTGACAGAGTTCCACTGCTCCATCTTGACTCCTCACTCCGTCCCTTCCCCCCAGACTGAGCCTCGGTTCCCAGCAGAAGGCCAAATACCCCCTTCAGGGGTTGGTAAGTCCTGGCTTAATCAGGAATCTCCCACATTTCCCCTACCCAGCTGCTTGTGTGATTTTTTTTCTGTGGACCCCATGTTTTCAAAACCTTTGTCCCTTAAGCAAACAGCCTTTACTGAATAACGATGCCCACCATAGCCCAGGTTTGTTTTTCTTTTTTGGTGAGAAAGATTGGCCCTGAGCTAACATCTGTTGCCAATCTCCCTCTTTTTGCTTGAGGAAGATTGGCCCTGGGCTAACATCTGTGCCACTCTTCCTCTGTTTTGTATGTGGGACGCCGCCACAGCATGGCTTAACGAGTGGTGTACAGGTTCGCACCTGGGATCCAAACCCGCGAACCCCAGGCAGCTGAAGCGCAGTGCACGAACTTAACCACTATACCACCAGGCCGGCCCCCGTAGCCCAGTTTTGATTATTAAAGCCTCACAGAACCCAGGCTTTGACTGCCCCAGAAGCAGTAACACAGGACTTGTGTGGTTGTGTGGTGGATACATGGGACAGTTCCAAGAAGTGAAAACTGACACTGGCTCAGGGCTTATGGTCCCCACCCCTCCAAACCCTGCAGGTGAAGGTGCCCAGGTTGGCGACAATGGAATTTCCCCAAGGTCCCATGAGCCACCAGCAAGTGGGATGTGTGCTGTCTTGGGAGCTCTGGCCACTGACCAGACTGAGGCCAGGCTGGGCCATATCACGCTTACCTCCACTTCCTATGGGCTTTGACTGTCCAGAAATTTTGGGTATATGAAAGGCTCTTGAGGTTGCTTCTGAGAATCCAGCTCTTGGAAAGAAGGAGCCTCCCACCCTGTTTCTGACAATGTAACTTGGACAATAAAATCACTTATTGGGAGAAAGGGCTTTCCTTGTGTAATAGCCCCAGAAGCTATTACCCAAAGAATAGAGACTAAGCCCATGGCTCTTAATTTTCCATGGAATCTGGGAGTTGGAAAATTCCCTTAGAAATAGATTTAGCCCGATGCCTTTGTTACACAAGGGCATGAACCGTGATCTGGGGAGGGGAGTGATGGCATAGGCAGGAGATGGGTACAAGGTCCAGAGACAAGGGGTAGGGGTTCACATTCCACCTCTGTCACTCTTGAGCTATGTAATTACAGAAGAATTGCATCACTTCTCTGGGCCTCAGTCTTCCCATCTGTAAAATGGGGCCCATGTTATCAGCCACTGTTAATTCCTCCACCAGGTCACATGTTCCTTAGTGGAGAGGCCGTGCCAATCTCTTCTCTTGTATGTTTCTAGCACTAAGAGCCTGGCATCGTAATCTTGGCTTAATCAAAGGGTAGGAACAAACCGTGAGGGCATTCCTTCCCTAGACCATCTGCCACTCATTTGTTCCTTTCATTAATTCATTCATTTGTTCAACCAAAATTTATTGTCCTCACTTATGTCCTGGGGACACAGCAGTGTGGGAGACAGATTAGGAGCTTATAGTTGACTGATGGGGCCAGACAGTTGATCACTGCATAGTGGAATGTGGGAAGTATAGGACACCATGTGAACACAGAGGAGGACATTACCTTCATCTGCAGAGTCCAAGAAGAGTTCCCTAAGGAGGCGATAACTCAGCCAAGACCTCAAAGATAAATAGATTTAATATACACAAAAGAAGCACGAATGGAGTTTCAGGAAAGATAAACGTAACCTGGAGGGGGAGGGGTCCTCTGAGGTCACACAATTCCCTTCCCTCCACCTCTACTTACCAAAGAAACAACCTCACCCTAAGCAGCGACGAGGTGATTCAGGACCACGGAGAGCACCGCAGCGACCTTCTCGCCACCATTTTGATCTTGCTAATCCTGTGGAGCACAGCTCAGACTAAGAACTGAGAAGGAGAAGGGCAGGGTCTGTGGGAGTTTGGGAACCACCAGGTTGGGAGAGGAGGAAGGAGAGTCTAGGGGGCTGGCTAAGGTCCAGGATACTGACTGTCACCTCTCCAACTGGGTGAAGTCTGTGGTCCAGACCCGGGGGGAGCCTGGTGAATACCTCCTAGGCCTGGGAGCCCAGGAACCCTGCTGGCCACAAGGAAAACAGCAGGATGAGTGAGGCAAGTGGTTCTCAACCATTTAGAATCAGAAAGCCCTCTGAGAATCTGATGAATGATAAACAATAAATTTAGAAACATAACATAATAAGTAAATTATATAGTATGTCAGGAGGTGATAAATCCTGTGGGAGGGGGAACCTCTCCACCCCCAAAAAAACCCAATTCAACCTAAAATTTTAATATTCAGGAGGTTTTTAGCAAGCCTGAGCCATCTACGGATAGAGTTAAGAATACTCCCCCTCTGGGATATAACCCATTTTGCATGAGAGTGGGGGAAGGGAGGGAGGGTACTTGGAAAGGGAAGCAGGACTGAGTCTGCCTGGATCCCCAAGACAGGTATGAAGGGGGCCCCATGCTCACCGACCAGCTACCAGGGGAATCCCCAAGCCCCCAGCTCCTGACTTGCTCGCAGCCCCATCTCTCCATCATCATATTTGTTAATTGAGCACCAATGTTGTATCAGTCACTGTTCTAGGTGTTTAGGATATATCAGTGAGCAGAAAAAGTAAAGTCAGTGACCCCAGGAGCTTATGTTCTAGTGGATGGAGACAGATAATAAATAATAAAATAGCTTAAAATTATATAATATATTAAAAGTGGTAAGTGCTATGAAAAAACTTGGCAGCGTAAGAGCAATTAGGAGCATCCAGGATGGGCCAGAGTTGGGGGGCAGTTGCAATTTTAAATATGGAGGTCAGAGTGAGGCTCACTAAGAAAGTGACTCCCGAGCAAAGACTTGAAGGGGACGAGGGACTTGGCCATGCAGACATGTAGGAGAAGAGTGTTCCAGACCAAAGGAACAGCCAGTGCAGAGGTTGTGAGAAGGGGACTGTGCCTGGTGTGTTGGATGAATAGTAAGGAGCAGGCAGGGAGGAGGTGAGAGGAGTTATGGGGGAGCAGATTGTGGGGAGCCACCGTAGAGACCAGCTTCTGCTATGAGTGGGATGGAAGCCAAGGCAGGGTTTTGAGCAGAGGAAGAATGCTCTGACATGTTTAGAATGGACTGTTGAGGCAGGGGATTGGTCAGGGGGGCATTGAAGTTATCCAGATGAGAGATGACGTGGCTTGCACCAGGTTGGTAGCCAGAGTAGTGGAGGCAACAGGTCAGATTCTGGATAGATTCTGAAGGTAGACCCAACAGGATTTGTGGAAGGATCAACTGTGGGATGGAAGGGAAAGAGAGGAGTCAAGGATGATGCTGAAGTTTTGGCCTGAGAAGCTAGAAGGATGGAGTTGCCATCAACTGAGATGGGGAAAGGTGTGGGAGGAGCAGGTTTTGGGGGACAGAGCAAGAGCTCAGTTTCGGCTGTGTTCTTTTTGAGACATCCGTTGGACATCCCAGTGGAAACATCGAGGAGGCATTTGGAAATATGTTTCTGGATTTCACAGCCCAGAGTGGCTCAGATGGGATGAGCCATTAAAAGGCTGCCTGAGCCCAAGCCCCCCTCAGAGCTGGCACATCTCCACACGTTTCCCACCGCTGCTTGCACGTCTCCAGGGGCGAGTCGTCGCTGTTTGCCAGGGCAGCCCCTGAATGTCTGAAGAGTCCTGACTGAGAGAAGTTCTTCCTACCCTGAGCAGACTTCTGTCCCAGGGGTCTTGGGACCACAGAGAGCTATGCAGATAAGAGATGCTGCGGCCTCTGAGTGCATGAGTGAGACGTAAAGGAGACATCTTCTCAGTGTCTGACTGCAATCCTTTGTGAGACCAGGTTTCCTCAAGACACCCAGAGGCTTCCCAGCAAATGCTCCCTTTCTCTTAAGCTGGCTCCAGTGGGCTCTGCTCCTGCCACCAGAGACCCCTGCCCAGCCAAGCCAAGTACTGACAGAGGGACTGTGAGGATTTAGTGAGAAGTCAAATGCTTAGCCAGGTGCCAGGTGCAGAGGAGGTGCAAATGCAATGAGATAATCATCTGTGACAGAGATAACCACCTGTACTCCAGAACCATCCTGGAGGGCAGTGATTGGGGCAGGACACCCTTGAGTTAAACCCTAAGAGGTGTGTAGGAGTTAACCAGATGAAGAGAAGAGGAAAGGGGTTCCAAGAATTCCCCACCAGTTTCCGTGTCCCCAGGCCATCTCTTCTCTGTACTGAGCATGCCCAGCTCCCGCCACACACCCCTCCCCTGGAGCTAGTGTGGCCCTGCTCCTTATTTAAAGGGCAGTGCCCAGGACAGAGCCTTGAGACCCAAGACAGCACAGTGCAGAAGCGTGTGGAGACTAGAGCAAGCTATGCACATCCAGGCCCCCTACTGGTCAGCTGTGCAATCTTGGACAAGTTACTTAACTCCTCTGTGTTTAAGTTTCCTCATCTACAGACAAGGGGGATAGTAACAAGACCTACTTTGCAGGCTTGTTGTGAAGATATAATGCCTGGAAAGAGTCTAGACATGGTGAGCACTCAAGAAATGTAAGCATCTCAACACCACTAATCATCAGAGAAACGCAAATCAAAACCACCATGAGATATCACCTCACACCTGTTGAAATGGCTATTATCAAAAAGATGAGAAATAACAAGTGTTGGTGAGGATGTGGAGAAAGTGGAGAAATTCCTATTGGTAGGAATGCAAATTGGTGCAGCCGCTATGGAAAACAGTATGGAGGTTCCTCAAAAAATTAAAAATAGAACTACCATGTGATTCAGCAATTCCACTTCTGGGTATTTATCTGAAGAAAATGAAAACACTAACTCGAAAAGATATCTGCACCTCCATGTCCGTAGCAGCATTATTTACCGTAGCCAAGACATGGAAACAACCTAAGTGTCCTATGATAGACGAATGGATAAAGAAAATGTGATATATATGTACACACACACACACACACACACACACACACAGGAATATTATTCAGCCATAAACAAGAAGGAAATCCTGGCATTTGCGACAACATGGATGGACCTTGAGGGCATTATGCTAAGTGACATAAGTCAGACAGAGAAAGACAAATACCATATTATCTCACTTATATGTGGAATCTAAAAAAAACCCACCAAAATCAAAACCAAAACCTGAGCTTATAGATACAGAGAACAGATAGGTGGTTGCCGGAGGTGGGGGTGGGGGATGGGTGAAATAGGTGAAGGGGTTCTAAAGGTACAAATTTCCACTTATACAATAAATAAGTCCTGGGGAGGCAATGTACAGCATGGTGACTACAGTTAATAACACTGTATTGCATAGAAAGTTGCTGAGAGAGTAAATCTTAAAGGTAATCATTATAAAACAAAAATTTGTATGTGTGTATGGTGATGAATGTTACCTAGACTTACTGTGGTGATCATTTTGCAATATATACAAATATCGAATCATTATGTCATACATCTGAAACTAATACAATGTTATATGTCAATTATATCTTGATTTAAAAAAAAATAAATGTGAGCATCTATTATCGTAGTTGGGGCCTGACAGTGTACTGGCCTCAGCTTCTGCTCAGCCCAGCGAACCCCGACAGGTCTGCCATGGTTCACAAAGCCTGCTCCAGTCCACGAGCTCAGGGGGCTCCAGTTTACAGAGAAAGAAATGAAGGCAACTCAGTAGCTGAATGACATTTCTCAGACCCTATGGCTGGTCCAGGGTAAACTCAGCCTGAGGCTCAGGATTTGGCTGAGGAGAGAGGCAGTTGCTGAAGGACCAAGTGAAAGTGTGGTGGGAACTTAGGGCTGGGAGCAGGAAGCAGAGGCGACAGGCAGGGCTGAGGGGAGAGGAGGCAGGTTCCAGCAGGAAGGGGGAGAGGAAACCAAGTGGCCTTCTGAAGGGCTCTGGAAGCTCCGGCCACGGACACCTGGCTTTCCCATTGGGTGCCCCCTCCTGCTTCAGCTCTGGGTCCTGGGCTGCAGCAGAAAAGCCATTTGCTGAGTCACTAAGCAGCTGGAAAGTCCTGGAGCTTCCTCCGGCTTTCTGTAGAGCTGAGTCAGCAGCCCCCACTCAGTTCCATTCCCCCACCCAGCAACTCCCCAGAGTCTTGGCTTCTGCTCCTGGCTGGCCACCAGCTGATTGTGTATCCTTGGGCAGGTCGCTTCACCTCTCTGAGCCTCAGACTCCTAAACTGTCCAGTGGGAGTTGCCATCACCAGAACACAGCCCCCAGGAAGCCAGGGACTTTAATGGCTTGTTTGCTGTGTATCCCAGGGACTACAATGGAGTAAGGTACATGGTGCTCAGAATGTATTTGTCAAGTAAGTGAATGAATGAATGAATGAATGCCCAGCCTTGGTCTGAGGGCAGTAGTGGAGACCAAATGAGCTAATAGACAACATAGGCCAACTTGGTTCCATGCTCCAGATGTGTGCACACATTGGCAACTGGACCCCTCCTTCAGGATGCTTCCAGGCCTCAGGGGCTCCATAACTGAACCCAGACTCATCACCTGCCCTCCCACCCCTACTTCTGCTTACACATTCCCTGCTCTAACATCATTGCCCCTGACCACTTGCTAGGAGTCCCCTCAGTATCACCACTCTAATTGCCTGTCCATAATTTGCTCCCTCTACCTCCTAAATAACTCTCAATCCCACCCAGTCTCTCCATCTGAACTCCATCAACTTAGCCAGACCACACCCTCTCTCCCTTCCTACTTACCCAAGTGACCTCGCAGCTGGTCTGTCTCCAGTCATACCCCTCACCACACGTGCCATTCCCTCCTCCCCATGGCAGCCAGATGGGTCTTTCTCTTCTAGGGCTCCTCATTGTCCTCAGGACAGAATCCAAATCCCTCAGTGGCGCCTGCATAGCCCTTGGAAACTAACCCCTGCTTATCTCCAGCCTCCTACCTCTCCATACTCCCTTCCTCTTACTGTACAACACTCCCCTTATGTTTCAGGAACCGCTATGCTCTTTCCATGCCTCTGTGCCTTTGCATATTCCATTCCCTTGGCCTGGAATGTGCAAAGATCTCCCTCGTCTATGTAAGAAACATCTATCCCTCAAATCCCTCAAGACCACCCAGGGAATCCCATTCTGACCTCCCCAGAGTTGGCAATTCCCCCTCAGGTTTGCACAACTTCTTGTGAACACATCTATTATATCACATTTTTCATGTTGTACCTTAAAGATGTGGATATCTCTCTCCCTTATGACGTGTTTCTAGAAAAAGGCTCATGGTTTATTCAGATTGAACATGAATATAAATGTGAATATTTAAATATAAGCAATATCTATATTTGATTTTTTTTCCTCTCCAAAGCCCCAGTACATAGTTGTATACTCTAGTTGTAAGTCCTTCTAGTTCTTCTATGTGCGCAGCTGCCACAGCATGGCTACTGACAGACTAGTGGTGTGATTCCATGCCCGGGAACCAAACCTGGGCCGCCGAAGTGGAGTGTGCTGAACTTTAACCACTAGGCCATCAGGGCTGGCCCATAAGCAGTATCTAGCTCAAGTAGGGGTTCATAAATATGTAATGGATGAATGTATTGATGGATAGAAAAGATGAGTGGACAAATGGAAGGACAGAAGAAAGAATGCTTGGATAGATGGATGGATGGAAGTAAGGAAAAAAAGGAAAGATGGATGGCTATATTGAAGGACTGAGAATGGAAGGAAGAAAGGACAGCTGAATGGAAGGAAAGAGGGATAGATATTGAAGAGAAGGATAAAGGATGCATGGATGGATGAATAGAGGAAAAGACTGAAGTTTGGATAGATAGAAGGAAGGATGGAAAGATGGAAGGAAGGAATGAAGAGAGAAAGGATGAATGGATAAAAGAATAGTTGGATGGAATGGATGAATGGGAGGATGAAAGGAAATAAGAAAGGGTGAAATGATGGATGGATGGTTGGCTGGGTTGGATGGTTGGACAGATGGATAGAAGGATGAAAAGATAGAAGGAAGAATGTAAGGGAAGAAGGAAGCCAGAATGGAAGGATGGCTGAGTGAATGGATGAATGATTGGATTCATGGATAGATGTGACAGAGTTTTTATGCCACTTGAGCTGGTCAGTTTTCTCACACGGCAGTCTGGACCCCCTGGTAGTCCCTGAAGCTGGTCCCAGCTGCCTGACCTGGTATATTTATCTTGTACATTTTAACCTTAGACAATAAGCTAACCATCTATTTGTGGTTATTAAGAAAAACTAGAATGCTGGAGATCAGTCAGCTCAATAGATTCAAAGGAGTGTCAGAGAAAACAGCTCAGAGGGCTTAAGCAGCCTGCCAAGTTCATGGCCGATTCCTGAAATGCTTAACTTGAACTCAGCTCTTCTAACTTCCCCCTGAGCTCTGCAATCTACTCTTTGATTTGCTCAAATCTTTTTCATGGAGGCTCCTTCTAAGCAGTGCCTGGCTGTCCACTAACCTGGGGGGAGTTTTTTATGGAATAAAGGAGAAAAGGAAATGACCTCAACCTAGGGTTGAAGGCTGGGGAGGCCTGAGCGGGGGCAGCTGCCTTTCCACACCAAATGTGATCCTGGGCACATTCCTGAGCAGGAGGAAGAGAATCTGGTCCAGCGCCAGCTTCTGGGCACCCTGCCAGGGCCATGACACAGAAAAGGTTTGGGCAGCATTAGAGGGCAATCTGGGTGCCCAGAGAAGCCTTGGGGGAGGTGAGCCAGGATGTCAGAGTGTCCCCCATGGAACCCAGAGCAGGGCCTGGGCAGGGAGACATCTGTAGCCCCTCTGCCCCTGCCCCAGCAGCCCTTTGTGGTCAAGGTCCAAAGGCTGAACCTCTAACTGTGTCCTCAGCCTTGTCCCCCTAGTAACACTCACCACTCTCTTTCTCAGCTCTTCACCACGGACTTCATTAATGAAGCTTTCAGAAGATGCTTGGATACCTGTGGTACCCACATCCTGTCCTGCATCCCTGCATCCCACTGTGGGCGACAATGACCCTGGATGCCATTTGCTCCTTCCTCCAGTCTCCTTCCACACATAGCCCCACTCTGGGACACTTGGTAGTTCCCTCCCCTGGACTTCCACCTTTACCCTCTGATGGAAACTTCTCACAGCCCCTTGAGGGGAGGGGCTTGGGGTGTCTACTACACAGATATGGACCCAGAACCCAGGGCAAACGGGTCAAGAGAGGTCACACAGTTTAGTTACCAAGCATCGCAGATTCTGGAAGTTACTATTAAGAAGAGCTAAAGACCACTTTTTTTAGCCTCTTTGTCTAATTTTGTAAGTCCTGCTGCAGGACTGTTTTCTTTAAGGCAGCTTAAGGACAGAGCATGTATTTTTAAAATGGCAACATTTTAGTGTTTTCTTTTTCTCCCTTTCTTCCTGGAAAACAATTCAGGGCTTTCT
The DNA here is from genome assembly GCF_057802395.1 of Ceratotherium simum simum. Lineage (NCBI taxonomy): Eukaryota > Metazoa > Chordata > Mammalia > Perissodactyla > Rhinocerotidae > Ceratotherium > Ceratotherium simum. The sequence continues at coordinate 14,894,973 of NC_141923.1, read as the reverse complement.
TTTCATGCTTCATGACCATGATGGCTGAAAAAAACTCTGCTTTGGAAAGTCCAAGATGAGTCCAAGTTTCCTAGGGAGGTCGGCCTGGCCAGTGGGGGGTGGGCTCTCTCGTTTTCTTTGGTGCAGATGAGGTTGGCCAGTCTCTGCCGGCCAGCCTCAGACACTCAGCCCTTTGTGGGCCTCGCGCCTGCTGCGGTTTTTAATGCTGTTATTTTTCAGAGTTAAGAATCTGTGGTTTGTAATTGCACCTCGGGATACCACCGTGCTCTGTTCCCAACCACTGCTCTCCTTACAGGCAGAATGGACGAGCACGAGGTAAGGTTGGAAGCTCCGTCATGTTGATAATTCACAAAAACACACAGAAATCTGTATTTACTCAACCAGAGACAAGTCCTAGAAACACTTGCAGAGAACTAGATATAAAGTCTAATTTTAAAATATGCTTGTGTAAATTTATATTTGAATTATACAAATATATAGCAAAAGTGTGATAATACTGTACTCTGGGATTTTATTACTGCTTAAGAGTCCAGCCTCCTAATGGGCCTCCTTGCCTCTACTCTTGGCCCTTGCAGTCTGTTTTCTGCATCGCAGCCAGAGCAAAACTCAAGGGACACACAGTTAGGACAGGGTTCAGAACACTTTCTCTGTAAAGGGCCAGATAGTAAATATTTTAAACTTTGTGGGTCATATAGTCTCTGGGGCAGCAGCTCAACTCTGCACAAAGCAGCCATAGACAATAGTAAACAAATGGGTAAGGTTGTGTTCCAATAAAACTTTGTTTACAAAAGTAGGCTGAGGGCCAGATTCGGCCCCTGGGCTGTATTTTGCCAATCCCTCTTTAGAAAAAGGACAGATATAAATGACACTATAGTGAGTACTCAGGAGGTTGAGACATATGTGGCGTAGTGAAAAAACTGGGTGAGGTTCAGTGTGGAGAAGACTCAGCGAGTTCGACATCCCCCTTAAACCGTCATGGGATGGCAGAGGGATGCGCTCAGTGGTCCTAGAGGCAGGCCACATGAGGAGGAGCTACAAGGAGGTTTATTTTCGTTCATGACAAGACAAACTCCGTAAACAACAAAGGGGTGAGTTCCCCAGGATTAGAGGTGTGCAAGCAGAGCCTGGGGCATGGGGGGATTGAGCTGGGTGTTCTTTAATGCCCAGTTCTGCTCTTGGAGTGAGAGGTCCCCTGCTTCTGCTCAAAAGTCTTCGTGGCCCCTCCATGGCCCCTGCTTTGCTCAGAGAAGAAGCCCTAGTCCCCACAAAGACCAACAACCCTGCACATCCTGGTCCTGCTGCCTCCCACTCCTTTCCTTCTCTCTTGACTCCAGCCCTGGTGGCCTCTGGGCTGCTCCCTGAGCTCCCAGACACACTCCCACCCCAAAGCCTCTGCTCCAGCTGATCGTCTCCTGGAATCTCATCCCTAGGCCTCCCCACAGCCAACTCTCATATGTCCCCCCCCCGCCAGCACACCCTAGCCCTCTACCCTACTTGCTTCTCCTCCTTAGCACTTACCTCCACTTACTATGCCTTTTAGTTCACCTATTTATCTGGCTGATGGTCTGTCTTCTCCCACTAGAATGTCAGCACCACAAGGCAGGGACTTTCTCTCTGGGTCACTGCTGTATCCCACTGTTAGTACAGTGCCTGGCTCACAGTAGGTGCTCAATAAATCGTTACTGAAGATGGCGGGTTGTATTTTCCAAAGATGGCGGCCACAATACGCCACCCACTTCCTCTTCTGACAGCATGATGGCAACACTCCCTTTGAGTGGCAGGGTCTGCGCTCGCTCCCCTGGAATCTTGGCACAACTGTGACTATGTCAGAAGGGACATGACTCCCAAGGCTAGGTCAGAATAGGCGACAAAGCTCTGTCCAGTTATCTTAGAATGTTCACCCTGGGAACCCAGTCGCCATGGTGTGAGGAAGCCCAAGCCACACAGAGGCCATGAGCAGATGCTCCAGCCAACAGCCCCGGCTAAGGTCCCACCTGATGGGTAGCCTCAACTGTCTGACGTGCATGTGAGTCTTCAAAACGACTCCAGCCCCAGCCACCATATCCCCATGCAAGGCTCCAAGTGAGAACCCCCAGAGCTGTGGGATAGAGTAATAAAGTATTGTTTTAAGCCACTAAGTGTTGGAGGAGATCTGTTATCTAAAGAGCATTGAATGAGTGACTGCTGATGTGGTATTTGTAACTCACTGTTCTGGACCCCGCGTGACACTGACTCCTTGCTAGAAACCAGCCCCCCTCAGAGTGGGCCGTGCTGCGTCTGTGTATTTCCCTGGGCGCTGCCTCCCTCATGTACTGTCCTGGGGCCTGGAAGCTTCTCCTGGGGCAGGTGGGTGGGGTCTGCTGAAATTCCTTCTCCTGGCCGTGGCTCTCTGTGGGGAGTCACTGCTCGTGCTCTCCAGGCCTTGGGAGGTGTGGGGACACAGCTTCCTCAGCCTGCTCCCCCTCCTGAGAGCAGCCAGAACAGACACCCCTGCTTCGAGGCTGAGGGCTGCTTGCTCATTGTCCTTGAGACTGGTTGTCCCAGGAACCGTTCACCATTCTGGGCTCCTACCGCCACCTCCACAAGTAGGAAACTGAGGCCCAGCTTGTCTTTGACTCCCAGCTGCCTCCATGTGATCCAGGGAAGCTCACCCACCACCAGGACCACTTCAGGCCCTGGGACTAAAAATGTGAGTTCAGGGAGAGGAGAAAATCCTTTCCCGCTCCTCGCCCACTAAGACTCTAGCCTTTCATGGATGTTCTTTCCAAGGTGACTGACAGCATCCATTCCACTCAGATTTCACCTGAAACATGCCCCCGATGCCCACCCAGGATGTGGTTCAGCATCATGGTCCCAGCACGACGATCCCCAAAGAGCCTGGCATTGGTGTTTTCCCGAAAATCTGGCCTCGTCAGTGTTATCATCCCTAAGCACCCGGTTCCACTTCTCTCTCCCTCCAATGCCCTACGGCGCAGGTTGGGGCAGGTTCCTCTGCACTTGCCTTCCCTAGGGGAGATGACAAAGGTACAAAGAGCAGGGCAGGGCTGGGGCAAGACCCAGGTTTTCATCTGGCTTTGTGACATTGGCAAAGTCACTTACCCCCTCTGATCTCTGAAAAGGGGATAACAGTAGCCCCTTCTGGGCTGTCGTGAAGATTGCTGGGTTAATGGATATAATGTGCTTCACATAGTGCTTGGCACATAGTAGGCTTGCAATAAACAGTAGATGTCGTTATTGTTATGTGACTTGCTGAGGTCGTGCAGCAAGGCAGGGCACAGGCAGTCGTGTGTCCCCATCTCCTGTGGCTCACTCAGCTCTGACTGCACCCTGCCCCCCATTCCGTGGCCTCAGACCCAGCCATTCTCATTAAATGATGCTGCTCCTGATCTGTGCCTCACACTCGTGTTCCAGAGTGCACATCCCCACCTCCCGGGGCTTTGTCCTCCTCCCCATTCTTACCACCATTCGGGAGACAGCCCAGGGAGTGGCCTCAGGGCCACGAGCCAGCCTCCCCGTGGCTTCTTTCCTGGGCTTGCAAATCAGAATGAGCTCTTCCTCCCTGTCTAGGCAGATCCCCCTTTCTTCTCATTCCCCCCCAAACACAACAGAAAGAAGAGTCCAGGAAAGGAGGGGGTGTGGAAATCTGGCCTTTGAGTCAGGGTCAAATGGATCAAGGCTTGACTGCTGGAAGCAACGTGAACCCCTAGAGGGTTTCGGGGACACAGCTCTGCTGCTTACTAGCTATATAACCTTGGGCAAATCCCTATACCTCTTTGAGCCTCAACTCTGTCATCTCTGAAATGGGCACAGTAGTACCAGCCCTGGGGCATCTGGTGCTCCAGCTAATGGGTAGCAGTGTGGGGTTCTCTGCTTCCTTCTGAGAGCAGCAGCTGAGAACAGGGCACCAAGTTGTTCTAGGCCCATCTCCAGATATGACGTTATCCCGTAAACCCCCCTACATGCCACCTGGGGCTTTGTGTGCTTGGGTTTCTTCATCTGTAAATGGAGACAATAATGGCCAGCTCTGTGGGGGCACAGGGCTGGGTACAGGGGAGGATTTCAATATCCATTCAGCCTTCTTCTCTCCTTCCTGTCCACCACCCAGCCAGGGCCAGCTCAGAAGTTCCTGCTGACCCAGTTCTGCTGGAACAACATGCTGGAGTGGAGGGGGTAAGAGCAGAGCCAGGGAGGGGCCCCAGACTCCAGGGCTGGCTGCACTGGGGGGCAGCCCCAGAGTGTGCCAGCCCCAGGCAGGGGGGCATGTGCCCTTGACCTTCCCCTGCCAGGCTGAGAGCCTGGGCAGGCTCCTGGAAAGAACACTGGGCCAGGCTCACAGCAACCCCAGGGCCTGGCCCTGAGCTGTGGGCTGTTTGCCAGGGTTGGTGACCCCAGGTCAGGAGGCGTCCCCAGGATGGCCTGCCCCCACCTTTAAGGAAATGCACTCTGTGCCCCAAGGATTCCCTGCGTGAGCATCCTGCCGGCCAAGGTACACAGGGCTTTTGTTTGTGGAGCCCAGGGTGTGGGCAGGAGGGGAGGGTGGGGCTCCGGCCAGGAGGAGCACCTGGCCTGGTGGAAGCCCATCGGGCACATGCCCAGGGATCATGGGTATTCCTGGAAATCAGCTCCCATCCCCCAAAGCCCCTACCCCCAACCCCCTGGGTCCCCTGTGTAAAGTGAAGCTGAACAGGGACCTCAGGGTGGGAGAAGGCAGAGCCAGAGCACAGTTTGTCCTTCCCCAGGAGGAAGGGAGCCAGGGAGGGTGGCATTGGCTGAAGGTCACACAGCAGCCCTGGCTGCCAGCCACCTTGGGCTGGGCCTGTCACGGGAGGCCTCTCACGCACCCAGGGCCTCAAAGGTAGCCCTTTGACATTCTCTCCAAAGGAGGCAAGAGCCTTAGGCATGGCTGAGATGTCTGCAGGGCTAAAAGGAAGTTCATTTTACAGCCCCTTGTGGGGTCCCACCACTGGGCGCACCTCCGGGGTCCCCTAAGTGTGTATACGTGGAAAATAAATCCTGTAACTAGCTTGTAGCTATCACTACAATATTGCCCTGGGAGGGAGGTTTAAAAGTGGTAATTTATTAATTGCAAGCATTAAAAATAACACTATGATTCTTATAACTCTATCTTGATGTATCTTGGTTTGGTAAGACATTAAGGCCCTTACAAACGACTGTGGTTTGGGTTGTTCTCCGCCTCTCGGGGGCCTGGTCCCAGGGACTGCTGGGCGAGTGGGCTGGGCAGCACCCCCTCGACCCACCTCAGGGATGGTGGGAAGGTGGTGAGGAGTCGGGACTGAGCCAGGCACTGATGACCAATGTGCGAGGGACAGGTGGACACCCGCCAAAATCAGCGCTGTGCAAAGGACAGAACCTCGGCGGCCAGGCCTGTCTTGGCCGGATCCCTCCTCTGTGACCTTGGGCCAGGGACCCTTGCCCTCCACCCACCTCAGTGTCTCCATCTGAGCCCTGAGGGGCTGAGCTGAGTGACCTCTCTGATGTCCTCCAGCCCTGCCCCTGTGTGGCGAGGACACCCCAGCTCTGCTGTGCACGGGGAAGCCCCTCCGATGTGGGGAATCACCTCGAGCAGCCGGGGGCTTGCGCAGCCTCAGGAAGGAAAGAAAGGCTCTTTAATCTCTCATAACAGAGCGGGCCTCCAGGCACCTCCTGTTTACCGAGGCTGAGTAAATACAGCCAGGCCTTAGCAACAAGCACAAAGGGGCCCTTGTGCGCCTGCCCCCCCTCCCCGGGCTCCCTCCCGAGCTCAGCCCCAGCTGGGAGCGCTCAGAGTGGCAGGGCGGCCTGGCCCGTGGCCCGCCTGGCAGGTGACAGGGTGGCCACAAGACCTGCTGTGTGCAGGCTCCGGGGCGTGCCAGGGAGCTAGGCCCTCGAGGGCCCCTGTCCTCTACAGACAGGAAATTCCGCCCTCTTCTTCCGATGGGCTTGTCAGTCAGAGATGGAGCAGGTGAGCCTCGGACCAAGGAAGCAGGGGGCTTGATGTCAATCTTGGTCGTGACACCTTAGGCACGTTGTGAAGCCACTTTGAGCCTCACTTTCCTCATTTGTAACAAGGGGCTACACTACCCCACCTGCCTCACCTGGGCCCCTGGACATCAAACGAGATGAATGTTCATTCTATAAACCCTACCCCTGGGCAGACCGAGGGAATTGTTGTTTCAGGCCAAGGGGCAGACCAGGAGTTAAGAGTCGATGATAAATGGGTTGTGCCCCTGTCGAGTGCTAGGAGTCCCCTCTGAACGAGGAGGAGTCCCACCACTGGAAGCCCGCTCTGTGCCGGGGACTGGGGGACGGGGTGCGGCTGGCAGGCTGGCACACCCTCTCCCCACAGGCCCTCACTGTCCAAACGGGCGGTAAGGCAGATAATGACAAACGGCTGATTTCTGTAGCATGTAATGCGCTACTATAAATCAATAAAAAGATAAATGGCCTGGTTGAAAAACGAGGAAAAGATATGAAAAAGTAATTCATAAAAGACTGGCTGATAAACACTTGGAAAAAAAATCAACCTTACCAGTAACAAAAATGAAAATAAAAGCAAATATGAGATTTTTTTTTCCTGCCATCAGATTATCACGAGATTAGAAATGCTTCTCCTAGTATTGGCAGAGTAGGGGGGAAATGGGCGTCCTCGTAAACGAGTGCTCTGCTACTCACTAACTCTTGACCACCGACGTGAACGTCCCCGTGCCTCACTTTCCTCGTCTGTAAAATGGGTAATGATATTACTCACCTCACAGGTCTGTCGGGAGGACGACATGAGTTATCAGGTATCAAATGCGTAGAGCTGTCCCAGGCAAGGAAAAAGTGCTCAATACATGGTAGCTATTATTTATTTTATTTTATAAAATAAATATTTTATAATTTCAGAGTATAAATTCATACAGTCTATAAATTCATACAACCAGGCCAATTTGAAAACACGTATCCCAGTTTTAAACGTGCCCACCAATTCCAGATGTAAGGAAATAATCAGACAAGTGGGTAAAGATCTATATACAAGGCTATTCGTCAGAGTCTTGTTTGTAAAAACAAAAAACTGGAAATAATCTAAATATGAATTAATAGGAAACAGAATAATTAGATTATAATCCATCTATTCAATGGTGGAGATGTTCGCATTGACATGGAAAGTTCTACACATTACACTGATAAAAAGCAGGTCATGTGACAGCTGGTACAAAGAGATCCTGTTTATATGAAACCGTAAACACAGATTTATAGGTGTGGACGAGCATCGAGAGATGTGCGCGTAGGGATGTTCACCAGAATGCTAGCGCCAGTTTTCTCTTAAGGTAGCTTTTATTTTCTTCTTTACACGTTTTTGTATTATTTAAACTAAAATACAAACAAACGTATACAATTGTTTTAAAAAAGCGTACTGAAGCTGTTTTCTTTTGTTTAAAGTTCAAACGGTTTAAGCGCTGAATTGGAAACACCAAGGCCTCACTCTCTGCGCCTGGAAATGGGACCATAGCATGGAGTGACTTAAATCGAGGATTCTCAGTGGGGCCGGGAAAGATGTGGTCAGTCCTGATGGGGGGAGGGGTTGGGACGGTTCCACGGAGGGCGGCACAGAGGACATGAAGTCAGTGCAGGAGGGCACCCCGAGGGTCAGGACCTGGGAGGAATCCAGGGGGGTGAGGGACAAGGGAGGGCAGCTAGAAAAGTAGGTTGAGGCCAGGCCATGGTGACTGGAAGGCCAGACACAGGGTGTGGATTTTATTTGGCAGGTGCCAGGGAGCTGGAGTGAGGCGTGGGCCCTGACCTGGCGCGTCTGCTCTCTTTCGGGCAGGAAAGCCTTGGAAAGGAGGGGGCAGGCCTGAGGAAGCAGCTGGACGCTCACACATGAGCAAGTCCAGCCTGCTTGAGGCCTGCCGGGCTGCGGCTGGGACAGAGTCTCTCCCAGCCCGGGAGCATGCGGGCCACCCTGTGACCCACAAAGAGAGCTGGTCCCCATGCGCCTGCTGGGACTCGGCGAGCCTGAGGAAAGGGCTGCATCCTCCTGTGGTCAGCAGGCTCTCCCACCTCAGAGCCTCACGAAGACCACAGGCCACTCTCCAGAGCCGCCCGCCGGCAGCCTGACTGGTAACACAGGGATTTTGCCAGGTGGCATCACATAATTATAGGGGATTCCTGGCTCCGTTCTCCGTGCTCCGGCCACTCCCCTCGTCCAGAGATGTGCAACTGACATTTTGGAGCTTGGAAAATTCTATATGGTGGGGGCTGTCCTGTGCACTGTAGGATGTTAGCAGCATCCCTGGAATCAACCCACTAGATGCCAGTAGCACCCCCTGCCAGTTATAACAACCCCAAATGCCTCCAGACGTTCCCAAATGGCCCCTGGGTGGCACAATCGCCCCCGTTGGGAACCAGGGCTCCGCAGTGACCTACGTGGCCGTCAGCCCCTCTCCAGGACTGAATGCCCCTGCAGAGGGCAGAGGGCAGAGTCTGCACAGCCCAGCTCAGGCCTGGCGCACAGAAGGGGCTTCAGCAGTTTGTGGTGGCTGAATGGGGAGCTCCGGCCCTGCCCCACCTGGCCCTCCCCGCCTCCTCCCCGCAGGGAGCACAGTAGCAGCGGGAGAGAAGCACACCCAGTGCCCGCCCCCGCACCCACCCCGGCCCAGGAAGCTGAAAGGCGCACTGTGCCCTCCCCGCTCCCCAGCTCTGGTCTCCTAGCTGCTGTGGAGAAAAGAACCAAATCCTTTGAGTGAAACAAACTTTAGTGACCTTTTCAGACAACTGGCCCCCAGTCCACCCCCACACAGGGAAGCCAGCCCAGCCGACACACCCGGCCGTGGTGGGGACCCCCTCTCCTTGGTGCACACGCATCCTTCACACCCCGTCTTCCCTGGTGCGGCTCTCTCAGAGGGAAGGGCCACCTGGGTGTAGCGCCACATCCTTGACACCCCAAAGCACTTATGGGGAGTTAAGTTCTCAGAAGGGCAGCCCGGGAAGTGTGCTGTAGGGGGTGCACCTCTGATGTGCAGGAGGAGCCAGCCAGCAGTGGTCCTGTGCAAGGGCACCAGTCCTTCACAGCCCCGCGTGAAGTGCACCGTGGAGGGGGGCTCGTGCAGCAAGTGTCCTGGGGCCACCATCTGCACAGGCGGCGGTTTGCTTTCATCTCAGACTCTGATCTGGAAGGGATTCTGTCACCTCTCTCTGCCAGTGCTTGGGACAAAGACAGCTGCTGGAGGGGGAGCTGCAGGGCCAACCGTAAAGCAAGAAGCTGTTCTGGTCAGGCAGGTGGGCAGCGCAGCCCCCAGAGCGTGGAAGGAAGGAAACTCACGACAGCCGCTGGCTGGGCTGGCTGGACGGGGAGCTCTGAGCCATCGCAGGTTCAGGGACCCCAGACGTTGTGCACACGGTGACACGGGCCTCACCTCAGGAAGGGCCCCTTTCCAGAACCCATGGCCTGGACGAGAGCTCGCGGGGCCCATAGGGGGCCCTGAAGAGGACGGTTTTGGACTAAACGAGAACAGGGACACTTCTCTAAGAAAAGGATTGTCACCGGTCCCCAGAGTGGAAAGACTGGACCCTGATGACCAAGCCCCACTGTCAGGGCTCAGCCATGGCTCTCCATCCTCAGGCTTTGTTAACTGAAGAGCAGACATTAACTTTGATTCCAGAAGGTGCCTGACAGCTGGCTACCCTCAATGAATCATCTCCATAAAGTGCTGCTACGTCAGGGCTTCTCAGCTCCAGGTGGTCCCTGGAGTCACAGGGTCCACGGAGAGGGGCCACACTAAGACATCTGAGCTTTAAATGACTTCCTGTTTTTCCCAAATTGAAAGGGATTCCAGGCCACCCCATGACGTCATCGTGCGCAGGCAGGCAGCTGTTTTGGTGAGGGCTGGTGAAGAGCGGGACACCACCGGGATTCCGCCATCGGATGTGTGGTGGTGGGAAGAAATGAAGGCCGAGAACTGCAGCACCAGATGGGTTTGGGGGACACAGGACACTGTGGCCAAGATTCCGGTGCCTGGGGGGGCGCACAGCCGTGTAAGTGGCCCTTTCCTGCGTCCAGCAAGCTGTCTTCAGCAGGCTTGTTTCTGGCGGGACTTGCTACCTTTCTGGGCACAGCTGCACTGGAATTTGGGGTCCCTTCTCCCCTCCTCAGGGAGTTCAAACCCCTGTGCCTTCTGTGTCTTCTGTCCCCATGTTGCCCCCTGGAGGAGGGATGGAGGAGGGAGCTCATGGTCACATGGGCACAAGAGCCAGACATTTTAACTGGCCCTCCCCCTCCTCTTCCTGGCCATCAGAATCCCGATTATGTTCAAAACAGCAGTGTGCCTAGGCCCAGGGGATGAATCTTGCCTCACTGACAGTCTTATGCCCCTTTGCGAGATCCTTTCTTTCCCAGAATCCTTTGCAGCTCTAGGTGGCCATTGATCCAGTTCCAGGTGATGAAATAGAAGGGAAAGTCCGTGCGGAGGGAGAGGGGGGGGGACATGTGGGAGAGCTTTTGCTTCTTCCTAAAAGGAACAGGTGTGAAAGGAGAGTTCTCTTGGGCCACATTTCCTTTTCTTTCAGGCTGGAATGCAGACATGATGTCCAGAGCTGCAGCAGCCATCCTGCAACTGTGTGGCATCAGGTTAACACTGAGGATGGTGGGCAGAGAGATGGAAAGATCTTGGGTCCTTGATGACCTCACCAAGCTGCCAAACCACCCTGAAGCCCCCTATGCCCAGGGTCTTTGTTAAATAAGCAGTTACTGTACTTGTGGTTTAGAGGGATTCTGATACTTGTAGCCAAACACATCAGGGAGGCAGTGAGGTGTGACTTGCTCAGTGTGAGTGTGTGTAAATCACCTAGCATGGTGGCCATCATCACCATCGTGTGTGTGTGTGTGCGCGTGTACACGTGGTCCGTGTGCATGCAGTTGCTTACTCACATGGGCACACGTGGATGGTTGACGGATGTGTGAAGTGTATGTACATGTGACCTCTGGGGTCAGAATGTGCTTCAAGTCCAGGTCCTGTGACTTGGCCTGGACCCTTGGGGCCCTCTCCTAACCTCGCTGAGACAGTTTCCTTAACTAAGTGGGGATGGTGACTAACTAAATTGGCAACTACTATGTCAAGTCTACGCAAACGCAGAAGTAGGGCAAGAGTCCTGGCTCCCCCTGGCAGATGGGGAAACCGAGGCTCAGAGAGGTTAAGCGACGTGCTGAAGTCATGAGCCAAGAAGCGGGGAAGCTGAGACTTGAACCAGATTTTCTGCTTCACCCTGTGGCCTCCTGGGTGTTGGAGGGCTGCCTGTGCCTGTGTGTGTGCAGGGTGTGTGCAGGGTGCGTGTGCGCACAGTCGCACGGGCCGGTCACATAGGCCCTCCCAGACTCCCGGGCTCCAGCAGGGCTGCCCCTGTGTGACGGCTCCCTCTGGCAGCGCCCCCCCACCCCACATCCCCGGGGCCCTGGGGCCTCCCCAGCAGCGCCTCCCCTCCGGCTCCCTTCTCCAAAACAACATCCACAGCAGCAGCAGCAACAGCCCCCAGGGGATGAGCCACCTCCCTCCTGTTTACCACCAGCCTGGGCCTTACCCCGCTGGGCTGCTCCAGGCTGCCACCAGCAGGTGTGTTTTCCAGGCCCCGAGCCTTTCCCCTCAAGGCATCTTTGAGGGCCAGCTTTGGTGCAGCTGCTCCTGAGGAAAGCTTCCCTTGCCTTTGATGCCAAGACCCCAAGACAAGGGGTGATTCCCAGGCTTCTCCAGCTGGGCCAGCCTGGGGGGACAAAGTGGGGACATTATGTGACAGAGAAGGAAGGTGAAGGAAGTCAGAAATTCTGAGACAGTCACAGGCTCTTTGCCCCACCCTCACCCTCTTCCTTGTTGGAGTAGATCTTCCAGGTTGCTCTGAAGACAGGGGTCCACTGGGACCTCAAGCTCCAGCCCAGAGGTTGCCCAGTCATGGCAAACATGCTGGGAAACACTCCTGTTCTCCCCTTATCCTGAAGGGCGCTTTTCTCCTCCCCCTTGCTCCTTGTCCTCGCCTCCTCTTCTGCATCTCTGGTGGAAGGAGATTCCCGCCCCCACCTCCATCTGGAGCTCAGGGCGGTCCCACCTCCTGGGCACACCCACCTTCTCCAGCCCCTGAGCCACCGGCCTCACCTCCGTGATTTTCTCACCACAAACACGCTGCCCTGTTGCCCTCCCCCCAGGGAGTCTTTGATCCAATTTGGGCCCCGAGCCAAAAAGTCATTAAAAGAAAGTACAGCCAAGGAGAGGAAAAAATTGCTCTTCTGACAGGACAAAGCCAAACACTGTCACATGCCAGGGCCACTGGCCTTCTCCCAGGAACTCGGGGAGAACTTCTCGGGGGGCGGGGCAGGGTGGGGGCCAGGCAGTGAGGCAGAGAGGGCTGCTTACGGCCAGGGCCTTGCAGTCCGGCTGGGGTGCAGAGCCCAGCATCACTCCTGCTGAGGCCTTGAGCGACACCCAGCCTCTTGGGTATGCCCACCCTGCAGGGTTGGTTACCTGGCACAGAGCAGGTCCTAGGGAGGAGGTCTCTGCTATTTCCCACAGCTCACAAAGGTGTTTGAGAGGGGACAGCTCCAGCCTGAGCCTCTCACAGGACAGGCGACCAACTGCTCGACATCACGGAGTAGATGAGACACCCCTTGGCTGTTCCCACATTCCCTGTGGTCCCGGTGCCCGTCCCACACCTGGCGCATAGAAGACACCACAGCAGTAAGGATTGCGTCCTCCAAGAGCCTCACCTTCTCAGCCCACAGCTGGAGAAACTGAGGGCCAGAGCGGGAACTCTGACAGGACAGGGGCTAGAATACAAATCTCCTGGTCCTCCCTGCCTCGTGCTCTGCGAAAAGAAATAGCTGATGCATATTGGGTGCTTACTGCTTGTGGGGCCGAGTGCTCTGAGCTTTCAATACTTGATCATATTTGGTTTTTACCACAAACTGATAAATTAAGGGTCTTTATTGCCCTCCCACTTACAGATGAGTAACCTGGGAGGGTAAGGGACAGAGCCCAGGTCACACAGCTGGAGCACGGTGGAGTCAGGACTGGAACCCAGGGCATCTGACTTCAGCGCCCGTGGCGGTGGCCTTTGATGGGGGCCCAGAGAAGCTGACCAATCCTCCATTCTCTGGCCCCTTCCTGAACCCCCGGGCCAGGTGGGAAGGGTACAAGAGCTCCTCTGCGGTGCACCTGGTGCATAGTAGGCGCCCAAAGGATGTGGCACTGACTCGAGATGCAGGCAGGCTGAGCGGTCATAGTGACAGGGTGCTCTGGCTGAGACCCCCAGGGAAGACATGAAAGGGGCTGAGGGGACACACGTAAAGTGCTTAAAAGTGCATGACTGTGGTTAGCGCAGTTTAAGGGCAAACTATTGACTCTATTGTTGTTGCTGTTATGGAAAGAGCACCACCCAGCGTTTGGAGCCCCTCTGGTGGAAGGACAGGTGGGCATGTCCGTGAGGAGGCAGGGACCAGTTAGGACAATTTGCAAGGAACAGAAGAGCAGAGAATGCGGGGAAAGTCTCTCTCAGGGAAAACCAGTCACGGTAGTGGGAGAGAAACCATTGGCTAGAGGATGCAGGGGCTGTGGTCAGGAGCGGCTTCCTCCAGGCGCCTGGGCCTGCCTGGGCGTGGTGGTGACCAAGGAGATGGCCTGTGATCTTGTCACGGCTTCCTCGCTCTCTTGGCCATAGGCCTTTCCCCGCCTCTAGAGCTTCTGCTCTGAGAACCTGTCCCCATCACCTGTCCCCTGAAGCAGCCGCATGTTCTTGGGGGGAAGGTAGGGCAGGGTGGGCCTCCTTCCTGATCCCCAGCCCAATCCTGCTTCTTCTGGCAGCCACAGCCTGGCTCCATACCACTCTCTGTCCTCCCAACCTCTCTGTAAAGCCAGATGTAGCCAGGACACTCAAAGAGAGACCCTCCTCCCCGGATTGGGTGGTGGGGGCAGCTGGTCCTTTGGCTCCAGACCCTGGGCCTGTGTCGGTTGCCAGGGCAACAGCAGCCTTGGGGAGGCAGGCCTGACAGCTGAGAGTAGGCAGGAAGCTGGAGTACCAAGGAGCCCAGCCCCCTTCATCCCTGTGTGCTGTAAGGGAGGTGTGCGTGTCCAGTGCATGCCCGGGTGTGCGAGCGGGGGCGTGTGTGCCTTGGCGTGTGTCTCTGTGTGTTCACATGAACCTGTAGCCTATGAGCATCCAGCCCTCAGTTCTGCAGGGGAGAGGAGGGGAGGGGAGGCAGAGGGAGGGGACGGTGAGGGCAAATTTATCAATCCTCCCAACAGCCCTGTGAGGCAGCGAGCATTGCCCTCCATTTTACAGATGAGGAAACTGGGGGACATTCTATCTTTTGCTGTGAGGTGGAGTCCCCCTAGACCCGCTGGCTCCAAGCCCAGACCCTTCCCCTGTCCTCCTTTGTCACTCCTTCTGGCAGTGGGTGCAGGGCCCGAATTATACATTTTGCTCTGTCCTGAAGGACTGTGTGCCTGGTGCTCTCGTGCAGACCTCCTGGCTCACCTGCCATCCGTCCTCCTGGGACAAGTTGGGAGCAGCTGTGAAGGAGGCCCCATTCAGATGGAGACCACGGGCAGGGGCAGAGCATGGACCCCACAGCCCTGAAGACCAGGGAGCCCTAGGAGGAGGTAGCAGCAGAAAGGGCTGTGGGTGCTGGGCCTGACCCCACCCTGGTCAGCTGAGTACCCGCGGGCAGTTTGAGGGTCCTGAGTCTCGCATTCATCACACTGTCCCTCCCACCCCTGGCCGCGGGGAGGGCCTGGGGCTCTCTGCAGGAGAGGCAGCTTAACAAGCTGGTTACCCACGGCCTCATCAATAGCTAAGCCCCCTCACAGTCAGCGCTCCCTCTGGGACAAGGAGAGAGCGATGCTCTTTTTTGCAGAGAACTTGGTGAAAAGAGCCTGGGGGACAGACAGTCCTGGCTTCAAATCCAGCCCCAGAAGCTCATCAGCTACGTGACCTGGATATGTGTCTTAATCTCTCCAAAGCCTCAGCCTTTTCACCTATAACAGGGCCTGTGTTAGTCGGCTCGGGCTGCCATAACAAAGTACCACAGGCTGGGGGACTTAAACAACAGACAGTTATTTTCTCACTTTTCTGGAGGATGGAAGTCCAAAATCAAGGTGTCAGCAGGGTTGGTTTCTTCTGAGGCTTCCCTTCTTGGCTTGTAGGTGGCTGCCTTCTCCCTGTGTCTTGACGTGGTCTTCCCTGTGTGTCCCCTTCTCCTCTTCTGGTCTCCCAATCTCCATCAGTCGTATGGGATCAGGGCCTACCCACGTGCCCTCATATGACTTAATCACCTCTCTAAAGCACCTGTCTCCAAGTACAGTCACATCCAGAGGTGCTGGGGATTAGGACTTCAACATATGAATTTTGGGGGCTACAATTCAATCTGGAACCGGGTGTAATATGAGTATCAGCCTCATAGATTTCATGTGAGGATTATTAATCATGACATGTAGCTACCAGAAAGGCTGGGCACCGCCACCTCTCCAGGGTCTTACACGCATTATATCAATAACCCTCATGGTCCAGGGGTGCCCAGCCTGCACCCCGAGGAGATGGAAGGTGCTAGAGCTTGGTGCTGGCCTGGGTGGGTCCTTGGCCAGGGTGTGGCCTTCCCGAGGCTGACCTGTCCACTCTACACAGGAAAGGGCAGGTGTGCACAGTTTTCGAGACCCATCCACACCCTCAGCTCTGTGGGCACAGCCCAGCTCTAGAGGGGGCGGGGCAAGGTGGGGGAGCACTCCACTTCCCAGACGGGGAAACTGAGGCACAGAGAAGCCATGCAGGGCTGTAGCAGGTTGCTGAAATGCACTGGGGCTGTAGGCTTAGCCCAGGGAGAGGCGGTGCCTGGGGAGTGCTGAGGATGAGGAGGCTGCTGCCTGCTCCGCCCGTGCTCCTGGCAGCCGGCTCTCGTGAGGTGGGAGACAGGAGGTGGGCCTGGCGTGAGCAAGGGAAGGGTCTCCGTGGCCCTGGTCCATGGCCTCTGGCCCAGGCCCTGCCCAGCCAAGCCTCCTCTTCCTGAGCTGGCCGCCAGGGCCGGCTGGGCTGCCGAAATCCTTCCTAAAAAGGAATCGGGCTGTGGTGGCCCAGGCTATTTTTAGACAATTGTGTTGAAAAATCCGCAACGTACGTGTAGCATCATGCGTTTTTTTCTTCAGGAAGAGAAAAGAGAGGGAGTGAGAGGACCCCCCCTCATCCAATGGGAGGGGCCCAGACTGTCCCCTCCCTGGAGGGGCGGTGGCCAGGGTCCTGCAGCTGACCAGCCCTGGGGTTTAAGAGCTCCAGGCTTCGGGCCAGGGGCAGGGCTCACCTCGGCCCCCTCCTCAACCTGGGCCTTCAGGGGTGCGAGGCACACACGGTCACCCCACATTACAGGTGGGGAGACTGACGCTATGCTGTCCTCGTCCCCGTCCTCAGGCTCCACTTAAAAAAACCAACCAGCTTTATTCAGGTACAGTTGGCACATAATAAACTGCACATATTTAAAATGTACAATTTGATATGTTTTGACGTATGTACACACCCAGGAAGCCATCATCACCATGAAGACAGTGAACATACCCATCATCCCCCACAGTCTCCTTACCCTCTGTGTAACCCCTCCCACCTCTCCACCCTCCTCAGTCCCCACCCGCCCCCCGCAACCACTAGTCTGCTGTCTGTCGGTATAGATAAGTCCACGTTTCCTAGAGTTTACTGTAAATACAGTGTGTTCTCCTGTTTTGACTGGCTTCTTTAACTCATCAGCATTATTTTGAAATCCACCCATGTTGTTGGACATATCAACAGTTCATTGCTTTTTGTTGCCAGTAGTATCCCGTCATGGGGATCTCCCACAATTTGTTTATCCATTCATCTGTTGACAGACATTTGAGCTCTTTCCAGTTTTTGGCTATTATGAATAAGCAGCTCTGAACCTTCATGTATGAGTCTTTGGACGGACAGATATGTCCTTTCCGTTTGGGTAAATACCTGCAAATGAATTCCTGGGTACCTCTATGTTAAACTTTTTAAGAAACTGCCCAGCTGTTTTCCAGCATGGCCGCACCACATTACATTCCCACCAGCAATGCATGAGCCTGCAATTTCTCCACGTCCTCGCCAACACTTAGTATTGTCTGTCTTTTTGGTTATAGACATCCTAGTGGGTGTGACATGGTCTCTCATTGTGGTTTTGATTTGTAGTTCCCTCATGACTAATGATGTTGAGCATCTTTTCATGTGCTGGTTGGCCCAAATCTCACTTTTTGTGTCTGTGTGTGTGTGTGTGAGGAAGATCAGCCCTGAGCTAACACCTGTTGCCAATCCTCCTCTTTTTGCTGAGGAAGATTGGCCCTGGGCTAACATCCGTGCCCATCTTCCTCTACTTAATATGGGACGCCGCCACAGCATGGCTTGATGAGTGGTGCGTCAGTATGCGCCCGGGATCCGAACCTGCAAACCCTGGGCCTCTGAAGCGGAGTGGGCTCACTTAACCACTATGCCACTGGGCCGGTCTCTCACTTTTTTTTTTAATTAAACTTTTAATTTTGGAATAATTTTAGATTTACTGAAAAGTTGCAACGATAATACAGATACCCGTATACCCCTCCCTCAGTCTCCTTATATTACCTGGTACATTTGTCATAACTAAGGAACCGACAGTGGTACAGTCCTATTGATTAAGCTCCAGGCTTTATTCGGATATCACTGGCCCTTTATAATACTGACTTCCCTTTCCTGTTCCAGGATCCCCTCCCGGAACCCATACCACATAACATTTAGTTGTCATGTCTCCATAGGCTCCAATGGCTAGTGTCAGTTTCTCAGATTTCCTTGTTTTTCATACTCTTGCCAGTTTGAAGAGTACTGATCAGATATTTTGTAGTAAGTTCCTCAGTTTGGGTTTTTCTGAAGTTTTCTCATGACCAGACTGGGGTCATGGGTTTGGGGGAAGAAGACCACAGAGGGGAAGAGCCTTCTCACCCCGTCCTATCAGGGGACATGCTCTCCACCTGCCTTTCTGCTGGTGATGTTGACTTGATCACTTGGCCAAGGTGGCATCCGCCAGGTTTCTCCACTGTCAAGTCACTATTTTTCCCCTTTCCTCACTCTGCTCTTTGGATGCGAGACACTCAGTCCAGCCCACACTCAAGCGTTTAAGCCCCCCAAGCCTCATTTATTTGAGAATCTTCTATGCCACACACTTCACACTGATGCTTCACTTAACCCCCAAACCTATCACTGTCCCTCTGGGAGAGGTCTCGGTGATCTCTAAATTTAGCGGCGTTTAAAGTTGCAAAGGATCAGGATCATTTAGTCAAACTCTTTATTACCCCTTTTCCAGATGAGGAAACTGAGGCTCAGAGAGGGAGGTGATTCACTTATGGTCACACCACAATTAGAAGGAAGATGGCCTCAGGGCACTGGGCCAGGGCAGCGATCTGGAAGGATGTCCCAGCCAGAGTAAACGCTCAGTAGGCGTTTATGGGTAGATGAGGTGGACGTATGTGGAATGAATGATAAGGACTTCTGTATGTGATAAGATTTCTCTGTGGACAATGTAGACAGCCATGCAGGACACCTGCCACCTCCCAGTTACTTGCACAACCGGGGGAAGCAGGAATGGGTGATGCCAAAGGGCAGACAACCCCACACTCCCCTGCTGTGAGCCTTAAATGCACCCCAGGCTGGCCATACAACAGCAAGACTGGAGGAAGCCAGATTTGTGGTTTCAGGTGGCTACAAATGACCTCCCAAGGGGTCAGTTAGGAACTAGGGCCCCCATAGTGAGCAGACACATCACATCCTGCAGATGAGAGAGTGAAGTGGTAGGGCAATTTATTAGTACATACCAGGGCATGAAACATGTTAGTGGTTTTTGCCCTGGTCCCTGCAGGGAGGCCACAGATGGGCCATGGAGTCGGATAGATCCTGGACAGAACACAGGTTGTGTTCTTTGGCGAGTCACCTGATCACTCTGAGTCTCAGTTTTCCCGTCTATAAAATGAGAGTGGATATGAGAAATGTTTCTTTTTTTTTAACGGTGAAATTAATGGTATTAAAGTGTAGACTGGCTAGCAATATTGTGCAGGCATCTCTAATGCACCCAGAAGCCTCTACCCTCCAGGAGCACCGCAGGATCTAGTTCTGTGTCCACAGGACTTTCAGGATTCTGTTGCCTGATGTGACCAGAAGGGAAGCTGAATCCTGAATCCTGAATCCTGCCGTCAGAATCCTGTTGTATCAGACTCAAGTCGACCTTTCATGGGAGTGCTTCCCAGTGCCTGAGATGCCAGAGGGCTGGGACCCGCACAGCCCGGACCATGTACTTGCTTTGGCACCTGCTTGCCGATGGCATAATCTGTCTGCACCTCGCATTCATCGGGGAGCCAGCTGGCAAGGTGAGCTTGCAGAGGAGGAGCCCATAGCCCTCACTACCACTAATGATTGGCCTCTACGCAGAGCCACCAGACAGATTCTAGTGATTTGAACTGACCAGCTGGGCTCAGTCAGTTTACAGACCGCTCATAGAATCATGAGGGTTAAATGAGATAATCCACAGAAAGTGTGTCGTGTGGTTCCTGCACAAATGAACATTCCTCCTAGAAGTCTATCCTAAGATAGACAATCAGAGATGCTGGGGAAAAAATGTGTATGTGAGTGGCTTAGAGTGTGGATCCTGGAGTCAGTGACCTGGGTTCGAATCCTACCACAGAATCACTCACTCTCGGGCAAGTTTCTTCATCTTCTGAAGAAGCCTCATTTCTCATCTGTACCAGTATCTGTAATAATAGTAGCCATCTCACAGGGTTGTCATGAGGGTTAGATGAGTTAATACATGTAGACTGCTTAGAACGATGCATAGTAAATGCTCAGTAAATGTGAGCCAGCATTAATTGTTCCATCACAACTGGTATGTGGGACAGCTTAAATGGCTGACAATAAGGGATAAGTTAAATCTTACAGTGCATCCATGTGATGGAAGGTTATGAGGTCTTTAAATTGTCTATAGAGTTTAATGACAAGGGACTATTAAGTGAAAAGGTCTATAACGTGTTATAATATAGTATGATTTCACTTCATTAAAAATATACACTCAAAGGAAAATGCTAGAAGGCAATAGGCCAAAATGCTGAGAAGGTGAACATGCAACGGTGGAATTTAATGACTTTAATCTTTATATTTCTGAAACTGCGTGTGGTGGGTGTGGTCGGCAGAATAAGGGCCCCCCAACGATGTCCATGTCCTAATCTTTGGAATCTGGAAATATGTTGCCTTACACGGCAAAAGGGACTTTGCAGATGTGATTAAGGATCTCGAGTTAGGAGATTATTCTGGATTATCCAGGTGGGCCCAAAGTAATCACAAGGCCTTAGCCATGAAAGAGGGATGCAGGAGTCAGGGTCGGGAGAAGAAGATGTGACAAAGAGGCTCAGAGGTCAGAGTGATTCACTGCTGGCTGTGAAGATGGAGGAAGGGGCCGTGAACCAAGGAGTGTGGGCCGCCTCTAGAAGCTGGAAAGGCAAAGAACGGAGTCTCCCCTAGAGCCATCAGAAGGAACGCAGCCCTGCTGACACCTTGATTTTTGCTGCACGAGGCCCATTTCACACTCTGACTTCCAGAACTCTAAGATAATAAACTGCAGTAATAGGAAACTAACACAGTGGGTATGTATTTTATAATCACACATACACAAAAGAAAAAGCTGCCTATTTTTTTTTTTTTAAAAAAAGGGCAGAGTTGTGGGTGGACTAGCTTCATTTCCACACATGGGCTGTGTGCATCTGCCGGTGCAGACAGGAGCCGCCCAGGTTCAAGATGGTAAACACGATGAGGGGAAGCTTGTAAAATTTCTTTATAAAGTTGAAAGCCAGAGAATTCAAAACACTATACCGAAAGTCTCATTGTTTTTGAACTTTATCTGGTTCCTTATTTTATTGTTTTTAAGACCACTGTCGACTAAATGAAAATATTTGTGAAAAGTAACTTAGTTACCTTTGAACAACTGTACTTGTAAAAAACAACCTTGAAAGGATTTAAAGTTGATCCCGTATTTTCAGCTCAGAGAATGCTTTTTCCTCTTCACGTGGTCAGATCGTCAGATCCTCGGTGTCGATTGGAGGATGGGTCCCATGTTTGCCCACTGGCCGGGCCCAGGCATCTGGTAGAAAGTGGCAGAACCACAAGCTTCTTGTTCATGGTTTGCTCTCAGGAGGTCTGCACATGCTCCTCTTTCAGGCAGAGAGCCCCAGACTCCCATGTGGCTCCATGGCGGGCACCTTCCTGTCACTCAAAGTCACGGCCTCATAGAGGTGTCCCCTGACCACTGATCTAAAGTGGCCCTCCACTCATCACTTCAAACTTGCTCCAGGCAGTTCCATCTCGCCGGTAATTATCTTATTTATTTGCACCTCTGCTGGCTGCCTCCCCAGTCCCCATCTAGACCACGAGCTCCCAAGGCCAGGGCCCCTGTGTCTGGCCACAGGAGATGCTCCATCCACGGTAGCTAACAAAGGAAGGAAGGCCCGGTTACTGCTGGGATGTGGCTCCACACCAGGCTGGGTGCCCAGGAAGCCTTGGGGGGATGTGGGGGGCCACCTTCCTAGCAGCTGTACCTTCCTGGTGCTGCCGAGAGACAGCGGGGCTGCGGGTGGGGCTGAAGCTCAGGCTGGAATCCCGTCCTTCCTGCCATGGCCTTGGGAAGTGGACCCGTTGGGGGTGCTGCCTGGGAGGGTAAGGTTTGCCTCCAGCTTGAGAATAGTTATAAACACACTGATAGTAAAAGTAATGCTACAACTGGCCCCACTGATTGAGCACACACGCGTGCTGAGCACTGCGCTCATTTTACGCACACACTGAGGCTTTGCAGCGATCTGTTCTGCCCAT